>NC_069659.1:266646407-266959441 GCF_027244095.1 Hemicordylus capensis | reverse complement strand
CACTTTGTATTTTGCCCAGAAAATAGTTGGCAGCCAGTGTAGCTCTTTTAAAATAGGAGTGATGTGGTCTCTATGGGTGGCCCCAAAGACCAACCTGGCTGCCATTTTCTGCACCAATTGTAGTCTCTGAACTATGTACAAAGGCAGCCCAATTTAGAGCACATTTCAGTAGACATAAGAACAGCCCTGCTGGATCAGGCCCAAGGCCCATCTAGTCCAGCATCCTGTTTCACACAGTGGCCCACCAGATGCCACTGGAAGCCACAGGCAGTAGTTGAAGGCGTGCCCTCTCTCCTGCTGTTACTCCCCTGCAACTGGTACTCAGAGACATCCTGCCTTTGAGGCTGGAGGTGGCCTTTAGCTCCACGACTAGTAGCCATTGATAGACCTCTTCTCCATGAAGTTATCCAAACCCCTCTTAAAGCCTTCCAGGTTGTTTCCAGACTATGGAAAACACCTATATCAGGCAGCAGCAATATAGGAAGATGCTGAAAGGCATAATCTCATACTGCACGGGAGGAGGCAATGGTAAACCCCTCCTGTATTCTACCAAAGACAACCACAGGGCTCTATGGTCGCCAGGAGTCAACACTGACTCGATGGCACACTTTACCTTTTACAAAGACTCTAATAAAAGTTTATCTACATTCCTCAGGGAGAATTGCTTGGTGCCAGTTCTGTTACCTTTTTGCTGCCCACTGATGATTGTAGTTTTTCCAGGCTTTTTAGCATGTGTTATTTTTTGTTGATGGTTATATCTGGCTTATATAACTCATTCTTGCTGCAATTTTATTGTATTTTTCCAAAATTTAGACGAGCTCTAACACTTGCCCGTGTAAATGCTCTCCCAACAGCTGTGCTCCATGGGAGATTTCAGGGTATACCATACACATCAAGATTATGCCCTTGTGGATCTGGTAACGTTGAAACAACTGCTCATTTTTTACTGCATTGTGAATATTACAGAGACATAAGACGCCAACAAATTGCCCCACTTTTGATAAACTTTCCGGGTCGTGGAGAGGATTTCTATTTAAACTATTTGCTCACTAATCCTAATCCGGATGTTATTCATATCGTGGCCAAATATTGTTATATAATATGCCAAATGCGTATAAATGTAGTCTGATTTTATATTATCATCTTATTATTGTTATTATCATTATTATTTTAATATTGTTGTATTGCTGGTCTACGACCGAAATAAAGTTTTTACAAGTTTATTGTATTTTTAATTGATGCTTGATTTAAAAAAATAATTCCAGTAAACCACTTTTTGACATTTGCCTGAAAAGTGGTGCTTACATAAAATGTGACTACTTCTTGTGCTGTAAAGGTAATGTCACTTAGACGGTATCGTAAGTAATGCAGAATAAGATGGTAGTTTACTTTTGCAGTCATGATAGTCGATCCAAAGCAGTGTGTGTGTGTACTCCATGGGGGAAAACTCCCCTGTTGTACCAGCTTCCATTCTGTTGGGGCGGGGGGAGAGGGAAATGCTACTTGCGGATAGTGTGGGAAAGTCCCCAGAATCCAGAACTGGGTGGTGTCAAGGACAGACGATGGGACCAGATTACCCAGTTATACTACTCTTATGTTGGGTATTTTGAAATAAATCTCAATAGTATAGTGGAATACACAAAATTATTTGCTGTCACAGTGTTTTCTTAATTCTGTGGCACTTTCTTTTCTAAAATAAGACACATTCATAAAAGTAAGACATTGCCATCTCGCCCAACTAGACAGCAGCCGGCAATAGTGTGTGTGCGATATTTCTTCTTGAATTAAGATATAGTTGAATCAGCTAACTTTCCAGAGGCTTGTAAATTCCTACAGTGGATTCCCTACTTGGATCCGCATGGCAGATTTTGTCTCTGATATGCCACTCTCCCTACGTGTGTAGGGCTCCAATTGACGTCAGTGAAAGATACAGTCTTTGAGGGATAAGAGAAGTTTGGAGTCTCAACTCAGTTTGTCAAAGCAGCTTTAGCCAATATTTTTAGAAGAGAGAAGGGGAATTTCCTTCACCTACATGGTTGATTTATATAATGGAAATCTAATCATGTTGATCCTATGATGTGTGCATATATCTGCTTAAGATTTTTTTTTTAAATGTAGTAAATACAGTGATTAAAACAGAATTAGTTGTTCTGTAGACACAGCTATCAGCAAGTCCTAAAATGACATGCCTTCTTTCTCTTGCACTGAAAATGTTCTCTTTAGTGACTGAGAACTGTACAGAAACATTCCATTCATTCCAGCCTAGTGCTTAAAAAAGAAGAAGAAGAAGAAGCGTATCGGTAAACATTACAACCCTAGACGGCAGTCAATAGCTGCATCATACTGTGTTCATAACCCTTGGCATTTAGATTTGAGCCCTAAAGGTCAAACTCTGTTCAATTCAAGCATCAAAGAACCGGGAAGCTATTTATAGAGTGTACTACGTTTACAACCACTTAACATGAATGAAAGTACCTCTCAAATAGTCAGTCATTACAAACCAGCTCTATTATACGTGTATTGGTCTAGTTTGCAATTTTCAGATTTGTTGTGTTGTCAGAAGAGCACCAATGAAAAAGTGATTTTTAAAATCTGTTTAACGTCTAGTGCACCTATTCTTAGCATACTCCATCTTTTAAATACAGTCTTTCCCGATACATCACAAATTGTTCCTCTTTTTCAGACAAGGAACTAAAGCTGAGAGGACAGTAAACACTGCTGCTTATGTTACCATATGTGGGACGATTTCCCTGAATTTGAAATGAAATTAAAACATCTCACTGTAATAGGTAATGTAGGTATGCAATACTCAGTCTCAGCTAGCACTATGAGCTGTCAAACTATTTGAAGTTTGACTAGGAGTCATGTGCATTACCCTTTCGGGCTATGGCTAGCTGATACTTGGATCCAAGGTCTCCTGGAACCCAGATTAATTGCTATTTGGACACTGGAGCGTTACATGATAGAAAATAGGGGTTTATTCCTGTAACCTAAGATAGTTGATAGATCTGGCTTTACCTTTGTACATCCTTCCAGACTTGTGTTACAGTGGACCATTCAGATCCACTGAATGGTCCTCCGGCTACTAGTCGGAGGGCTGTGGGCCACCTCCAGTCTCAAAGGCAGGATGCCTCTGAGTACCAGTTGCAGGGGAGTGACAGCAGGAGGGAGGGCATGCCTTCAACTCCTGCCTGTGGCTTGCAGCATCTGGTGGGCCACTGTGTGAAACAGGATGCTGGACTAGATGGGCCTTGGGCCTGATCCAGCAGGGCTGTTCTTATGTTCTTAACATGGTCCCCACTAACTCCCTACCCTTTAGGAAGGCAGAGCTGTGCCAGGAAAGTGCCTGGTGTGACATCAGTAAAGGATTTGCCAGTGCATTCTCAGCATGTCCTTTAATCACGTGTGAGGGATGGTCATTGGAATTGCCCCTCTACATGCACTCCAAACCCCTGTTGTTTGAGTGCATGTAGAAGGGTGATTCTGATGAACACCCCTCTCACACAATTAAAGGACATGCAGAGAGCACATTATTTAGTGATATCAGGGTGGGTGCATTCTCAGCATGTCCCCACCTTCATAGTGTGTAGGGGCCAGTGGGGGGCTGTGTTAATCTGAATTGCCCTACTTGGAAATCTGATCAACTGCATTTCTGGAAACTAGAACTGCTACTGCTTTTGCATCCTGTGGGGGGGGATGTGGGGGGGGGGATTGGAGAGTAAGCCCTTAGGTCTCAGAGCTTTAGGCAGTCATTGACGAAGAGTAGAGAGGGGACTCTTGACCTACCCAGCTCTGAATTGGAAGCTAACCTCAGAGGAAAGGATGAGTACGCTCCAGTTTAGGTTCCCGTCCCTGAGGAAAGCCCCTTAAGATCAGATAGACCCTCAGCACCAGAACTTGTCAGCCCTAAGGGGAGCCCTGGGGACATGGTGCCCTCCAGCAGGACTCTTGACCTGTCCCCAGAGCCCTATCCATTGGTCCTGCGATCTTGGAAACAGGAGCAACATGTGCCAGGGCTTCAGCAACAGAAGAAGTGCTCATGTGGATGCCTGTAGCTTCCCTCCCAATAGACTGGGAGGAGGAGGAGGCCAGCTCAGGCACCTGTTTTGGATTGTGGCTAGCCTGAGTTTAAGAAAGGGGTGGATTACATAACTCCTCTGTTAGCTGCCAGCTTTTGTTGGTTCTGTTGGGAATTCTCTCTGGTAGGAGAAACCCTTTTTCATTATAGCAGAGTGCACAGAGGCACAACACAGCGGAATTTAGTTAGGCATGTGTGTATGCTGAGAGTAAAGTAACTTGGAGCCAGTTCATAGTTTCAAATCAATGTAAGTGGTATTTATTAGAGAACTCCATTCTAGATAGGAAAGTGAGGAGTTAGGATCTCTAATCTATATATCTAGCTGGATGCAGATGGATTCTGCATCCTCTCTGCACACATGGTGCAGGGGAGAGGAGCTTGCCTGTTGTAAGGTAGAAGGAAGGGAAGAGAAAGGAAGAGGAAGTGACAATACAGGAAGGAAGGAAGTGTCCCTGAGAGTAGCAATCTACATTCTAAAGGGATAGTGTCAGAGCAGTAGAGAAGGGATGACCAGTGTCTTAACCCTCTAGCCCAGAGGTTCTCAACCTTGGGTCCCCAGATGTTGTTGGACTTCAACTCCCATAATCCCCAACCAAAGGCCACTGGGGCTGGGGATTATGGGAGTTGAAGTCCAACAACATCTGGGGACCCAAGGTTAAGAATCCCTGCTCTAGCCCTCTGACTCACTAGTCTGTCCTCCACTGTCATTGAGACAAGAGACAGTGCATAGTCCTTCACTTCCAATAGGCTCAACAGCTTATTCTTTGCTTCTAGCTGTTGCCTTGCTATACCCCAGTACGGACAGGGGCCTTGGATTTGGGAGTTGTAGCCCCAGCGGCTCCTAACCTTAGGCTTACTATGAGAAGACTGATAGTAGCTGTGATGCATGTTTTTAGACTAAAGCATTTGACCCTCAGCATATTAAAAGCTGTAAAATCATGCCAAGGGGAGAACCTTTTTATGAATTTCTCAGTTGATAAGTGTATTCCTTGATGCATGAGAACATAATGGACATTTGCTATTTATAACTTAGTTGATATAGATGCTGTTCTTTTTAGCTATATTTAACTGCTTCTTGCTTCATGGAAACTTTTTTGAGGAGGAAATATTTTTAGTGAGTTCTAGATCTACAGATACTTGCTTGGGATTAATGGGAAATGAGTTCTTGCATTCTAACCCATTACAATGGTGAGGAAGATACTGGGGCTTTCAAATATGTTGTTCAGATCTGTGCTGATAATTGCTGCAACTCAGTTAGCTTTCACAAGCAACATTGGGATCATAAATCAGACATGAAGTTGCTGAAACAAAATTTAGAAGCTGTTTTTAATGGATAAGATGTCAGTAATGCAGTTGGTGCAGCCAGTATGGTGTATTAGGTTGAACAGGAGTGGGCAGAAGGTAGGTTCTGGGTGAATTTTAGTAGATCCACAAGGATATTTGATTTCCAGTTGTTTAAGAACAGGAGCAACAAAAAGCATCCGCTCTAACACCCAAATTAGACTGCTGAAAAGAAACAGGTATATAATCAAGCCTGAACTCTGCCCACCTGTTGGCTAGAATATTTTAGTTAGCATGTGGGGAAAGGAGTTCAGATTCTTAACTGCTTGATGTTCAAGCTTGCTAGGTAGCTTTGAGCAAATCACCATAGCCCTATTCAGACACCATGTTGCATATGTGTTCAGGTGTGTCTCCGTGTGTGTGTGTGTGTGTGTGTGTGTGTGTGTGTGTGAGAGAGAGAGAGAGAGAGAGAGAGAGAGAGAGAGAGATTTGGGACGTATATAGGAGCTGGTGAGTGTGTGTGTGTGGGGGGTTACCCTCGTAACCAGGCACGGAGGGTTCAGAGGGGGAGGGATTTAAAATAAAGGTGGGTGAGACTAAGAGGGGGGAAGGGGGAGACTTGGAGTTAGTTGCGTGGGAAGTAGGAGGTGATTTGGGCTGAGGGCTGAGAGATCGGTTGGTGTGTTCTGAACAGGAAAGATTGTTTGGTGTGTGTGTGTGTGTGTGTGTGTGTGTGTGTGTGTGTGTGTGTGTATAACATGAAGAGTGAATGTGTGGAGGCTAGAGAACCAGCAGTGTTCTGGGCAGCTCCTAGTAACAGACAAGAAGGTCTGGAAGAATTTACTGTTTACAAACTCAGTTTTAATTACCTCTGTTCCAGTTATCTCACCCCACTATATGTTACATTTTATCCAGATGAAGAGAAATACTCAGAAAGTTGGACAGCGGATATACCTAGTAACTTGGTAGAGAAGCTTATGTGCCCTGCTTGCTTTGCAGAGTCCTTTATAGTAATCCATCAATAATAAACTTATTCTTCATTTCATTTCATAGCTCAAGTTTTGTTTCATTTATATCCTGAACATATGCCTATCCTGCGCTCGCAAGGCTACGTAGCCAAAGGTGTTAAGAACAAAGAGCAGGGTAACAAGAATTTATATCGCGGCAGCCAAGGAAAGTAAAACAAACAAACAAAACTGAATAAATTCCCAGAAGACTAAATTGTCATAGAACAATTAAAAAAAAACACCAACCAACAAAAACAAATAATCTCCCTGGAATTGAGCGGGTTGTCAGGGAAGGACCCTGACTGTGTGTGCGTGCGCGCGCATGACTGTACATTCATTCACTTTAAAAAAGAACCTGGGTATAGGTCCCTCAAATGCATGGCATGGTATGAAGCATGCTGCTGTACATACATTGAACATAATATAAATACCTGTACAGTTCTGTACATGCCTCTATGTGTACACGGTACAGAGACTGTATGTATGTTAAACATAACATGTATAGGGTTTATATTTCAACCTATATTGCATCATAGGTCATTGTGAGGACAAAATAAAGTAATCCTGAGTACATCATCCAATTGAAGAGAAGATGGGATACAAATGCCTGTATCTGTATACTGTGTTTTAGTGCTCTAAAGAACTCTAAGAATGCTGTTACTCAGAATATGTCAGAAATTTTGTCTAAAGCAAACCTTCCATAGCTGATGCACACTTATAACAACAATTAATGAGAGTGACTCAGTTGAAAGGTTTACTTTTAGAGAGTTGAAGGATGGAATCAGTTTCAGTTAGTAACTCAATAAAAATGGATTTGTGAGTTCAAGCATAAACTTGAAATAATTACCCATTTCCTTATAATACAAATACAAAGAATGTGTGATTGGAATGATTTGGTGGTCAGTAGCTAAATGAGGGTGGAAGGAACTGTTGCTAAAGACTCACCCTTTGATCCAGAGAAACCTGTGGTTGCTTCTGTTTGCATGTGGGGTGGCTTTTCAACTTCCCCACCTACAAGGTCCATGCATGACAACCTGTAGTGTGAGAGTCCATAGCTTGATGGCAAAATTGCACCCTCCCCTCAGTGAACTGAAGCACTTGTTGGGCTGCTTTAGAATTCTAGCATTCTGAATTCAAGACACTGTGGTGGGCTGGGTACATTGGATGGATTAAAATAGAAGTAATATTTCTTTTTAGAGCACTTAGTAATTCTTTCGCTGGAGCGCTCAATGTAGTTTGCAAAAGGCAAAGTGTCTTACAAATGTGTATTTCTAACACTTCCTTTAAAAAAAAAGCACGAAGAATATGTGTTTGGAGTACAAACTGATCAGAAGCTGTCTTGCTTGGCTTATACTCCATGGCACCGATACAGAGTTGCAGAGCTTCTGCGAAACTGCTGAGGCTTGGAGGAGCCCACCCCTTAGGTAGATCTGTGAGATACTGTTCTGTCTGGGACTTGTGCAAAGATGCAACAAGCAGACTTGGTCCTTGTTCAAGCAGCAGACTTTCTCTCTGTAGTTTTTATTCCACCTTTGCATCCCTTAAGGGCTCCCTTAAATTAAATTATAATCATAATGGGCACTCCTATGATGCACCAAATCACATTCTATCTTGAATCCGCTAGAGCCTATCCTTGACCACGCTTTCTCCTTTCACTACTAATTCTGTGAAGCATGCCTGCATTGCTTCTCCAGGTGCTTCAGTGTTGCTGGGGCGTGGCTTCATAGGTCAGTGATCAGTGGCGCCCTTTGGATTGGACCTTTGGGCTGAGGTCCGGTCCTCCACCAGAGGGTTCCCCAATGTCCCCCTGGGTGCCTCTTGGGTGGCACAGTTGCCACAATGCCTCCAGGCAGCCAAATGCACCTTTTCGCCCTCTTCAGCCCGATCTCTCTCCTGCAGGAGAGAGAAGGGAGGAAACCTTCTTCTTGGTCTCTGCGGAGCACTGGTGCAAGCAGTTTTGGGCTGTGAGAACATGTCCAACCCTCTCTCCTCCTCTCTTGCCAAGCTGCCCTGAATATTTGGTGCAGAGAAGCAAAGAGGTCAGTCACGTCTCCTCTCCACCCATTCTGCGAGTAGCTTTCATTGCAGCCCAGTCCTATGCATAGCTACTCAGACGTGAGCCCTGTTGCTCTCCATGGAACTTGCTCTCCATAGAACTTACTCTCCAGTAAGTAAGCACACTGAGGAACACAGCATTGCAGCCCGAGCCCTATGCATAGCTTCTCTGGGAGTCAGTCTCATGTAGAGTTCCAAGGGACTTAATCCCAATTAAAGTATTTTTTGGGCAAAGAAATGGAGTGGGTGGGTTTAGGATATAACTCTTCGAGCACAGGCAGAAATTGGGGGGCGGGGGCGGGTTTCATTGGCTGAGCCATCGCTTTTCTTAACTTCCCTTGAGAGCTTTGGTTGAAGAGCAGCTGCTCAATTTCCCCAATGAATAAAGAGATAAACTTTTCTGGATCAACTCTGCAGATGCAGAAGGCATGAGTTTCAGGTTGGACAGTTTTTCCCCCTCCATTCAAAACCTTTTTGGACTAATTAAAAAATGGACTCCTTAGAGACAGTTGGGTGGGGGGAGTGGGGAAAGCAATATGTGGGATGGGAATATGTTAATTTGCGTGTTGAAATGTTTCTGCTAATGGATATCTGCAAAAAGAGTCTTGCTTTATAGCCTTACATTCTTGTGAGTTCATTTGCTGTTTGTACCCTCAAGAACCCACGTGTTAAAAATACTGCATGTTGTCACGGGGTGTGTGTGTGTATATTATCTAGGTACACCTCTGTCAGTGATTAGGAGAGAGCAAATGAAAACTAAGCAGTTCCCAGGACAGACTGTTCTTTTTGGTGGGACCTCAAAGCTTCTCTTGGCACTGGACCTAATGCACTTGCATTATGTGCTCCATTGCGTGCTCCTTTGCAAGGCCACCTTTGCCTCTACAGATGGTCGTTCACCAGCGAGGTTTTTTCCATTCAGCTATTTATAAAAACATGAAAGCAGAAACCACTTATGTGAAATGCTCTAAAACATCAGTGCGTCAAAGGGAGAGCATTTTTCTTGAAAAAAATGTTACTCTGCCTGTATCTGAGTTTCTTAAAGAAACCACTTGATGGAAACAATTCAGCTTTGGCACTGCCATGTGCTAAGACCCTTGGCACTACTGAAGCATTGCTTTCCAGCAATTGGCTGGAAATGAGTCTATCACTGTGGTCCCACATGGCACTTAATATAGTGTTATGTACCTCATTACAAAACCGCAATGCACATTCTTGTGGAAAAGTGGGCAGTGCCTAGCTGCACAAACCATGGCAATCCCAAGCAAAGAAAGCTCGTGCATCTGCTTGTTTTTAAAAATAATTGTGTATTACTGGCATGCTTGTGCTTTAATGCAAAACCAAAATATTAAAACAAACTAACTTTGGGGAAAGGCAAACACTGTTGATACCTAGTGAGGGAAGAGATCACGTTGCTGGACTGGTAATAGCAGCAAAATCACCACCCAATTGATTCAGATTAAAATCACAAAGATCAGCTGCTTGGGAAAGGGAGAGGTGAGATAGCGCTGGAACTAATGGATTTGCATTGAAAAGTTTGCCATTCAAAATGGTTTGAGAATAAATATTTAAAATACTAAATATTTCTGTTTAATCGCCCTCCGCTCCAGACTAAGTGCATCGGCCTACCAGGTAGACCAGTCCTTGGAGACGGGCCAACAAAGTAAGTTCTGGGTGACGGGCTGATCTACCCACTGCATGAAGTGAGAAGAATAGGCCTCTGTTCTGGATAGCAGGTTGGCTGCCTCCAAGGACTGGTCTACCCGCCAGCTCCAATTGGTAGACCAGCTACCAGAAATGCAGGCCTCAAAATGGCACTCAAAACATTTTGAGTCGAAACAGGGCCATTTTGTTTTGAGTTTGAAATATTCTAAACTACCTGTTTTAAGCTCAAATCAATTTGAACTCAAATCAATTTGAGCTTGAATTGCTCAAGCAATTCAGTTTGCACATCTTGAATGTGCACATCCTTTTGCACATCTTTGTACATCTTGAATGCAGACTAAGACAGTGTATGAAAGTGTAAGTATTAACAAGCAGCAAGGGAACTCTTTATCTCTGCACATATTATCTTAGCAGCCATCTTGCTGATGCATCTACTGCAGCTTGTCATGGAGGATTCCAGGCAAAATGGTCTAGCAGGTTAAAATATCTCATGTTGGATGAAGGACAAATACAGCATTGCATTGGTTGATTTGAATATTGTTTGAGTCTAATGAATGTCTGATAGGGAAAGTACTTTCATATGCAAGCCTAAGACTGCAATCCTAAGCATACTAGACTACATTTTCAGTGGTCGCACCCAATATATGGAACAGCCTCATTGGTGAGGTTTGCCTGGACCCATAATTTTGTTCTTTTAGATGTTAGTGAAGATGTTTCTCTTCACTCAGGCTTCTTAAAATTGATGGGGGGGAAAACAAGTTTTAAAATGGTTCTATATTTTTTTTTTTGTCTGTGATTTGATCTACGTTATGTGTATTTATTGGATATGTATGTGGATTTTTTTATTATTGTGAGCCACTCAGAAAACAATTTGTTATGGGGCGGCTAACATATAAAGCTTTTGTTTGTTTTTGTTTGTTTGTTTGTTTATTTAAAGATTTAATAGAAAAACAAAAAACCCACTTAAATTAAAGGGCAAATGCCTGGTGGAGGAGGAGAAGGAGGAAGAGGAGGAGATGGTGATGATGGGGTGACTAACATTAATATGCTATTTACACACTGTCTACCAGATGTTATTGACTGGATTTGGTACTTTAATTATCTGGCCCTTTCCAAGGGTCTAGGATAACTAAAGAAGAATTAAAGATATCATTGTAGTATTCATACTGTCTCAGGTAGTGTGGCCGCCTTATTATTCTCTAAGATGCACCCCTGGCTAATCCTATATGTGGCAGCCCTTACGAGAGATTGGAGAGCTGCCGGATAGCCATGGGACGGATGTGGGGGTGAAATGGTGGCAGCAGTTAACAGCCACTGTGACAACACGGTGAAGGTGGGTGGAAGATAGCTGGTGAGGAAAAAAACAGCAGGCGGGGAGGAGGAAGCTGGCGGGCAGGCAAGGATAGGAAACAGCGGGGAGAGGAAGGAGCAGGTGGGTGGGGAAAGGAAGAAGCCGGTGGGCGGGGAGAGAAAATGGCGGGTGTGTGGGGAAACGGCAGCAGCAGGTGGGTGGTGGTGGAGGAGGCGGGGCGGACAGGTGGCTAGAAGCTCAGATGCTCTGCGCCCAGCCAAGCTAGTTACAATATATTTTTCTAAGGCGTACCCTTCGCAAATCCTGTACATGGCAACTCTCGCGAGAGTTCATGAGCGAACTGCCAGCAGGGGGAGAGGAAAGTGATGGCACTGGACAGGCTTGCAGGTGAGGGGGAAAAGAAAACAATGATGGCAGCAGACAGGCAGGTGAAAATGGCGGTGGTGGGTGGGCAGTGAAAACGGCTATGGTGGGGAGAGAACTAGAGCTGCAGATGCTCTGCACTCGGCCTAGTTAGTTAGTATAATGTTTATCAGGAAGCAAATTCTATTTTAAACAATAGAATTTATTTTGAAAAGAACCATGCTGAAATTTACAATTATTCTGCAAGTCAAAGAAATTCCATAGATTGTGCATATAAGATCATTGCAATGGTCATTGATTAATCATTACAAAACCAAAATAGTAATTGCTTATTGCATGTGGGTGCTGTGATCATTAATGTTTATAGTACACAATAAAATGTGAAGTGGTCTGTAATAGTTAAGTACTACTGCAGATGCTTAATCAATAAACAGAGGAGAAACAGCTGTTTGGATCCATACTGTTTTCCATTCTTATGGTGTTGCATAGCAAGGAGCTTATTTAATATATATAGTCCATATGGAGTCTTTCCTTATGGAGTTGCATAGCAAAGATTATATATATATATATATATATATATATATATATATATATATAAAATATGGAGTCTTTCATATATATATATATATATATAAAATTTGGAGTCTTTCCTTCACTAAGGCACAAGTCTTCACAGAATCTTCAGTTTCCCCTTGACAGTCTTAATAGTTTTTTCCATGGTTGGATTTTGGTTTCAGTTTATATAGTATAACCTCATCTAGTTGAGTGACCTAATATATATGATTGACACTAATTAATTTATCTTTAAAAGCCTCTCTAAACAAATGGGTTTTGATATCTTTTTCAAAAACCCTAAGGGAGGGAGAGTGGCGAAGTTCTTCTGGGTGGGCATTCCATAGCCAAGGGGCCACAACCAAGAAAGCCCTGTCTCTGGTCCCCGCCAGCCGAATCTCAGTCAGTGGGTGGAAGGGGTGGGCATGCAAGCAGGGCTCGAGCTGATGAATGAAGAGCCCTGGCAAATTTGTATGGTCCGACAGATACCCCTGCTCCAAGCTGCATAGGGCTTGGTCAAGACCCGCACTTTGAATCGGGCCAAGAAGCAAACTGACAACCAGTGAAGCTGCTGCAGGATAGGTATAATTCTCAAAGACCAACTAGCACCCACAAGCATCCTTGCAACAGCATTCTGGACCTTGCAGCAGCATTCTGGATCTGCTGAAGCTTCCAAACCGTCTTCAACAGCAACTCCACATTGAGGACATTGCAGTATTCCGGTCTGGATGTTACCAGTGCATGACTGACTAAGGTCAGGTCTGACGTCTCCAACTAGGTTCACAGCTGGCGTCCAGCCACAGCTGGTAAAAGGCACACCCGCATACTGCCACCTCACAAGGATAGCATTGGGCCCAAACTGCAAACTTGGTCTTTCAGCGTGTTTGTGTTTTCCTCCAGGACCAGATCTGCCTCAGCAGTTTTACCAGCCCAGAGCACTTGTTTTATCTGGATTAAGTTTGTTTGTTTGCCCCCATCCAATCCAGAACAGACTCCAGATACCAGTTCAGGACATCCACTGCCTCCCTAATATTAGCTGACTTAAATGATAGGCAGGACTGGGTATCATCAGCATACTGATGACATTAGGCTCTCAAACCCTTCCTCACTGCACCGTCACATTAGCCATTTCCTATGAGGAGCCTCTAATATTGCTGCCCCAACCTGGAAACTCAGTACAGTCCTTAACGTGCTCAGACACACCTCATTTGAGCCTCTGTGTTCCATTTCACTTTAGCTTCTCTCCTGCAAGGTCCTTTTCCTTGACACCATAATATCCATGCATAGGATCTCAGAGTTAGGTACACTCTCAGTGCGCAAAAAACTATGCATCTTCCAAATGGATAAAGTTGTTCTAAAAACCGACCATACCCAAGGCCAAGTCTATTTTCCACCATTCCCAAGACATTATTCTTCTGTCCTTTATTTAATGTTATTTAAAATATTTATACCCCGCCCCTCCAGTGCACTACTGCTTGGGACAGATCACATCATTCATAAAATAGTTACAATGTAAAATCAGACTAATAAAATTAACCAAATTAAGCTAAACAAGTTAAAAATACAAGCTAAAACCACAAACAGAATTACAGATTTTAAAATTTCAAATTAAAAGTGTTTTTTAAAAACCCCCACTAAGAATTGTAAAAACTAAAGAACCTACCAGATATAAGCAACTGGTGAAACATTAAAAAGCCTCTTTTAAAAGATGTGTTCGGGGTTTTAAAAAAAAAACATGGGGGGGGGGAGCATGGCGCCCTCTACAGGGAGGGCATTCCAGAGCTGGGGGCCACAACCAAAAAGGCCCTCTCTCTAGTCCCTGCCAACTGGATCTCTCTCAGTGCCTGCCATTCAGATCTTCTGTTCATCCCCTTCCCTTCCTAAGGAGAGAACCTGGCATAAGCTTGATGTTTACAGAACACTCTACATTAGGGATATGCATGGAACTGTTGGGTGCTTCATTCTAGGAGTGCTGAATCAGTTCTGTTAATTGGTGTTCGAGCTGGTTCAGAGGGCGGGGGGATGCTTTAAGGGACAGGGGAGACGCTGCCAGCCCTGCCCCGCTGTCCCCGCGCTCTTGCAAAAAGAGGGTGCCCGAGGCTGCAGCGTGTCTCCCTGCAGCCCTGGTCAGCATCACCATTCAAATGCTTGCGTGGTAACGCTGACTGGGGCTGCAGGGAGGCACGCTGCAGCCCGACATGCCTGCTTTTTGTGAGAGCGCTGGCAGGGAAAAGCGGTGGGGTGGAGGTTGGCAGGTAGGCAGCACCTCCCCTGCCCCTTAAAGAAACCCCCTGCGCTCATCCCTACTCTGCATATACATAAGCAGAACCAAATAGTTCCATAAATTAGACTCCGTCTCCTTCTACCCTGCATTGCCTCTTTGTCTCCTTCCCAACCTGCATCCTTGGTTTCAAAGTGTCAAAGGCTCTCTCAGATGTTGTTGTTATTTACATTGTATATCCCGCTCTTCCTCCAAGGAGCCCGGAGCGGTGTACTACATACTTGAGTTTCTCCTCACAACAACCCTGTGAAGTAGGTTAGGCTGAGAGAGAAGCGACAGGCCCAGAGTCACCCAGCTAGTGTCGTGGCTGAATGGGGAGTTAAACTCGGGTCTCCCGGGTCCTAGTCCAGCACTCTAACCACTACACCACGCTGATGTTGGATTAGAGCATGTATTGCCATGGCATATGAGAAATCATCCCTTCTGGTTTCACAGGCTATCACCGCACATTCCACACGCTGCACCTCTACTCTGGCTGCCTTCTCTGCGCATGGCCTGCTGCCCGAGATATGCAGGATGGTTACCTCGTCCTCCATTTCACCTTTCATCAAACATTATAAAATAAACACCTACCTTTCCTCATAGGCTGCCTTCAGGGCCACAGTACTTCAGCAGGTAATTTCACTGTGGTCCAATCCCTCCCATGCGTTACCACTCTGGTATGTCCCATAGTTAAGCATTGCCTCCTACAGTGTGAGAGAAAAACAGACTTTCCATGACTAGTTCTTTCTATACAGTGCACAGAGGTCATGTGGCTCACCATGGATCAATTTAGATGATTCATTGCTTCTTGCTGCTTCTTGCTACTTCTTGCTGCTGCTTCTTGCTGCTTCTTGCTGCTTATTTCATATTCATCCAGTAATCTTTCTTTCCTTTCTATAACATACTTCTATTCTATAATATACTTCTGTCTGGAAGCTGCAACAATTCGGAACTGGGAGGGTCCTGCTCTCACTGCCTGCTGGGTAAAGAGGATAGATAACTTAGCTAGTCACCTGATCATTCTACCTTGAAACCAGCTCTAATGGAGCGAGCTGAGGAAGACAGCCCATCATTAAGCATGACCTCCATAGAGGTGTAGAAAGAACCATTCACAGTAATTCCAAATCTCATGCAGACAACTTGTTCTTCGTATCTCATTGTCCCTCCTCAAGCTCCTGATCACTGTAGTGCAATGGCCAATGGGTTAGTAACTCATTAGCTTTGATAAAATATACAGACCAGTCCACAACAAATTTCCATCAGTTTGGTAAGCTCACCAGGCCATGTTCTGTTTCCTCCAGGACCTCAGAATGTTTGATGCTCTGCTTTAAATACTTTCAATTATATTTTCAGAAGCAAATAAACCAAATATTTTTCAATTTCCTGTAAGTAATTTTTAAAATAATAATAATAATTATTATTAAAAGCATCTTGCTCTTTGGCATTATATTTGCATTGTAACTTTAGAAATGAACTCTAGTCAGTCGAACTTTATTTCATTCCTTGTTTGCCTATAAGTTCATTCATGCAAGTCGTATTGCTCCATGAAGCACCTCTCAGCTATATTCTGGAAGTGTAGTCATGGCATAGTTTGTGATGATGTCATCCATCCTAATTCAAAATGGTGGATGCATAAATGTTTGAGGCACAAGTGGCCTAACTTGTGGACTGCCTAACTTATTTGAATCAAATTCGGTACAGTTGTACACAGGGACATCTCAACGGCATGGTCTGTAATTATGTCATCCACCCCCATTCAAGATGGTGAACACATGAACATTTGAGGTGCGACTGGGCTAACTTGTGAACTGCCTAACCAGTTTGGACCAAATTTAGTCTAGTTGTAGGGATAGTGAAAGGAAAGTAGGCAGATTAGTTATTACTAGAACAATTTGTTTTTAAAATGTAGGTACACTCAAACTAAGTAATATCAACGTGAGGCAAATTGGGGTTCAGACTGATGGCTGTGCCTGGTTGAACTATGGTGCAGGAGGTTGCATTTGAATGTTGGTCCTGCAAACTTCAGGCTGGTACAGAATGTCCACAGTAATGCCGACATACCACACTCATGTTTCTCCTTCCCTTTTGTATTTGGAGATAATGCCTGAACAGGGTTTATACTTGTCTAACAGAGGACTCTGTACTTGCATACAGAGTGTGCTTGGAAACCCTGCCTCTGTGCTGATGTATTCTGAAACCCTGCTCCCCACACTTACAGTGTTTGTCTTCAGAGACAAATGCTGTACTTGTGAGGATGTTTATCGCATGATTGCATCCCAGCATATAAATACATACAACAGTACAGAACAACAATTGAAGTATTCAAGTAATTGTATGTCACTTCAAGCAGTCTTATGTGTGACATCCCAACTATTTTTAATTAGTGGTCATTTATAATCTTATAATCCACAACTGTTGTCATTTTTATTAGCCTACTTTCCAGTAGCCTTATGAGGTCACCTGGCATGTGTGTGTGTCCCCCTATCAACTTTGCAATGCCTGGACCAATATGAACCAAATTGGGTACAGTTGTAGGGACACATAGGGTCACCTGAACACAGAGGCATAACTAGGGAAAATGGCACCCGGGGCAAGCACTGAAATTGTGCCCCCCTGCGCCGAGTTTAGCCCCGAGCAAGGGTGTTTAGGATTCTAGCTCAACACAACCAGGCCAATTTGTGGACACATCTGCAAGGCTAACAAAAAAGCATTTCATGTTTTTATTTAAAACGAATGCATGTATTAATCAGGCTTAAAATTTCACCAGCCGAGTCCCTTACAATATAGAGAGTTCATTTAAATGGGAACCCTTAAGCCCAAATCAGAACTTTAAACAAAAAGAAAAGAATATATAATCACATGCATGAATGTGCTTACTATGTCTGGAGGGTGTACAATCTATATACTGCACCCTAATATATACATTTTTTTAAAAAAAACTTACTCGCGCCTTCGATTTTTCCCGAGCCTCTGCTCCAGATATAGTCAATAACATTCAACAGCCATTTATGGAGCAACTGCTGCTTTAAAATTCAGCATGTCCCCTTCTAACATGTTCGCAACTCCGCGTACAGAAAGACAGTCAATGCAGAGTGGGAAGTAGGATTATGACTACCTCTGCCCTCAGTTTCTATGCATTGACTGTTTCTTTGTGAACAAATGTGCAGGTTAAGTGCGTGCACGCATGCACGCACACACCCCGCCGAGAGAAGACACCTTCCTCTTTGAGCGCCCAACAACACACACTGTCCCTCCCCACCTGCCAGCTTCTCCCTCCCCACACAGTCTGAGTCAACCCAGCATATCAAACTAAGGCTCCCTTTGCCGAGGGGACATGCAAATGCTACTGCTGGGCTGGGATTGGAAACTTCCTCCAAGCCGAGCAGCAGCTGCCAGCAGGCAAGCATTGCGGCTGCTTAGCAGTCAGCTCGGCATAGAGAACAGCAGCCCCAGCACAGCAAACTCAACGATGTTAGGGGCGTGCAGTGGCGCCCGCTCGAGGAGAGGCTGCTGGCTGCAGGCACAGCAGCTACCTAAGGGTGCAGTAGTGAGCGGCAGCGCGAGGGGAGCTGGGAGGAAGTTTCCCAGCAAGACTGAACAAATCAATCTGTTCTGTGTTCTCTCCCACCCCAGGGGAGAACTAGTGGCCAGAACTAATTTGAGATCCTGTGCCTGTCAAGCCTCTGCAGAGCTCAGGTTGTTTGGCACCATTTACTTGATTAATAAGCACATTGGTAAAAAGTTAAGTAAAGCCAGTACAGTCTCTCCCTGCCCGTGCCCGAGTCCCATGGGGGGGAAGCCAGTGTGGGTGTCCAAAGTCCAGATGAAAAGCATCTCTAGTTTTTCCCCTGCAACTGGAAATGAAATGAAATGGAAACCAGAATGTATTTCCTTAACTAAAAGGAAAGCACTTTCTTTTACAGACCCTGCAATTCCATCAGAAGGTTAGATCAGCCTTTTAAAACAATTTTATCAAGAAGGTTTTGTAATGATTAAAAAAATTAAAGTAATTTTAAAAAATCAACATCGTCCCTGGGTGGGCTCGAACCACCAACCTTTCGATTAACAGCCAAACATGCTAACCGATTGCACCACAGACTCCGCTGGTAGAAACTTTCTGCCAGGAAGGTACTAATGGTTTCTACGCTGTGGTTTTTGGTGCTTGTAGTTTTATTTTTAAATGTGCTAGTGAATTTTCATGGAATCGATTTCTAAAATAAGCGTTACGGAGGACAGAAAGAGATTCGTTGATTGAGGCGTGGGAGAGAAAAACTGAGTAATAACTGAACGAAGGCTGCTCCCGTAACAAAAAGAGACAGTAAACCGTCAAGAGCCCTTACTAGGTCATTCAAACGTACAGGCATGCACGTAGGCTTCCCGGACGCCCCATGGCCCCACCCCAATTTTGTACCTTCTTTCAGGAAATAATTAAGACGAGTCGATCGTTCGATAGTGTGGAGATTCCAGACTGTTATTTCAGCCTAGGACTTTCCCCTTTGACGCACGAATTCAGCACTAGCATGAGCCAGGGAGCTGCAGGTTGAACAACTTCATTCATTCTTTTGTATCGGGAGTTGAACTGTGCAGGCGCGCCTGCGCAGTTGGGAAGCGACGCCGGGCCAGAAGACAGGCTCGGCGTCGCTCTGCTTGAACTCCTCCTTGGCGGGCGATCTGCGGCCACTTGGGCCGCGCTACAGCCCATCGCCGCAGCCAGCCACCGCCGCACTCGGCGGGCGACCCGCCGCCGCCCGCCGCTCACCACCGCCCAACACCGCCACATCGCTGCACGCGCGGCCCCGCCGCCACTCAGAGTGATCCGGGGGGCGGCGGGGGAGGAGGCCACTTCTTGGCGCCCCCCACGTGACCCGCTGGGGTGGCGCCCGGGGCACGTGCCCCCCCTGCCCCCCCTATCGTTACGCCACTGCCTGAACGGCACAGTTTGTGGTGATGTCGCCCACCTTGATCCAAGATGGTGGACGCATAAACATATGAGGCACAAGTGGGCTAACCTGTGGACCGTCTTTAAACCAAATTTGGTACAGTTGTAGTGAGCAATACACAGGGATGGCTCAGTGACATAGTTGATAATGTCATCCATCCCGATTCAAGATGGTGGACGTGACTATTTGAGGTGCAATTGGGCTAACTTGTGAACTGCCTAACTGATTTGAACTGAATTTGGTACAGTTGTAGGGATAGTGAAAGGAATGTAGGCAGATTCGTTCTTACTAGAACTTGTTTTCCTTTATGGTTGACCTTCTGCCCAATCTGTGACAGTAAATTCCTCATTGGTGGTGTGCTGTGCAGAGGGAAAATCTTTTTGTTTGTGTGATATACATGATGATGAAATTGTTGCACTTAGTGGGCAATGAAGGCTAGACGGGAATCCTAAACTAAAGGCTTTTTATTCTGGGAATGTGTTGGTTTATTGTATCTATTTTTAAATGTGTGTCTTATTGGGACCACAGAATCCCTAGTCTCTTTCTAACATTTTGCCAGATCAAGCAACTGTAATGGGGATCAGGATGCAATTCTACAACATTGATTCAAGTCTTGGTTGAATCTTTTTATTGTTTTTGCTTAGTCTCAGTGAATCAAGGAAACCTGAATTTCGGTGGTGATAGTGTTTGAAAAGTAATCATAGTGAAGCAAAAGCTTCAGTCTGATTTGGAAAGCAGAAACCAGCAGCTTCTCATTGACCTCAAATAATTACTTTTAAAAAACTACTACAAAACTTAGCATTGCAGTGATTAACTAATGGATTGCAGTGACCATAGAGCAACAGAATCTGCTTGATTGTCATAAAATTCTTACACTAAGCAGAACCACTAAGAGAACCTGCTGATAACAAAAATTTGATTATCAAATGCAGAAGTAGTATTGCAGTAAAACATAGTGAATGGCTTAACACTATTTCCCCAGTAATTCAGCATTGGGCTCCAAGCACTGGAAAAGATCTGTATGGAAAGAACTTATGTGAAAGGAAATGTGGATTCTTTTGTTTAACATTCAACAGCTGAGCAAACCTGACAGTCTTCTACTGTATTTCACAACTATTTAACAATCTTCATACTCCTTGTGTTCAGAAAATCCTTTAATGTCATTTGGTTTTTCTGGAAAGGTCCTGGAAATTAATTGGCAGGTTGTGTCATTCACAACCTGATGACCTTTTTTTGTATTCATGAAGGAGTCACATATTTTACGAGTGCTTTTTTCCTTCCAACCTCTTTCATAACAAAGCTCAGGTCTTTGATATTATGTAATCATTAATTTATTTGGAGGATCATTTCTACATTGAAATCAAAAGTAAAATATGATTTTTAAAAATGAATAATGAGTAGGTCTAATTTTGAATGTGAAAGTGGAATAATGGCAGATTGCTAGCAAAGTTCACAAAAAATAACAAGATACGTGACACTAGAATTCTGCCAACCCACCCAGTTCCGGTTTTGGGTTTTTTAGTTCTGTTCCATTCATTATGATATTTCCTGTTTATACCGAAGACATTGGAGGATAAGGGCTCCATAACTGGTGCACTACTGAAGGCCCTCCTAGCTGCTACTACCAGCAGCTGTGAGTGAGGAGAACTCTCAGAATGCATAATTGATCATTTAGGGCAGTTATCTTCACTGTTTTTCAAGTGGAGGTCATTTTGGCAAAACATCTTCAAAATGACTTCCCATCATGCTGATCTTCGCACAGCACAGCACTTTTCTCAGAGCCAGGGGGTGGAATTTAAGAGAAATAGAGCCCTGTTGAGCTCCAGTGCCATCTTGGCACTGAGCATCCAGGCATGCTCAGAGGCAATGCTTTTCCCTAGAGCTCTTCCCGGCACTCCATGTGCACCTTCCAAGTTGGTGTTGGGGCTCAAGATGACTCAATTTTACATAAAGGAGTCTTACTGGCAGTGAACACAGCACAGCACTGCATGGTCTAAATGGTTGCTTTGGTGCAGTCTCAGGGGAGCTGTGTGGATTATTTGGCTTTGCACTAAGTTTTGCCAAAGACTTAAACAGTTATTCAGGAAGCTTCAGTTAGGGTTGATGGGAGCCACCACTAGTTCCTGGGCCTTGCAGTGAAGAATTTAGGGGGAATGCAAGTGCAACTCCCCCACCCCCGCCAAGATTTTTCCAACAAGACCAGTAGAACCTGTAAGACACAGGACCTCAGTTTTATCTGGATTGATAAAATTTTATCTGATTGTTCATCCTTATTCAAACCATACTGCCCCCAAACAACTGTCCAGAATCTCACTGCCTCCTTAGTCTTACATGTTGGAAATGGATGGTAAAGCTGTATGATTTGCAGTGGCTTCATGTAGACATTTAAAACATGGAGCACACCATAAGTCAAGGGGTGGAGCACTTGTCCTCCAGCATTACCTTGTGGGACCAACTCACCAGGAACACAATATGGTACTTACTAAGTACAGTTCAGTAGCTACATAGATCAAAGGTTTTAGTATTTCCTCTAGTGGAATTGTATTAACTTTTGTGCAGGCTTCTCTCCCCTGGTCCCAAAAGGCATGATTTCAAGCAGGACTCTCTTTTTTTGGTGTTGGTGTTGTTGTATTTTGTTTTTCACTAACTTTGTCCCAAAATGCCAGCTGGCTTGGAAATCACACCAACAGGCTCCAAGGTCATATTGGAAATAGGCCATGGTAGTGAGCACAAGAGCTGTTGCAAGCCCCAGAGCAATGCTGCTCACTGCCAGGAATGAGGCATCCCTCGCCAGCTCCCCTGCTCACAGGCTGCACTTGGGGAAAGACAAACAGTGAATGGTAGGGACAGGCAACAGGAGCTGGAAAACAGGACAGAGGAAGAGGAAATGGAGGATAAAGGGTCAAAGCATTAAGACATAAAAGCACCGAAGCCTGTGAAGAGGCAGTTCAGCCAGCCAGTTCCCTGAGGCAGCATGAGAAGAGTAAAGGGGCTAAAATGAGAAAAGAACTGGGTAGGAGGAAGATGGGTGGGCTAAGAAACTTCCTCCTCTGTATCTCTGAGGCCAGCAATCTCCATAGGAATTCACAAACATATACAACATATATCAGGTTTGAATAAAACAATTGAACAACAAAACAATATAAGCACACTACCACTTGAATCCCAATTGCCCTGGCAGAATAAAGAAATAGAGCTAGCTGTCATCGACTAAAACCTCATTGCATACCAGACAGCCTCTCCCAGCAGTTTTATGCAGATGTTAACCAGCATGAGAGGCGAAACAGAACCCTGTAGGATAATTCTGATGGGAAGGGACAAAGGTTCCCCAATAGCTTCTTCTGGAACCTTTCCCCCTGGAAGAAGTTGAACCACCATGAAGCAGTGCCCCCACTCTCAAAGATAGGCCAGAAGAATAGTAAGAAGCCTAGGAGGATCAATAGGGCCACATTCTGCTTGTGTGTCTCTCCCAGTGTAGGTTCTAAACCAGGACAACCAAGGTCATATATGTCCCAAAATCATGCCTAAATCCAGTGAGACCTATATAATCAGCCTCAACCAGGGGGTTGTCCAGTTACCATCTTCTCAACCACCTTGCCCAGAAATGGCTGGGAATGATGAGACTGACATAAAACACATTTGAGACTGACATAAAACACATTTCCCCATGCCTCCCAACAAAGAGGTATGCTGGCTCTTTAATTTGATAAAACTATCCATGTGGAATACATGTTTAATTTCATTTGAAGTAGTGAACAAATTTTGAATTCTAAATAGTATGTTGGTGATTAACCCCAAGGAATTTATTCAGAGACCACTAGAGAGTTAATACAGTCCATTCTCCGTATGGTTTCCAATTTCCACTAACAATAAGAAAGTACCTTAAGATCTGGTCCCTTGTTTGTCTCAAGGGGCTGGAATCTTTTCCAGTATGTTTATTTCCCGTCATGAAAGCATCCTTTTGTAAGCGCATGGCATCATGGATTATGTGAACCACACTACAAGAGAGGAAATAGCCATTCATCAACATTAATTCATTGGGTAATTAAGCCTATGACCTCTGACTTCACATCATTAACTACTGGGTGCAGGGAGGATTCTCCTGGAACATCTGTTCACTGTCATTCCCCAAGCTGCCTTTATTTACAAAGAGATTGAGCCTTTATCTACAACCAGACTAACACACACACACTGTAATGAGAACTGCTAATAACCTGTCTGAGCTAGTGCTGTCATTGCTGAGGACCAGGGGCAGAGCAGACTATAGGCCATCTCTGGGTCAGTGAAGAAACTCTAGTTTGTTTACATTTTTAGAATATCTGTATGGGGCACTTGGTGTCTTTGACATAAGTTCTAATATTAATTCAGATGTGGATGGATTACAAATATACCTGAATATAAGCTTATTGGCCATTTGGGAGCCAAAGTAAAAAACAGGGTCATGCCAAATTTATGTGTTGCTGGCATGGACTTGGGAGCCCTTTCTCCATGGTTAGGTTCCAAAGCACTCCAGCAACAAGCATCAAGAGAGGGCACATGGGCAAGCCATGTTTCCTTCCTTTCCATGGAAGTGTAACCAGATACCAAGAGAGGAAGAGCTCACTATATTTGTTTGTGTCACTTGAAACTTAAATGTAAAAGGTCAGCTGTATTAAACTGATGCACTTTATTCATTAAACTTTAAGGGCCAAACTAGATGGGACCATGGCAGATTGTTTGTTCAAACACAGGTGTGCCACAATCAAACATAAAGCGAGGGCTGGAAGGGTTAGAACAAAAGGGAGAGATGGGGTTAAACCTGTCTGTGACTTATCTCCTCACCAGTGTTCCCTGTTACAGGGATTCCCAGATGTTAAGAACATAAGAACATAAGAACAGCCCTGCTGGATCAGGCTCAAGGCCCATCTAGTCCAGCATCCTGTTTCGCACAGTGGCCCACCAGATGCCGCTGGAAGCCACAGACAGGAGTTGAGGGCGTGCCCTCTCTCCTGCCATTACTCCCCTGCAACTGGTACTCAGAGGTACCCTGCCCTTGAGGCTGGAGGTGGCCCACAGCCCTCTGACTAGTAGCCATTGATAGACCTCTTCTCCATGAAGTCATCCAAACCCCTCTTAAAGCCATCCAGGTTGTTGGCCGTCACCACATCCTGTGGCAGAGAGTTCCACAAGTGGATCACACGTTGTGTGAAAAAGTATTTCCATTTGTTGGTCCTAGACCTCCTGGCAATCAATTTCATGGAGTGACCCCTTGTTCTAGTGTTGTGTGAGAGGGAAAAGAATCTCTCTCTCTCCACTTTCTCCACGCCATGCATGATTTTATAGACCTCTATCATGTCTCCCCGCAGTCGTCTTTTTTCTAAACTAAAAAGCCCCAGGTGTTGTAGTCTTGCCTCATAAGAAAGGTGCTCTAGGCCCCTGATCATCTTGGTTGCCCTCTTCTGTACCTTCTCCAGTTCAACAATGTCCTTTTTAAGATGTGGTGACCAGAATTGTACACAGTACTCCAAGTGTGGTCGCACCATAGTTTTGTATAAGGGCATTATAATGTTAGCCATTTTATTTTCAATCCCCTTCCTAATGATCCCTAGCATGGAATTTGCCTTTTTCACAGCTGCCGCACATTGAACTGACACTTTCAATGAACTGTCAACCACAACCCCAAGATCCCTCTCCTGGTCCGTCACCGACAGCTCAGATCCCATCAGCATATACTTGAAGTTGGGGTTTTTCGTCCCAATGTGCATCACTTTACACTTGCTAACATTGAACCGCATTTGCCATTTTGTCGCCCACTCCCCCAGTTTGGAGAGATCCTTTTGGAGCTGCTCACAATCCGTTTCAGATTTCACTACCCGGAAGAGTTTGGTATCATCTGCAAATTTGGCCACATCGCTGCTTACCCCTGCTTCTAGATCATTTATGAATAAATTAAAAAGCACCGGTCCCAGTACAGATCCCTGGGGGACCCCACTTCTTACTTCCCTCCATTGTGAAAACTCTCCATTTATACCTACCCTCTGTTTTCTGTCTTTCAACCAGTTAGCAATCCACACATGTACCTGTCCCTTTATCCCATGACCGCTAAGTTTCCTCAGGAGTCTTTGATGAGGAACTTTGTCAAAAGCTTTTTGGAAGTCCAGGTAGACTATGTCAACTGGATCACCTTGATCCACATACTTGTTGACACTCTCAAAGAACTCCAAAAGGTTGGTGAGGCAAGATTCACCTTTGCAGAAGCCATGCTGGCTCACTCCCAGCAGGGCCTGTTCTTCTAGGTGCTTTACAATTTTATCCTTGAGGATGCTTTCCATCAATTTGCCTGGAACGGACGTTAGGCTAACTGGCCTGTAATTTCCCGGATCGCCCCTGGATCCCTTTTTGAAAATCAGTGTTACATTTGCTACTCTCCAGTCCTCTGGTACAGAGCCCGATTTCAGGGATAAGTTAAATATTTTAGCAAGGAGGTCGGCAATTTCACATTTGAGTTCTTTGAGGACTCTTGGATGGATGCCATCCGGCCCTGGTGATTTGTTAGCTTTCAGTTTTTCCAGACAGTTTAGAACATCATCCCTTGTCACTTCTATCAGACTCAGCTCTCTAGCCTCCATCCCTAAAAAGCCTGGTTCAGGAACAGGAACCAGTTGTTGACTAACAACTCTAATCCTCCCTAGCTGCAATGGTCTTTGACTGGGGATTATGGGAGTTGTAGTCAACAACATCTGGAGAACTCTGTTCTCCCCGCTTCTCCTTGGCCAAGCTGCAGTACTGGAAGTGAAGTCAGGGAGGAGGAGGAGGAAGAGGGGTTGTTGCTACTCTCAACCATATGGTCCCTAAAAATTGGAACCCCTTCACTTAATATGTGATTTGAGGCATACAATCAGTATGTGATTGAGGCGTACCTGGGTTTATGGATCTGCTGCTGTCACATTTAGTTTGACCTAAAGTGCACTAAGCAGTTGAACTCCCTGAGGAGCACATTCTTTATATCCTTTCACTTACCTTCCAATTTACTCTTTTTCTTCCCTTCTTCCATCTTGAGTGTCTTTTGCCAATGTAGCTAAAGAGACTTCCACACACAGCTATGGATGCAACTCTAGCTCAGTGGTCAAGGATCTGCTTTGCATGCAGAAGGTCCCAGGTTCAATACCTGGCATTTTCAAGGATTCCACAAAACTTCTGCTTGAAACTTTGGAGAGCTGCTGCCAGTCGGTTTAGACCAGGGGTAGGCAACCGTTGGTACAGGTGCCAAAAGTGGCACACAAAATGATTTTGAGTGGCACTCACATGGACTCCTGAAAGAAGGCCACACAACTGAATTTAGCAAGAGCCAGTTCTTCTGTGTTAGATCATCTTTTTTCCCCTCCCGTGTAAAGAAAGGGACACTGGAACTTTTACACACACATAACTTTTTAACTGGAACTTTTTACACACACATAGGGATGAACATTATTAGTTGACGTATCCCAGAAATTCTGCTTGTTCAGGAACAAAGCTTAGACTGGGCATTGATTTAATTTAATTTAATTTTAAAACTAGCTTAATCTGCATAGAGCATCTGCGCGCTAGTACTTGAGTGCTCCCCTCACCCCCTGTCACAGGCTCCCTCACAGACATCTCCACCCTCACCTGATCCACACTCCTGCTCCTCCTCAATCCGGTTGCTTCCATCCCCCTCACCCCACTTGGTCACTCCTCCATCCCTTTACTCCATCCTGCTCAGCCCTCTTGGTCATGGCTGCAGCATTGCTGGTGTCTGTCGTCCAAGCTGCAGCCCCCTATCCCCAGAGACCTACCCACTCTCACCCAAGCCCTGCTCCTCCCCACGAGAGCAGCAGCAGCAGTTTACCAGGTTCTTCCTTACTGCTGCCATGGCCGCTCGATCCCCTCAGGCCACTGACAGGCCCAGGCCCATCCCTTGCCTGCCTGCCTTCCCTGTCTCTGCTAATGGCCTCAGTAGCCCCAAACAGCAGCAGTGCTTGACTGGGCTCTTCCTTGCTGCCAATAGAAGCCACAATGGCTGCTCTTTCCGTTCAGGCCACTGACAGGCTCAGGCCCATCCCTCACCTTTAATTCTTACTCTCTTCTCCTCCCTTTGTTTTTCCTCTCTCCTCTGCTTGCTCTTCTCTTCTGTCTTTCTTCCCCTCCCTTCTTTTCTCTCTCTCTCTCCTTTCCTGAGTTAACAGATCTTGTTTATCTTGTTTCCTCATCTAATTCACACAACAGCAGCCTCCTTCTCCTGAAGGGACTCTTTCCTCCCTCACAACCCCTCCCTTCGCAGACCCCTGCCTGCTATCCTTGTATATATGTATAGAGTCCTCTCTTCTACAATCAAGAACATCTTCTGACCAGTAACAGTTGCATTCCAACTGACCTGAATCATCATAGGCTCCACCTTCCTATCTGCATATGGAATCACCACTGCCCAATTACCACAGTGCCACTGGCTCCTCCTCCCTATCTGCATATAGAACTCCCACTGCCCAATCACCACAGTGCTTCTTATCGCAAACTCTCGTGAGAGTTGCCACACATGGGATTAGCGACAGGTATGTCTAAGAGAGAGAGAGACACAGAGAGACAGTAAACAGCCCCTGCCAGACAGACAGTTAAAAGATATCCATGAATTACACTGGTAAGACATAAACTGGTAAGATCTACATTTTAATTTATTTTAAATTAAGCTTATTTAGCATTTTACAAGCATTATTTACTTTACATATAACAATAGTTTATACACAGAGAGAGAGAGAGATGAGTGTGAGAGAGAGCATGTCTGTGTAAAAATACACTGCAGGTACGCAAAACCTTAAACTAGAATGAATAAATGAAAACATGTCACACCACTTCTGAGAGGTTACTGACTCCTGATGTAGACAGTGCTGAAATAGATGGACCAATGGTCTGACTGTAGCTTCCTTTGTTACAGAGTATCTACTACTGAGTAAGTTTACCAAAGCCTCTGTATGTTCTGTTTCACCACAGGTAGAGCTACAGGTTACCTTAACAAACGCCTCATAGGTAGTGCCTTGTTTCTGTGCAGCAAAGTAATATTTGAAGCCACTGTGGTTAGAAATGTGCATTGTTGGATTATTGGCATAAAACACTCAAAAGTCATTTTCACATGTGTAATACTAAGAATTTCCTGCACTTGTAAATTAAATGGGGGGGGGGAACTTAGTTGATGTACTAGGTGTTTTTAAAAAAAAATGATTTCTTTAAACTGACTTGACTTTATAGCATTGATAAAATTCTGAAAATGGGATATGTTGGTTGTGTCGTAAAAGTGTGCTCTGCTTGGGGTCATAACTGGCACTGCCAGTAATCGTATGTAATTTGATTTTTGTCAGTATCAAAATGAAATATGTGCATTGTTTGGTCCCCAATGCTTTGGTATGTAAAATGTGGCCCCCTTCATATTAATGCTTTCTACATGTCTTAAGAACAACAAGCTTAAACAATTACCAGACATCTATTACCCTGACAGCCGCTTCCTGCACAGCAGCCAGCAAGCTGAGATGTCAAAACTATTCAAATGCTCCAAGCCCCAATGGTAAAATGGGGCATATAACATAGTGCATCTGTCAGCTTTTGGCAACAAAAGCAGCAGTGGAGATGGAGAGCCTCCCAATGTGAAAAGACAGTGTGAAAGCAAGGATCAAGGCAGGAGTTGAATAGCCTTCATTTTTACACCTCTGCAATTACCTTCCTGTTCACCATGATACCTTCTTTTAGCTTGCAGCCCAGCCAGACAATTTACCTTGTCTCAGCTGTCTGGGTGCATTATGTCCTTCAAGTCTTCACGCACACACACACACACACACACACACACACACACACACACACACGTATGCCTGTTGTCCTGCCGAATTGCATTTGGAGCAAGCAAGAGAGGATGGCTCCAAGATACAGGCTGTGAGCTAGAAAGGTCAGACAGATTAAAGCAGTTGATTGGAATCTTTAACGTAAAGACGTCACAGGCAAAATAGTGCCGCTGTATTACGCTCAAATACAAGCAAATGAGTCATCCAGCAGTGCTGCTGGCTTTTGTAGGACAAAGAATAGGAGAGGGGAGAAGTCATTGGCTGTGCGGTGCACCAATCACGCTTGTAACTAGGGGACTCTTCAGTCCTTTCCCCCACCCCAGATCTTGGCAGAAATGCAGGTTTAAAATGTATCATTTTAGAATGGTTAATTAATTTCATCTAATTGTATTCCTATGGTAATGGCTTTTACTTCTTTTTTTTACGCCATAATTATTTTACATTTCCTTTGTTCTTTTGCATGTAGTGCTTGTAATAGCTATTCCATACTCTCCTTGCTGTTGTGATGAAGAGAACATACAGATTGCCAAATTTGATAAGGGGATGCTGTAGCCAGCTGTTTTGTACTCTGGTAATTCAATGTTTCTATACCTCCGTGAATTCCTTAGGGTGATTTTACAACAAGAGGCAATGGTTCTTCCAGAAAATGTGAAAACTATGGCAAGATCAGACTTGAGGCAACAGAGAGTGGAAGATGAGCAATGTTGTTTAGTGGGGGAACAGGAGCATGGCATATATAATATTAGAAGAAATACACAGAGGCTTGGAAATGCGTATGATGGCATGTAATGGCGGATGCATCTGTAAACAAGCCCAGATATGCAGGGTGGGGGAGTGCATAGAGCATGAATTCAGTGAATGAAGCAATAAGGTGACCTGAAGATGGAAAAGTCAATGGGCCAACAAGTAAATATAGTTTACTGGTAAAATAATACTGGAAGTGGGAGTAATTCACTAGACTGTTTGCTAAGGAAGTTCTCTCTCCCAAACTGGAAGCAGCTGTCTATGCACACAGAACTAGAATCTGTTGAGAGCGAAACTTGTGGAACTTTCCAGAATTGTCACCCTGATCCAGTTCTAATCGGCTGATTTTGATATGCATTTTCAGGTGAAAATTCACATTACTGTAGTAGGTAGGGTAGTTACTATCAATAGAGATTTATAATCCTTTCAGCACTTGATTCATTCTACTTTTTGATTATTTAAAAATAAAATTGGAGCAATATGATCAATGAAATCATTATAACTGACTTAATTTGAAATAAACCTGTAAGACCTTGGTTTCAGGTTGCCATTTATTTCAGATAGTTGGGTTAGAATAAATTAAGATCAATCACTTTGGACATTATAACCAATCTTAGGTTAAAATAAACCAAATCAGAAATAGACGCTCATTCAGGGACTGGAGGGAGGAATGCGCATTTACAGGACTTGGCATTATTGTGCAGAGCCAGGTTTTAACGGAAGTGCTGGGCAATATCTGAACACTTTGTGCACAGAGCCCTGAACTGGGCTGCAGCCGGCCTGGCCTGTCATTTTGGAGGCTGGCAGGGGAGTTGGAGGAGCTCACTCTTAAAAATACTCATTTTAAAAGGTAATATTACCTCCCCCCCACACACACACACGGTATTAACTTTAGGGAAATCCCTTTACTTGTAAATGGGAATTCTTGCTAGATTCCCCTTTACAAGTAGACCCCTTCACAAGTATATCCCTCCAGCTGGCTCATGAGCCAGCTTGGCCTGGCTCGATGCCCGGAGCAGAAATGACCCTGGTTTGATCGAGCCCACGCCACCCAGGGCAACTTGAATCTGATCCGGATTCGAGCCAGACCAGGAAAACCAGTTCCATGCACATCCCTACTCCTAGGTGGTTCCAGGATTCTCCTGCCTACCTGGCTGCATTGGCTTCTGTTGATTTGTTCTTGAATACTGTATTTATCTGAATACAAGACTAGGTTTTTTCCAACTTCTGTGATGTTAGAAATCAGAGGGTCATCTTCAATTCAAAGTCCTCTTCCTTTTGGGTAAATATAGGTATAACCTGTATTTAATCTCTGTTTTTAAGGGGCCTGTCTTAAATTCAGAGTTGTCTTGTATTCTGGTAAACGGAAAAAAAGGGTGAGTGAATGAGGCTTCTTTTAACAGTGGAGGCCTTTTAAAAAATAGTTACCTCTTGGAGTCATTCCTGCTGATATTAATAGGTCTGGAACAGAGCAGGGTGGTTGGTTGTGAAAAGGTTCTTATAGTATGAAAAGGTTCTTGAATGTGTTGGGAAGTGTTGTGCGTGTACTGGAGCAGCCTGAAGAGTTTCATTTAATATAGCCACTTTCAGAAATATGTTATTGAAACAGCATAGATGAGAGCTTTCATCCACAGAGCCTATAGGTGAAGGCTTGTCTCTTTTACTGTTCTGTAGGCAAAGGTGTCTGAGACAGGTCTGTGTTACTCCCTTTTTTCAGTTTCCTCTATACTTCGATATTGTTATGATATGTTGCACCTTCTCTGTATCATGCTCAAGCCAGGTTGCAAAGCTGCTTTTAGATGCTGAGATTTTAGTACTCTTTCCCTCCTTTGGAGGAGATCATAGCAAGATGACAGCAACATTGGCAAAGGAAGAGGCAAGAGAAAGTAAATATCTTGGCTACTTTCTGGAGGGGCTCACTTAGTACTTCTTATAAAATGTCTCATCATGCTACACACATGTCTGGCGAGGCCACATCTAGCTGCTTTGCCTACTTTGACAAGAGGCAGAATTGTTTGATTGTTTAGCAACTATTGGATAGCTTCATAATCCAGAAATCTGGAAACAGTTGTGGAATGTGCCAAGTACTCTCCTCACCACCACCCCATCAATCTATGCTACTGAAAATAATGTTGAATAGTGCTATGTGTTTGTCCATGTGTGAATGTACCAAACCACAGCTGATATTTCAGTGCATGAGAATGGATGATGTTTAAAGAACCTGGTCTCAGTATGCTTTCTTCTCCTTCAGGGGGTGGAGGAAAGCGCAAAGGTAAAAGCAAGAAGTGGAAGGAAATCCTGAAGTTCCCTCACATTAGCCAGTGTGAAGATCTTCGAAGAACTATAGGTAAAAATTCATTTCCTGGTTTTGTTTTTCAAATGTTTCTATTGGCACTCTTTCATGTACAGTAGATTGTTATTAAATTTTTTCACCCTTATGTCCTGTATTGCAATCTGAAATATTAAGCTGAAATATTTTTATTAAAGAATTTCAGACAAAAAGCAACCAAGTTCTCACTGCGTTAACATCACATTTTGTTGCTCCTTGTCATTCTACAAAATATTGAACAGAATTAACATGTAATCACCTCTCAAGAAAATCAAGATTTGAATTACTGTACTTGCATTTTTATTACAACCTTACCCATAATTATTAAGCCATTCTCTATTGCATGGGTTCCTGACCTTGGGTCTCCAGAGATTGTTGGGACTACAGCCTAATAATCCAACGACTGACTGGGGGTAGTAGGATTTGTAGTCCAAAAGCATCTGGGGGACCTAAGGTTGAGACCACATAATGAATGGTAAATAACTGTTCTTCTTTTTAAAATGCTAATTGCCTCATCTGACTTTCTCTGCAGTGGGAGACTTAATCCTTGAAGCAATCTGGGTGAGATCTTGGCTTGGCTCTTCACAGCCACATGCAAATATTTTTTGCTATCTATCCTTTTTTTAAATTTGGTGTCCTCATTCTAAGGACAATAATGCTGGCCTTCCTTACTTATTGATGTGGTAAATCTGTCTCACTTTCAATTTCTGATAGATGTATGATGAAAAATTCATGATTATAAAATTGTGAAGATAAATTTATTACTGTGTTCGTAGTGGTGTATGCAATATGTGTATATATTTTCATAAAAATAACAAAAAGCACCTCTCATCTTACATGGATTATATCAAAAGACTCAAAATGGCCTGGTTCAGATGTAATGCTAAACCAGGCTTAATGCTACGAGAATGAAACGAGGGGAACCCTGGATTTGTGTACTCCCCTGTTTTTATTGAGAATGAAACCTTTGCTTTCTTTTAAGAACAAACTGAAGCTCCTCTTTACAAAATGTGGTTTGATCTCCTGGTTTGTTCTAACCTAGATTAACACACTGTAGTCCTGCATTACTTATGAAGTGTGGGAACTGCAATTTCCTCTTAAAATGAAAGCAAGAGATTTGCTCTCCTTCTCTTGCACATGAGAGAGAGAGAGAGAAGAAGAGTGGAGGAGGGAGTTTGTGAACCTGTGCCTTCCTTAGGCTCATTCATGTAGTACTAAACCATGGTTTATTGCTGTGTCTGAACTTGCCAAGGAGAAATCCAGCCAGAGGCACTCTTACCCCTAGACTGAGGGGCCAAAGTCCACGACCTCCACAGGCCCTGCACCGGCGCCCCCCCTCCATCATCTTTAGTCTGTCCCTGGTGGTATGGTTGCCCGGCAGAGCATGGTGATTCTTAATTTGCAGGGGAGGGGGAAGCCTCCAAAGTCCTTTAGTTCCAGGCTCCAAAATTACCTAGGTGCACCTCTGAATCCAGCTCTTAAGATGAGTTTGCAGTTGCATTAAAAAAATGTCAAGCATTGAAAGGCATCTCAACATTAACTTTGAGGAAAATATGTTGGTGACACTAATAATGTTGTGTAATACTGTGTGTTAATTTATGTTTTCCTGCTTATACTAACAGTGTTCTCCTGGGAAAATCTGTTCTGTTGTAAACCAACAGAACAACAATATTCTGTTGTAAACCGCCCAGAGACATAAGTTTTGGGCGGTATAAAAATGTTTTAATAAAATAAATAAATAAATAATCTGTGTCCCTTAAAACATTCTTTTGTCTTCCCCCATCCTTTAAACAACCTCTTGTCCACTAACTAAGCTATGGGTTTTCAGCACCCCCTTGCTGAAGATACCTGAGCTATCTGCCCTGCTAACTGAGCAACAAAGCACCTTTTTTAATTGATGATTTTCTTGTATTTAGCTGGTGGAGAGCAACTGTCCCTGTCCAGCCCCAGCACAGCATCCCTTCAGTGGTTGCTGCTTATTTCCTTTTAGGTTATTGAGCCCTTTTGGAACAGGGAAACCATTTTATGTGTCTTACGTTTCTGTGTAAATTGCTTTGCATATATTTGTTGAAAAGTGTTATATAAATATTGGTAGTAGTAATAGTATCTATACATCAGAACTGATCCTAAGGTTGCCATGAGAGCATGTTGGATTAGTCATAAATATGTGCAGAAATAGCACATATTTATTGGCCCTGCACTCACAGTATACTTCCTTCTAGATGGAGAAATAAGTGGTGATTGTTAAGGCAGCTTGACACATCTGGGCACCTAGAAATTCCCTTGTGGTCCCTGAGCCAGGAGGGTTTTCAGACAGGAGGCTTTACTGTGAATTTGAAGTTGTTCCCCCAAACCAATACAAAATCTTAATTTTTTTACCCCGGATATAAATCAGGCTACATTCTAACACGCAATGAAAAACCCGAATCGTGTGTGATGTGTTCCTTGATAGCTTGCAGGGACTTTGGGGTAAATCTAGCTGATATGTGAACACACACCTCCATTCTGGATGAGATGTGAGCTAAAAGCCCTGTTGAAAAATGCCCAGGTGATAGACAGACACGAGCAGGAATGGGCAAGCAAGGGTAGGGGCAGATTGCTCCCTCCTTCTGCTGCTGCTCAAATCCATTGGCCCATGACAGTCACTCAGTCTTGTTGGCCAGCCCTTCAGAAACATGCGTACTTCCTGTTTAAAAAAACAACGAGGGAGATGGAGAGGGGCGGAATTCAGATCACCCTTGGCTTGCTACATGATTACTCCTCCCAGTTAAGAGAGCTCCATGCCTAATGACAGAAGTTTCCTCTCTCAGCAGGCTCACAGATCAGCCTCGAGAAAATATGCCCTGTATGTTCCCACCTACACTCTCCCCCAAGTAACTGAGTTTGAACTGGCCACACTCTGACTGCATATCATAACCTGCAAAGTTCTCAGTCTCTGGTGCCACCACTTAGCCCCTATTTGAAGATTTCCAACCTAGCCTAATTTCTGAGAGCAGGATAGAAAACCGTTTACATCTGCACACTGCAGACAGAGATGGGCAGGAGGCTAGCATCCTCTGGCACGTTACAGCAAGCAGAAGCCTTAGTGTGGCAAGACTGGGATATTGTGTCTGAGTATGCATTTGCTTGCATAACAGAGAAATCCCACCACTTCAAGAGGTAGGGATGTGTGAACCGGCTCGAAATCGAGCCTATTAGCACTTGAGCTAGCTTGACTCAAAGGCTCACCCTCAAGCTGAACTGGGGGGGTGGGGGCAGAACAACGGCAAGTCGAGCCAAGCTCCCATCTTGCAATCCAGTTTGACGGTATACTTGTAAATTGCCAACTTCTGGTGCCAGTTGCCCAAAACACTGAAAGGAAATGTTTGCTCCCTAAAGTGCCATTTTTAAAAAACCACCCTGACTTTAACTATGAACATGAATTAGAACTCTCTCATTTGGAACTGTCCATCATGGCCCTGATCCAGCTGTGAATAAAGTATATGGCTGCTGATTCTTATCCAAGTCACTTTCTAAAATCTTTAGACACACCTTAATAAACCATTATCAGGGGGTAGCAAAGCTAACGTTATGTCCCACTTACTTTTCTAAATTGTCTTCATTTGTTAGTGGCTTTTTCTCTCTGTATTTGACCAGTAATTTATGCTTTGGGGTTAAAGGTGTGAGACTGGTGTAAACCGGCAACCTGAAAAAGGAACTCCAGATGCTCAGACACTTGAATAACAGTTGTGGCCTGCAAAGAATAGGTATATAGTTTGGAAAGCCCAAACTTGAAGTGAATGAGGACAATGGACCTTGAATCCAGAGTGTTTGCTCTTTAGTGATCCTTGCAAGGGGAATTCCTCCATTGGGATATGACAGCCATTTGTTATCTTTATAATTTAATATATCTGAGAAGATAAAAATTAAGTCAGAACATGCAGAAGCCTTTATAGAAAGGGTTGCTTAAATATTCTGGGATGATCAGGTTTGTGTTATAAGCATTCTTCTGTGCTCCTCTAAAAATAATTTATTCTGTGAAATTTTGTTGTATAGGTATAGCACACTTCTAAGGGTCTTTCCAGATGGTGACAGATTCCACCTTTGCTAATTCCTCTAGGTGATATTGCTTGGGGTCTGGAAGGTATGAAGCCTTCCTGGATTTTTTTGGCCATGGTTACCCATCAATTCAAGAAAAATAGCATTTTTTCCTCCAGTACTACTTGTGCAAAATTTTGCATTGTGCAACCGAGGAAGAAAAAATGCCATTGCGTAACCTGATGGTATATACATGCGACAAACAGACAGAGAGAGAGAAAGCAAAGTAGCGGGGGTGGTGGTGGAGGAGAGAAGACCACTTTCTCTAAACCAAGCCTGCTCAACTTAGGCCTCCCAGCTGTTTTTGGACTACAGCTCCCATAATCCCCAGCCACAGTGGCCAACAGCCAGGGATTATGGGAGTTGTAGGCTAACATCTACAGAAAGGCCAGAGTTGAGCAGCCCTGCTCCTAAGTTTACAGTAGGGCTGTTCAACTTTGGCCTTTCTGCAGACGTTGGCCTACAACTCTCATAATTTATTTATTTATTTATTGTTAATTTTATATACCGCCTTTCATTAAAATAATCCCAAGGCGGTTTACAGCAAAATTTAAAAACAAGATTGTAAAAAAGACACAATTAAAATATTAAGCTAAAAATATCAAACAAATCTGATTAAAAATTTAAAACAAAAGCATAAAAGCAATACAAAGTACAAAGAGCAGCAGCAAAGAATCAAATAAAAGCCTGTGCAAAAAGCCAAGATTTTACACTCTTTCTAAAAGCTGTGATGGAGACTGAGGAGCGAATAGCCACCGGGAGAGCATTCCAGAGTCTGCGGGCAACAACAGAGAAGGCCCTGTCCCACATGCACGACAACCGAGCCTCCCTCATTGTCAGCACCCAGAGAAGAGCTCCCTCAGATGACCTCGTCAAGCGGGTCAACCCTTGGAAACAGGCGGTCCCTCAGGTATCCCGGGCCCAAAACCAGCATCTTGAATTGGACCCGGAAACAAACTAGTAGCCAGTGCAGCTCTTTCAAAATGGGTGTGATGTGCTCCCACAGGGCAGCTCCAGATAAAACCCTAGCTGGCACATAATCCCTGGCTGTTGGCCACTGTGGCTAGGGATTATGGGAGTTGTAGTCCAAAAACAGCTGGGGGGCCTAAGTTGAGCAGGCCTGGTTTAGAGAAAGTGGTATTCTCCGCGCCCCCCCCCCCGGCTGGTTACTTTGCTTGCGCGTGCTCTCTCTCTCTTTGTTGCATGTATATACCATCCTATATAAAATCTCTGGGGAGTTTACAATCCAATCAAAACCTAAAAATCATATAAACAGATTAAAATTACCATAAATGAAACTTTAAAACTTGATAAAATAAAATCCTGATAAAACAGGTGTGTTTTCAGAAGTTGTTTAAAAGCAACCAGAGATGGGGAGATTCTGATTTTATTTGGGAGTGTGTTTCAGAGCCTCGGGGCAACCCTAGAGAAGGCCTGGTTTGGGGTTGCTATTAAGCTAGGCAGTGGCAACTGTAACTGGACCTCCCCCAATGATCTTAATAGGTGGTGGGGTTACCCTGGGCCCAAGCCATTTAAGGCTTTATAGGTAATTACCAGCACTTTGTATTTTGCTCAGAAACTGATTGGCAGCCAATGTAGTTGTTTTAACATAGGAGTAATGTGGTCTCTATGGGTGGCACTGGAGACCAACCTGGCTGCCTCATTCTTCACCAGTTGCAGATTTTGAACTACGTACAAAGGCAGCCCAACATAAAGTGCATTGCAGTTGTCAAGCCTGGATGTCACCAGCATATGCGCTACTGTTTTAAAGTTGTTTGTCTCGAGAAAAGGATGTTGCTGGCGTATCGGCCAAAGCTGATAAAAAGCTCTTCTGGCCACTGTCTCAACCTGAGATATCAGGGAAAGGTTTGGGCCCCAAAGTGCGCCCAAGCTACACACCTGATCTTTCAGGGGGAGTGTAACCCTATCCAGAACAGGCAGATCTAAACCACTTTCTAAGTTGCAGCCTGACACAACAAGTACCTCTGTTTTGTTTGGATTCAAATTCAGTTTGTTTTCCCTTATCCAGTTGATTACTGATTCCAAGCAAGCGTTTAGAGAGGTTAAGCCTCTCCTGACGAAGTTGACATGGAGAAATAGATCTGGGTGTCATCTGCATATTGTTGTGCCCCACCAAATGATAGTTGCTGTTGCTCTTGATTCAGTGTTGCAGAGGACCAAGATATCAAAAGAAAATGTGTTTGCAACATTGTTTACCTGTTATTACTCTGGTCAGAGATCAGGAAGATTGAAATGGCCAAAAGTCAAAACTCAAATCTTTAAAGTGTGCCTGAATCAAAACCCCTGAGCTATCTGGATAAAAATACTATAGCATAATAGCCTCACATGGATCTATCTTGCATCTGGTTTTTATCCCATTTGATAAGAAATAAACGGTCTATAAGTATTTTCAATTATGGCCAAAGTATTGGAAAAATAGGCAAGGACAGTTAACTACAGAAGTTTGTATGCTCTGTTCCTTGGGTTGCAACATCTAATGATCCACCACCCCCTCCTCTGCTCCTCTATTGGATTCTCCCAAAAGCATTGGATGTTTTAAAAGAATATTATCAGTATTTACAGTTTAGTGCTTATTCTCCCCCACCAATCAAAAGACAGAATGAGCAGCAATGTAAGATTAAATAAATAAATAAAAGAAATGAAATGAAATTGTGGGGCCAGCAGCACAGCTTATGCATGTTTAGTGAGAAGTAAGTCCCATTAACTTCCATAGGATTTGCTCCCAGAAAAGTGTGTGTAGGATTATATTGTAGGATTAAGTCATTAGCGGAGAACAATCAAGTGAGAGGAAAGGGAAACTATTCAGTGGGATTTTCAGGAAGTTATTTATTTATGTTTATATACCACCTGGTATGTGTATTTCTAGGCGGTGTTCACAATTTAAACACAACAAATATAAAATAGAGAGAAAACAGTTTCACAGAATTTTAAAAAAAGAATTTCATGCGATAAAAACAATTTATAAAAACTGTTTAAAATTAAACAGTTGAAAATTTATTTCAGTTGAAAGCCTGAGAAAACAGGCTTGAGGATCTTCCTAAGAGCAGTCGGAGATGATGCTCTTATCTTGACAGGGAGCATATTCCAAAGCCCCAGGGCAGCTACAGAGAAGGCCCGGTCCCTAATCATCACCAAATGAGCCAGTAGCAACCGTAACCAGACCTCTTCAGATGATCTTAATAGGTGACCAGGTTATGATAAAGAAGGCGCTCTCTTAAATATCCTGGACCCAAGCTGTTAAGGGCTTTATAGGTAATAACCAGCACTTCGTATTTCACTTAAACATATTGGTAGTCAGTGCAGTTCTTTTAAAATCAGTGTGTTACGGTCCCTTCGAGTTGTCCCAGAGACCATTCTGGCTGCCACATTCTATACCAATTGTTTATGGATTACTTACAAAGGCAGCCCCACATAGAGTGCACTACAGTAGTCGAGCCTGGAGGTTACCAGCATATGCACCACGGTTTTAAAGTCATTTGCCTCCAGAAATGGGCATAGCTGACATCAGCCAGATTCTTGTATTAAGACAGCAGCAAACTTGAAAACATGGAGACACTTAATTCCTACGTCCCCCTTCAACCTCCACAGATGTTTCAAGGAAAGCATGGCGGGGGAGTGTTGCAGAGCAGACCTTTAGAAAGGTGGAAGTGCAGCAAATCAGAAGTCTGCTGTTGTGCAACAACAAAAAGTGAAATGTGTCACTTTCCGCACATGCACACGTTAAGCACTTTAGGTGGAAGTGAAATTGGGAGTAACTGCAACCCACAATATCTGCCTTGATGCAAACAGAAAATAGCACAAACTAGTTGCGGATTCCCAAGACTAACTCCCACAAGCAGTAATTGCTTGAGCCAACTGAACATCCCACAAAGCCTCCCTTTGTCTAGGAATGGCCTACATCTTTGGGCTTAATTAGACTCAGTTTGTATTTTATTTTTAAAAAATTGTGGACACAGCCGACATTGAGTCATACTGTTTATACTTTCCATGCATACAAGAATGGGATTGACTACATCATTCCACTGAAAGCATTCGGTAGGCCCCCCTTACCAGATACCATTACATGCTACCATATATGCCATTTACTCTCTAACCTAAGCAATTGCCCATCTTCACCTGCCAATTTTGGAGAAAAGAATGATATCTGATTGGCGTGCTTTCCCCCCAAAGAACATGGTTTCCCACACAGCCTTGTTCCCAAACTTCAGGGATTTGGGTAATTACATTTTTATTTATAATAATGAAAGTTAGACACTTAAAAATGAAAGCGGAGGCTCTTGTCAATTCCATTAAAAGGTGAAATCTACTTTCCATAGTACTTGAAATAGTGTTTAGCTGCTATAGTGTGACTAAGTGCTATAGCTTAGCCGCTCTTGGATCCATTCTCTTAATATATTTGAATTCAGATATATTTTCTTTGAATGCTGTCACAATATTAGACAGAGTGTGGGGCGTATTCTGCCATTGCAAACTCTGGATATATCTACTTTATTGTGATGTACAGAATCCAAGGAGGGGGGAAATGTAAAACTTTTTGTCATACCATCAAAGAGAGGGTTTTTTTTTTTAAAGTCATTTTATGCATCTTGGGAGACTGAGAATTAACAGTAAAAGAACAGGCTGCCTGTGCTTGAGAGCTTCCAGGACTTTGAGGGATTACAGGGGAAATGAGTTTAAATTATCTCAGCCCACATTCTATTTACAGAATTTATTTCTCAAAACTTAATGCATTAAGGGTTACCTTGGTGGTGGTGAACTTGAGAGAAACCAAACAGGCTGTTGCTGTTCTCCTATAAAGGGCCAGCAACAAAATCCCCATCTCCTATCCCACACGAAGTGAGAGAACCCATATTCAACATGTTTTTGCATTCTCAGGCCTAGAGCAAATTCCACTAAATAGCTTATTTTATTTTAGTTGTGGTCAGGAGTAGTCAATTTCCTACAGTGAATTCTCGTGCATGTGGTATTTTTAAATGTTATGATACACCAGATTTGCTCCCAAATCTACAGTACAATCACAGAAAGAGGAAAAGGGCTTTTTGTTTATTACTTAAAATGATGGGGTGAGGCTATTGAGAATTTCAGGGGCTGTCATGACCTTCTTGGTAATACAAGCAACTAACTGTGATTAGAGCTTTGAAATTGGAAGGTACTATTTAGTGCTCTCAGTTCATTCTGTGTAGTATTGTTAAATGAGCAGTCTTTTGAAACCAATTTACAGCACAATACTATTAATGTTTTACTCAGAAGCAAATCCCACTGTGTTCAGTGGAGCTTATTCTCAGGTAGGTATACAAAGGTTTGGAGCCCTAATATTGTTTTGGGAGAGCAAGAGGTAATTTTGGGAAACATGATATTGATGTTGCTCGTGCATTTGTCAAAACTGCCTTGGAGAGGATTTTTCACTTTTAAGTACTCACAGTACAAACTTAAATTCCCATTATTCTCCATTATGCCTTGAATCCTGGTCCTCTCCTTTGTGTGTGTGTGTGATTACACTGTGTAACTTAATATTTAGTGGGCCTCGGGCTCTCTTTCTGCAGCTTCTAGTGCTGCAAACTCAATTGCTGCTGCTGTTGACTCCTTGGCATCTCTCTCTGCCAATCCTGAGCCATATTGTCACATCACCACACAGCATGTTAATGGACATCTCAACCTGGCTACCTTGTTGTGTGGTAGTGTTCAGCCTTCTCTCTAACATAAGTTCTGTGATTCTTAACAAATCCTTCCCTATATCAAAGTAAGGGAGTAAAGTCATTTAGTATGTTCATATACTCAGCAATGCACCCATGAATCACTCCTCCGTTTGCAATATACAGTAAATAAGCAAACAACCACACTAGGGTTGTTTAAAATTGTACTGCATAGCAGTTGGTGTAATTGGAGCCCTTAGTATAGTCTGTTGGAATTCTGCTGTTGTCAGAGTTGTTCGCAGCAGAGATCGACTAGCTTGTGCGTGTAACAAAATCAGATTCAATTTTTGAGTTGGACTTGGATGGGAGTTCCTGTCAAATTAAAAAGTATCAATGGTACTGATGATACAACCTACCAAAGGCTGTTCAAGGGACAAAGAGGCCTTCCTAGAGTGCTTACATCAAGCAAATTCAGAGTGCAATATACATTCATTTTACAGATGCCCACTGAATGGGTGGTCTGTTCTAGAAGGAAGCAGTAGTGTAGCAATTGGTTGGTCCCAGTAAGGCCATGGAGAGAGCCTACCTGTCTGTCCATCGCCTTCTGGACAGCAGCGTATGATGCCCACTGGTAGATGGTAGCAAGCTTCAAAATTGGTACATTTAGTGGGTAAGTGTTGGAGGTCTGGCCTAAACTACTTTACCTGGCTCATAGAACACACAAAATGAAATAATGCACTAGGATCACCATCTTTAGTAAGAGTTCTCATACTGTCAACAGCTACAGTATGTGAGAAGTCTAGCAGGTGATCCTTTCTCCTGGAATGCATTTCTGTTGCTAAATTTTAGCCAGTTATGCAGTTGTTAAAGACACAAGAGCCTTGCCAGGAGAAAAATTAGCAACCTGTCATGCTAGACAGGTTGTTCTAGCACTAATGTTCACTAACAAAAATGAAGAACTGTTTGTTTTATTTAAGAAATTATGTCCTGCCTCTCTACCATTTTGGTCCTTGAGGCAGCTTTCAATTAAAATGTAAGATTATATAAAGCATTAACAATAGATTATTTTTTAAAAAAAAAACAGGCTTAAAAACAGCATCTAAAAGCTGATCAGTAAAAACTGATGTTAAACACTTGGGTAAATTTGGATTCACAGAGGCAGCCTCTCTGTGATAAGCAGTTGGTAGGAAAAGGAACAGGTAGTGAGTTGTGAAAGTGCTGTAAACCTGAGAAGCCTCAGACTATCCTTGGTGGAGACTTCTGTGAGGAAAGCAGAGTAACAGGGCAAACAAAAATTATCTGGACACCAGAATTATATGTCAAAATATGCCATAATGGCCTTCCTGATCTGTGAATTCTATTCCTTTTGTGGAATGCTACAATGACTGCAGTTTAGTCTCCACCCATCTTCATTTTTTCCTCACTGGATTGACCTGTTCTTTGCTTCTTCTGCCCTTCCATGTCAATGTACCTGTGCCTTGGCAGGACCACACCTACAGGGATGAGCAAAATCCTAACTCTGTATTGCACCAAAACTATCACCACCATCCTGCAAGGCATGTACTGAGGTTTTTCTCTTCCGTACAATTTGGGGCTTGATTGTCAGTTTAATTTACCAGATGCTTTCGTAAATTGCTCTGCAAGGGACAAACTACCCTGTAAATTATATTTTTATGCTCTTTAAGTCCAAAGTCATTTAAATCATGTACTTTAATACATTTCCTAGCTTTTGGGGGTTGGTGGTACAAACACCAATAGCACATCTGGAAGACTTGGGCTGGGCAAAGCAGGTCCAGAATAACTGACATCTAACCTGTTCTGGATGTGCAAACAGCCATCATCTGTTAATTCAAACAATTCATAAAAATCACTTGAGCTGCATTTGCTCTTTCTGCGAACTTGAACATTAAAGAACTTGAACTCTCTCTGCTATCTTTGCTTCTCCAATTATAGCAGACTGACAAGGAAAACTTAATGGGGGGGGGATATTTATCAATTGAAATCTGATATAAAGATTATGGAATGCTCTAAGTAAACATGCATCCTTGAAAAAGGAAGGGCATGAAGGTAAGATGTCAGCAAGTTACCTGTAGCTTCTCATCACAACTTAAGCCTCTTAGAGAAGGCATGTGTGGGAACAAGTTGCCTTTTTAAGGTTATCTTTTGTTCTTGGTTACACTATAATCGGAGAACACGAAGGTCAAAGAAGTATGCAGTAACAACAAAAAGTTGATTTAGATATTTTCTTTCTGGAAACCTCATGACCTGTGTTCAAACATCTTTGCTTATAAAAATTTATAAATCCATTTATATATGGATATATATACCCTGCTTCCTAACTAGCTTCCCAGGTTCACAAACTAGACATAATAAAGAGAGAAAATCTCTTTATTGGGATATTTGCTAATTGAGAACAACAGTGCTCCTTTACAGAAGTGAATATTAGGCATGTTCTAACACTAGTGGCACGTCATGTGTATATTTTTAATCCCTCTCCACCCTTTACAGTTATAACTACTGCTAGTAACTAGTGTTCTGCTTGATCATGAGAAGCTCTCAACAGGAATGAACAACAATGACATCAGAAGCTCCTACTATTACAGTCAGGAAATCAGCCTGTATCTATGTATGGATTATGTCCACAGCCCTCATCTTTGATTTAGGACTAACGACATGCCACTGGCAGCCTCATTACTGTATGCTGAAAGAATGTATAAATCCCTCCATTTAAACTTGTACAAGCACATATGAGACTTATGAAAGGAAAAGAGCAACATTGACATTGTTCCTTTTCTACCAATGAAATAATGGAGCTCTAGAATTGCACACTGTATTGTGGGAGATGGGGGATTATCTCTTCAGTCCCCAGTATTTGTTTGGGGTGGCGGCGGCTGAAGTTTCCCTCATTCTCTGTCTCATTTGTCTGGAAAAACAGATACATTCTATCTACAGTCTACGTTTGTTCTTCCATTAATGCACAGTGGTAATGGACAATAAAAGGAAAAATTTATAATTTGTGATAGTTACATTGTTAGGAAGGGTTCTCCCACAATACAGTGTGCATTTCAGTTTATTACTACATTAAAATGAAACAAATCAAGTAAAAATCAAATATTTGAAATCATTCTCTCTTCAAAACACAAATATTGTAATAGGTAAATGTAAGGAGCTGCATTGGCAGTGTTACTTGAAACACTGTTATCTCCAGTTCCTGCCAGCCTATTTTTCAAAAAGATTTAACTCACTCATATGATGTCAGAAATCAGAGTTTGATTAACTTCATCATGGATGGTGGCAAGTAAAGCCTTTTTATAAAAACAATGTGCCTCTTGAGTCTAAAAAAACACAGAGAGAGAGAGATTGAGAGAGATTGAGAGAGAGAGGTTTTCCCATTAGTCGCATTGAAGTAGACTAGTTTGGAAAAGCTTTACTTTCTCTGAGTGCCAGTTTGACTCTGTCGGTGGTGATCCCACAGGTCCGTCTCCACCCCCCCCCCATCCAATTGGCATCTTTCAGTCTCCCATTCAGACCTTTTCCATTTTCATTGCCCCTGGCCTTGGTGAACTCCATTTCTGGGAAACACCCTTACTGCTGTCCACTGAGACTTATACCACATCTTTTCTTGTGACCATAGCATTATGTGGAAAGTAGCCAGTGGAAATGAGGTCAGATTATGGCAGATATATCTAGCGGTTAAACTAGGAAAATGGGCATCAACAACCCAGTTCTATTATTGACCTTGCCAGTGGTGTGTAGCTTCAGCTTGGCCTTGACCTAGTGCTACTATGCCAGATTGTTAGATCTTTATTATTGCTTTTGCTGCGTTACTCTTGCAAATATCTCATTGCCCTAGATTTTTAAAATATATTTGCAATGCAGAAGCTGCTCAACTTGTAGGATCTTTTTTGGATTGCCATTCAAGTGAAATAATAATCAAAGGCTTCCTATCTGTTTTTTTCTCCTTATTTTTGTAGCATTTTCCATATTTTATTAACTCTTGCATTTAAACATAGTAATACTTTTGTGTGAGATGGATCATTATTTTTGTTTTCCGAGGAAAGTACTGTAAGAGCTTACATCTTGCCACTAAGAGACCATGATTAAGGATTTATTCTGATGATGATGTTTTTACTGTTCCACTTGAGACTACTGGTGAGAGACTGTATGTTTGTTTAAATGCTGCCCCATTTAAAAAAAAAATTTTTTTTTTATATTTCAAGAGTTAGCATGTTAAGGAGAATCCTGCATGAGAATTAGTTTCATGGGGGAACTAATATCATTCCCATGTCTACAGTATCAAATGGTGCAGTCCAGGAAGGACTATATATTTGAATGACTGAGTCAGGATTTAAATAAATACATCCCACTGGATCATGCAGACTTTCCAATATAATATAGATAAACTTGTAGCTACCCAGAGAAGAAGGTAGTATTTGTTCCAAACTCAACAGGATTTTATATTCTGCATTTAAAAAACTGCAGCTAGAACACCATTATGGCACCTTAGAAGCTCACTGGTTTATTGTGGTATGAACTTTCATAGGTAACACAGCAATCAAAACCTTAGTCGATGAAGGAAGCAATTGTTTATGGAGATTCAAACCACAATAATGTACTTTCCACTTACATGGAAATCGCTGTCAGCATTTAAGAGAGCCCTAAAAACCTATTTATTTGGCCTGGCCTTCCAAAGCTTGTAAAGTGGTGTTGTTTTTAAAAGTATTTTAATTGGTTTTAAATAGTTTTAATCATTTTTGAATTGTTTTTATATTGTTTTTAGCATTGTGTTTGAATTGTGGGTTTTATATCTTTTAAAAAAGTTGTTGTACACCGCCCAGAGCCTCTGGATGGGGCGGTTTATAAATGAAATACATACATACATACATACATACATACATACAGCTACTTTTCAGCCATAGAGGCTCTATGATGATAGCAATTGCCATGGGTTTTTCTTTCTCAGTGCATTAACTTGGAGGAGTGGGGCATAATTGGATAAGATAGAAGACATATTTGTTCACCCAGACTTTTGATTAGATTCATAGTTTTTAATACTTTTAATATTGGGTTTCAAATTATTTTAATGCAAATGCTTAAATGATTTTCATTGTAAACCATCCAGAGATGCAAGTTTTGGTATAGAAATAGTTAAATAAATGTTTGGTAGCAAATTGGTGATGCCCCAACCCCTAATGGCACTTACATGGAAACAGCAAGCATGTCAGCTTTAGCTAATTGCATGGAACTGTTACTGGATAAGACCACCATTCTGTTTCCAGTATTCTGTTTCCAGTATGTTGCCAGCCAGAAATGGGTAGAAGATCTTGAATGTGTATGAAACGCTTCATGAGAGTGTGTGCGCAATGGGAATCTCTAATTCCCATCAAACAAACATTAGTCATCGGACGCAGCAACAGATTTTGTATTGGTCCTGCAGAAGGCTTAAGAAATACACTGGATTTTCATATAATAGCTATCAAATTTCTAGGAGCCCAAGCAACCAGCTCTATAACAGTATAGGCTCTGTTAAATGTGCTTATATTTAACAGGCATATTTTCACTAGAAGCCCTTTCTTTATGTGGAGTGAGAGATGTTGTGGGGTCTATAGTGCAACTTCAGCAGCTAATCTGACGTGGTTTCAACTTGAAGAATGATATTTCTTAAAGAGCAAATCTCCAGCTGTTATAAATAAAATGTAAACAGTTTTCCTAGTCTACAGATAAAGCAGGATGGGGGCTTTAGTGATGTGAGTAGAAACAGATGCACAAGAGACGTGTCTCCACAAGTCCCATATGCTAGAGGTTTTGCTATCAAAACCAGCAGAGCACACAGGAAATAAAACATTGAGAGCCATCGCAACAGGCCTTCAGTATAATGGGGCTGTAAATTTCTTTATTTCAGTGGAGATAGGCCAAAGAAAGTAATGTCGTAAATTAGTTGCTGCACAATCAAATTATCTTAAACATGTCAGAGTCTCATCAGGCAAAAGACTGAAAAAGGAAGTCCTTTTTCAGCCACAGGAAGTTTAAAAGGAACTTCTTTTTAAAAGTAACTATTTAAAAATCATTAGGCAACACTTGTTTTTAAAAGGAACTTCCTTTAAAAAACCATTAGGCTTTCAATAAGCTTCTTTTGTGAATGAAAATGGGGGGGGGGGAGTTGGCTTGTAAGTGTGCATGTGTTGGTTTTAAAATCATACCAATACAAAAATTAGGTGCTTTCTTACAATATATAGGTTATATCCAAAGAAAGTTAGTCATGACTAAGCACCAGTGAAATCAATTCATCAACAACAACAAACAGTTAGTATGTGCCACCTTTCAACAAAAGTTTCCAAAGTGGTTTACACAAGAAATAAGATGGATCCCTGTCCCCAAAGGGCTCATAATCTATAAAGAAACATGATAGACGCCAGCAACAGTCACTGGACGTACTATGCTAGGGGTGGATAGGGCCAGTTGCTCTCCCACTGCTAAATAAGCAGGGGAAGAGTAACTCTTTGCCAAGTTAGTATGGTTTAAATGCTAATTAAACAAGTTTAGTCATGACTAACAAGACTCATTAATTTCAGTGGGACTTAGCCACAGGTAACTTTATTTTGATCAACTCACCCCCTTTGTTTAGGGCAGTGGGTGCCAATTAAACCATCACTGTAGCCCTATTCAGACAATATTCATATGTTATGGTCAACATCTGTAAAATGAGTGTACAGTATGCAAAAGTGCAGATCTGTAGACAGGTTCTCTCTCTCTCTCTCTCTCTCTCTCTCTCTCTCTCTGGCGTACCTGTCGCTAATCCCATGCGTGGCCGCTCTCATGATAATTCACAAGCGAGCTGCTGGCAGGAGGAGAGGAAAGCGGTGGCACCAGTAGACAGGCTTGCGGGAGAGGTGGGAAACAAAACAGCAGCGGGGCGGGGAGAAAACGGCACCGGCGGACAGGCAAATTAAATGGCGGTGGTGGCAGGCCAGTGAGCAGGGGGGGAAACGGCAATGGTGGTGAGTGGGTAGGGAAAGAAAATAGTGGCAGGGGGCACTAGAGGTGCAGATGCTCTGCGCCCAGCCCAGCTAGTTATTCATTCTTTATGTTGGACACAAGTACTGCAGTACAACTCCTACCTGTACCATGCATTTAAGAGCATGGTACCCAGGTTCATTTTTAAAATGAACACAAGTACAGTGATTCACACAAACACACGCACATGACTACAGGCATCTGTACATGCATATAACATAATGTCTGAATTGGGCTCTGGTGTTGTTCCATTGGACAGTGCCATTTTGCAGTGAATGAATCCTTTTTTCCAGTATATGAACAGCAAATGATTGGGAAGTATAACCTTCAGAAATGAGAGATTGAGCACAGAAGGATGGCAGGTGAAGCTCTCTTAATCCAATATATTTAACACATTAGGGTTTTTTAAGGAACAGTCTTTTTAACTTTTTGTTGTAAATCAGTATAAATAGTTATCAAGAAAGTATAAACCATTTATAAAAATAAAGAATCCAAATAACTTCAAAACTAGTTAATTTATTCAGACAATAATAACCAATGAAGGGAGATATAGATTAATTACCTATGCATCAGGGGCGGAGCCACCATTGGGCGAATGGGTTCAAAGAACCCAGGCTGCTAATGGGAAAAGGCCACCGAGCCCCGTGGCTTGGGCTCCATAGGAGCCCAGAGCAAACTCCCCCCTCCCATGCCTGGGCCGCTGAGAGCAATACAATACATGCGATACAAATACAATTTCCAAATTATTAATTGCAGCATTTTAATTCCTTTTCTCTGTTCAGCTTTTAAAATGCTGATTCATATTTTAGTTTATAAGCTTCTTATAAACATTATTCAGTTGGGTTTTTATGAGGAACATAATCAGTGCTTTATTGTATAAAATATTTGCCAAAACAAAAACTTAAGAGCCACAAAATGGCTCTTTGCTGTAAAATGGTGGCTGGAAATGACCCGGAATTTCCATGTAATTTCTGGGCACTCAAAACAACGGCTAGGCAAATTCCACCAATTTTCTACTCATGGATAAACAAACCATGATCCCAGCCTAAGACCCAACTGCAGATAAGCAAAACCATGATTCACTAGTCTGCAGATAATAAGGATCACCTGTATTGTGTGCCATTGAGTGTCCATTTTGATTCAGTTCTCTCTAAATTAAAGCCTGAAATTGAGAGTTCTGTTGTGAACTGCCCAGAGAACAATTTGTTATGGCGTGGCTAACAAATAAAGATGATGATGATGATGATGATAAATATTTATTTTTGACAATAATGTCAAAAGACAAGTCATATCACTAGATTTTATTGAAGAAACCTTCTTATCTGAATATACTGAAAACAGGAAGTTGTTCTACACAGATCATATTTAACTCTTGAAAGGAAAATATTTAGTTTAAAGTTGTCTCCCACAAAGTTTCTGCACAGAACTGAGGCCAGATGCAGAAAACTACTGTACTGCTATAGATTATACACTAAAGCACTGATTATGATCCTCAAAAAACAACAACTGAATAATGTTGCTTTAAAATGATTTTTGTACTAATTTTAGAACAGCACAACCTTACCAGATTTACTCAAGTTTTCATTCCACCATGTTCAGTGGGGCTTACTTCCAGTTAAGTGTGCCTAGGACTACAATCTAAGTATAGCTACAACTTAACATATTTTGTAACAATGTAATAATTTGGAAATTGTATTTGTATTGCATGTTGTGGACACTGGAAATATCTAGTTTTGAATTTCTTTAGCTTTTTTGGCTTTGCCATTTTCAACTTAAAATTGAAAAGTGTTTTGATTTCAGATTCATTTTCTTTCTCCTAAAGTTGTTATTTTTGTTTGCAGCCTATCTTATTAACTATAAATACAGGGAGGACAGCCAGACCAAAATATAATAAAAAACAGTTTTTATTTTAAGTAATATAAAATAGCCTTTTCATTCTGTGTAGATAGAGAAATGTAATGAAATCTTAACACAGAAGGTGTTTTTGGAAAGTGGGTAGTATCTGGAATATGAGAAAAGGAACAAAACATAGATGCCAGTGTGATCCTCTTAAAAGGTGAGGTGATAGCAAGCTAAGAGGGAGCAAAAGTCAGAATGTCTGAAATAAGTGTGATTAGTATTGTTTTACAGAATGTTTTGCATTTGACATTTTGAACATGTGATTTAATAATGGTTTGGCTGCCTGTAGAAAATAGGGAAGAAAATGTTCCTGGCCTTTGGCAGAACTGAAAGCGACAACCTTCCCAACACCCTCATTTCCTTTAGTTTTAGGTTTGGCTTCCAGGGGGTGGGAAGCTGTCATCACATCATCACTGAGTTCAGATGAGAGCACTATAGCGCCAAAGAGTCAAAACTCAGGGAAAAGGAGGTGAAAGCAGAAAACTCTGTTTTTCCTTTATGGGGCATGTCCCAGTTATCCCGGGAAGAAAATCCCTGGCATAACTTTGCTTGCCTCTATAACAAATGTCACTCAACAGTCCGTACCACATTTCAGGATGGCTAGGGGTCAGCTTAACCTCTTCCAATTCCAAAGCATATAAATTGTGGTCTGTTCAGTTTCTCTATGTGGATGTTTCAGAGGAAGCAAAACACTAGGGTTCTGTCTTTTCTGCTTCTACACTACACTATGCTTGACGTTTCTTGTTAGTGTGTTAAGAAAGACAAGTATTTTGGACAAACCTCTTCTTGGGTGTTTGTATATGGCTCACTTCAAGATTTTCCCTTGAACAATGCATTGTGCATAAACTGGGGAAGTTTGCCTCCTAAATACGAATCTCTCCTTTTTTGTTGGTACAAATCTGAAATCTCTATTTGAATGCTGGGAATGTAATTTCTCTGCAATGAATGTGGTAACTGAAAGCATTTGGATATCCTGCAGAAAGTGTGTGAAGCTGATTCAGACCCATTAGGTGATCTAATTCAGTACTTCCAGAAGCTTCCCAAGAAGATCCCAGGCAGAGGTTTTTCCCAGCCCTCCCCTACCTTAGATCTCTTCTTACTGGATGCCAGAAACCTGAAAGCATGTGCTCTGAGTGTTGACTGTCCTCAAAGGTACAGGTACCCTTTCAACCGTTGCAAGGCTTTAAAAGGATTTGAACCCAGGACCTCTAACAGCCTAAGAAATAATACCCAAAGCCAACAAGCCACACAGTAAGCCACACAAAATAAGTAACAGTGGCACACATAGTGGACATTTATGCAACTTCGCTCTTCGTGCCCCTCCTCTCTTATTTCCCTGCAGCTCAGAAATAAGAGAAGATTATATGCATCTTCAGCATCCAGTGTTGTTTAGGAACATCCTACAGTAACGGATAAAATTTAAGGCAGGGTGTGAAATTTGGAAAAGAAGAAATGTTGGGACTTCGTAGCAAAACCAATCTCTGAAGTGTGGCATTCTAGCTGAAGCCAATACTCAATCTACCGAGCAAAGTCTAGGTGTTTGTAACAAGAAGGTCTAGGTGTTTGTTTTATAGTTCCAGTTTATTTTTAGTCAAGACATAGGAACTGGTTGCACTTGTTATATTTTTAGACAGTTCTTGCGCTGATTTAAGTGAAGCATTATTTGCTGCATCCTCATACTTGGGCCTTGAATTCCTAGTGGAAATGAACAAGAACAATAGTCTATTGGGATGGAGAACAAAGTGAAATGAGGTATAGTTGGAGCAAGGGTGCTCCAACTTTGTCAAAAAGGTCCATTCAGACCAAGGGGATAATTGTCCATAGGTTTATAAATATGTCAGAATAAATGCTTCGATATACATTTGTCCATAATCAATATGTATCTAGATTTTGTCCAGCTTTTGGAGATTTCATGAATCTTTCTTTTCATGAAATAAACACATGCCAAATCATTATTACTAGTCGGCCCGGGCGCAGAGCATCTGTGCCTCTAGTTCTCCCCCTCCCGTTCTCGGCCCCCTCTCTCGTCACCGGCCCCTTGTTCTTGGCCCTCCCCCTCTATTCTCCCCTCCCCCTCAGCTCTCCCCCCATTCTCGGCCAATTTCGGGGCTCTCTGCACAGGCTCAGAGAGGCCCAGAATGGGCCAAGTCCAGCTTGACCAGTCATTTGGGTGGCAGGCAGACCCAAATAAGGAGATTTCCGCTGCCCTCTTCCACGCCTACTTGGGTGTTCTCCTCGTGAGTAGGCCAGTCGGAGGTGATGTGTGCTCTCCCACTGGTTTGCAGTGGAGGCCGCAGGTTGGAGGTGGCGTGCCTTCTGCTGGACCTCCTTCCCACCCCGCCCCCGGCTGTTGCTTATTCTCCCACCTGCCTGCCCACCGTTTTCTCTCTCTGATCAGCTCCCCCCCCGGCCGCTGCTTTCAATACCCCCCCCATTCGCCTGCCCATTTGCCTTTTCTTCCCTGCTGCCACTTTCCTCTGCCCCTCCCGGCAGCTTGCTCGCAAACTCTCATGAGAGCTGCCATACTTGGGATTAGCCACACACAGGTACTCCTTAGAGAATTATAGACATAGATATAGATTATTATTTTTAAAGTTCTCAAAACTGTTTACACAGAAAAAGAAATGATGGTTCTCTGTCCCAAAACAGCTCACAATGTTAAAATGAACATAGTTTCTTTCTAACGGGAGAGATGCTCTACTGGGGTTCATTTACGAGATGAGTTCAAGATGATTAACGCCATTGGAAAAAGTATATTCTTCATTACTTCTGCCAGTTAAAGATGTTTAGCCAAGTTGGCCCTGCCTACAAATTCTATATTGAAGTAAGTTATTTTAACATTCTACAGAGGAGCCATAACTTAGTAGAAGAACATATGGTTTCTTTCTAGAAGGTCCTTGGTTCATTCCCAAATGTTCTGGATTAAAAAGTTACAAGCAACCAAAACTAGGAAAAACAAGCTTGAGTCCTTGGAAAGGTGTGCCATCAGAGTGGGTTTTACTGGAGTATGTAAACCAATAATCTGACTCTGTGTAAAGCAGTACTTTGTATCCTTATACCAGCTTACTCATCAGCAATACTCTGACCTTCCATCTGTGTTTTCACTTGGCACCCATCATTTACCCCACAATTTTAACTAACCTTTGCTAAACTTAAAGCTAGACCACCTTAATATGTCCTATGGGATTCCTCTTGAATACCGTTTTGCTACTTGTTGCAGGCTGCAGTAACTTACTTTCTGATATGGGAACATATTACACTTGTATTCCATTAGTCATCTGGATGACATTTCCCCCGCTCTGGCCACACAACTGAACTACTTTGAAGTTCAGCTTCAGTGGTGAGCAATGTGATGTGTTAGAAGTGCATAAATGTAAACATATTTGCATATGAAGATGTGAAAGGCCCTATTCTTTTTGTTGGAGATGAGGTAGCAAATGTAGCATTAAGCATTCCACTCTCTTTCTCATTACTGGGAAAAACTGTCCTTATACTTTTTCCTTTAGAACGGGCAATGCAGTTTTGCCCCATACTGAATGTTGCTAGTTTTTCCTAAGATGAACCTATGGGGAAGTTCTTAGCTTTACTGTAGGTGTTGATTCTCTGCTCCCAATGGATGTAATACAGGTGAATCTCTTCATTTGTGGATCCAACATCCTCAATTTTGCATATCCAGCATCCCCCTGCATATGCCAACCTCTGCATACATGGGAGAGGGGAGGGTTAATTCTGTGTATCTGTGGGTCTGGGCAACTGGAAATTACCTCTGAGGTCATTTCTGGCTGCCTTTTTGAGGAGAAGAACTATTTTGTGGTTCGTTTGTTTAAAACCCCCAAACAAAACCCTGTGATTTTTCAGGGAAAAAACTAGATTTGGGATGGGCAGCATTGCTTTACACCTGGAGACCCATGGAGCACAGTGGGGCACTTTACCCCTAGGTTTTAGGGCCCTTTGCAGAGCCTCCAGGAACCTAACCCCCTGAGTCCCATTGCCTTAATGACATAGTATCTGCAGTTGTAGCGGAGAACGGAACCGTCGCAGATACTGGGGTTCTCCTGTATTGCTTGTCTTCTCCCAAGATGTAGTTCACCAATTAGTAAAATGTGGCATACTGAATGCAAAACTAACCTTCTATTTTACAACCAGTGATTTGGCTTTACTCAAAAGGGATACAAGTGAGATGGAGGGCAGACTTCCCATTCCCCATCTCCTGTAACCCCGCACTGGTTTGTGGACACTAAACGGAAATAAAATGGTCATTCTAGGCACCCAGTCTGAACACGAACATGTGCTGTTCTTCAACTTCTTCCACCACCAGTCAGCTTCATAATGAGGCAAATGGAGATAACCCCTCAGATGGGGCTTATCATGTGACAGAGGCATGGTGGTTTCGAATCTGCTTACTACCACTACCACCAAATCTATTTCTCTCTGCCCACCCACGTCCAGTGCCACTTGGCTCAGCAGCAGCACATGAAGAGCTGCTCCATCCTTCTTGGTAAACTCAAAGAAGAGGGATGGAACGGAAGAAGTGGAGGAAGGGTGGTGGACTAAAGCATCTCTCCACTCTTCTACTCCTCCCTTTTTGCTTTGCCCTCTCTCTTTTTCAAGTTCAGCACTGAGGAAGAGAACAGAGAGGGTTTCCCCACCCCCACTAAGCTGGGTTGGGGGGCTGCAGCAGGCAGGTGAAGCTGAGACAGTGGATGGGGGCGGTGGGTGGCATCCTGCTTCCAGCACCCAAAGGGCTTGGGCTTTCCGTGGTCATCAGTGTTATAGGATGACCTTAGGGTCTACATATTAGAGGGACATAAGTTGTTGTAACTAGCTTGCGAATGTTCTCAGATGCTAACTTCAGCTAGAAAGATGACTATTTGGGGGGAGTTCAAAGTGGGAGCTTAAAAATTTTTGTTTTAATTATGGTGGTTGCTTATGGCAACAACTGTTTAAATACAATGGATGAGTAGTTCCTGCTTTTTAGATTACCTTAGATTGTTGTTAGTGTTGTTTTACACTCTTGAATGAACCCCTGAAAGGAGAGACAATGAAGCATTGTCTATCTTGACAGGCCCTAGCAATTATTAGCTCTTAATTTTTCTCCTAAGACCAAGATAAAGCAAAGAGATTTCCAAGGCAATTGTTTACTATGAGAAGTCTAAATCAAGAAATCCAGGATTTAGCAGGTGGTGCTCTAGGGAGCAAAGAAGTGTGCCTATGCTGTTTGGTGCCTTTTCCCCTGTCACTTGACAAAATGAGAACAGTAGAAAGCAAAATGGGAAGGACATGGAGACTGCAAAATCTCTTGGGGGAAATGTACTTTTCCATGCACGTCTGGCTTGTTGGCATGCACATTCCTCTCTACCTGATGACAGCATTATATGCTGGGTTGTGGTGGTAGCTAGGCAGCTACCCAAAGCAGCAGATCCCAGGTGCCAGTGAAACTTTCCATTGACTAAAGTAGGTTCAGTACTAGCTGTAGCAATGTTTACTTTGATCACTTTTGCTGCACTGATACTGGGCTTATTAGGATATTTTCAACATGCATTATTCTCGAAATCTCAACACTCTAGTTGTATCTTTACAACATCCCTGCACAAGAAACTCATTGCTTCAAAAGAAATACACTGGGGTTAGTGATGTTTCATATTTTGTTCTTGCCGACATTTTACAGGCATGGTCAATGACTCAGTCTTAAAAGTTTTGAAATTAGTCCATGCTCAAAATTGCCCCCTCAGAAGCCCTTACATGTCAGAAAAAGTACTGAATGCAAGAAGATACCAAAAGATACCCCCTGCTACATGAGTAGAGGCACATTTTCGAGTGGTGATTCTCTTATATTTAGCAGGGGAAGGGCAATGGTTCCTATTGAGCCTTAGCACAGGAGCCATTCAGTGGTTATTGCTAGTGTCTACCCCATGTTTCTTTTTAGCTTAAGAGCCCTTTTGAGACAGGAAAGATCTGTTTCCTCTCCATGTAAACTGCTTCGTGAACTTTTGTTGAGAAGCTGTATATAAATATTTGTAGTAATAGTGTATTTGCTGCTAAAATTGATTAATTATGCATGATGTATGGAGACAGATCTTGCCATTTGTGGATCCAGCATCCACGGTTTCGCGGGTCCGCAGTTGGGTAATTGGAAGAAGACCTTGACATATGCTGGAAAAAATGGCAAAAAGTGGGGTTAATTCCATCTATCTGCAAGTTTGGGTTGGCCAGAAATGACCTCAGAGTTCGTTTCCCGCCACCATTTTGAGGAGAAGAGCCTGTACATGCAGACACGTTAGAATTTCTATTATTTAAATAGATAGTTATACCAGACTCCTTGTTCTCTACAACCTTGTTCTCCAGCCTCTTCACCTGTGGCTCGCTTATATCAGTGTGCTCTAAAGTAAAATTGGTTATCTACCCAGCTGTAAAAGATGTTTTTATTATTATTATTATTATTATTATTAATAATAATAATTCAATTTCTATACTGCCCTTCCAAAAATGGCTCAGGGCGGTTTACAAAGAGAAATAACAAACAAATACGATGGCTCCCTGTCCCCAAAGGGCTCACATTCTAAAAAGAAACGTAAGACACACACCAGCAACAGTCACTGGAAGTACTGTGCTGGGGGTGGATAGGGCCAGTTACTCTCCCCCTGCTAAATAAAGAGAATCACCACGGAAAAAGGTGCCTCTTTGCCCAGTTAGCAGGGGACCATCTTTACCCAAGATGGATCCTGTAGGACTGTACTATAAAGTTGTGGTTAAGACTTTTCTTGTGAATATATTTTTCCACAAATAGCTGTTTAAAATAGAATTAATTATAATTGATTTAGAATTCAGATATATTATCCACTGTATATATACATTCACTCTAATAGATATTGGAGGATGAGTATTATGGTATATGCTACCAATAGCTGGCTCATTTTTTCAGACATTCTCTGTGAGTGTCTTACTCAGTGTGGCATATCCTGGAATGAGCACCTGAAATCCTAGGATGTTGAAGTTGGAAGGGACCATGGGCATCTTCTAGTCCAGTTATCTGCTCAGTGCAGGAATCTGCTACAATAGCACTGATAAATGGCAGTTTAGTTTCTGCTTGAATACCCACTTGAAAGAGAGCCTACCACTGCAGGAAGCAGACTGTTGCACTGTCAAACCACTCTGACAGTTAGGAAATCCCTCCTAATGCCTAGCCTAAATCCTCCTTGTAATTTCAACCCCTTGCTTCTAAATCCACTCTCAGGAACAACAAGTCTGTGTCTCTTTCTGTCAGCCTGTTGGATATTGGAAGACGATTATTGTATGTTCCCTTAGTCTTCTGTTCTCTAGGCTAAACATATCCAGCTCCTTTAACCATTTTTCACAGAACTTCGTTTTCAGTTTATCAATGTCCTCCTTAAAATGTGGCTCCCAGAAATGGTCACAGTATTCCAAGTGATATCAGAGTAGAATTTGGTGAAATGGAATCTGTGTTCCTTACTGTGTTTGTGTGTGTGCACGTGTGCACACACACACAAATTCTCAGTGGTGGCATTTTCAGTTACTGTATGATCAGAAGACATACTCCCTCCCCCCCAAGCATAGAAAATGAAAAGGATATATGAATGAACACATTGTGCCAGCACAAGAACAATAAACTTGGGAGTGTCTGAAAAAATTGGAAGCAAAGTATAAACAAGCCCTTGAGCATGGCTAGCATATATATCCAGCACTTCAATGGCAAGTAGCCCATCCTCTCACTAACCTTGGCAGTGTCAAGAGGATAATATTTTTGCAGATATGGACTGCTCCATCAATGCCTCCTAATGTTAGAGTGCTAGCACAAACTGCCTTCTGTTTAAGGGCAGAGGCATTCAAGCCTGCATTTTTCTATCTTTCATCCAGTCTTCAGACAAATGTGTATGCTGTGTTTGTGAAACTATAATTGTAATATAAAATTATATTATTCTTGGCCTGTTAATGACTTGTGAAGTGAGAATATTTGGGACTGCTGTGCACAAAGTGATTTCCTACATAGGAAAAATTGTTTATGTTGCCATATGCACACAAGTGATAGTCTAAATCTGTCAGGTGTACACATGGTGAAATAAATAGGTAGCATTTGTCATATGCTAGAGTGCTGTGCAGTGTACAGTGGTAATAGTAAGTCGCTGGAACTGCATAGTGAAATGCAGGATATAATTTTTTTTAAATATATACGTAAAACATCTATGTAGGGAAAATCTTTAAAATATATACGTAAAATATCTATGTAGGGAAAATCTAATATGAAGCAGTAATTTTGTTGCTGTATAACTTGTGGGTTTTTGCTACTAGTTATTGCCACTAGTAATTTGTTTCCATTCTTTTCTTAATTTCTATTTTAGTCTTGCATCATGATAAGAATATGTGTCAGGATGTGTATTTTACAAAAGTAATCTATTATAGATTCCCAGTATGTTTAAATGTTGGCACTTTCAGATGCAAAGTAAAGTGGACTGCTTGGGATAGACTTAACTCTCTTACTGCCCTGTGTTGTTAAAATCTTCTTAGTATTTGTGTAGTCAGGATACTTGTATAACTTTTCTTCTGTCTGTATTCTGTAGCAAACCACAATACAGGTGGACCTCTCTATACACAGACCTGACACCTATGGTTTCATGTATCCACAGCTGGGTAATTAACACCTGACCTCAGCATATGTGGGGGGAAATGGCAGAAAAGGAGTTAATTATAAGTATCCATGGGTCAGGGATGCCCAGAAATGACCTCAGAGGTCATTTCTAGATGCTGTTTTTTTGGAGGAGAGCCATTTGTGGCTCATTTGTGCTGTGTGTTTTTTTTTAACACTTCGATTTTTTGAAGAATTGTAGGAACTTTGGGCCTGGAGGCAGACCATGGCAGGGTACTTTATTTAGCCTGGTATGGTGTTTTCTGGTGCTTTGGGGTTTGTTTGTTTTTAAGTCTGGGAACCTAACCCCCGTGATCCCATAGGCTCAATTACTCATTATCTGTGGTTTTGTCACCCGCAGTAATATGCAGTTACTTCCACATATTAATAGAACTTCAGCAGATAATGAGATACAGCTGTATATTTATTGTAGGGTCCTGGTAGGCTATGTCACCAGTGCACTTCATCTGTTGGAGTTTTTCTTTTCTTTTCTTTTTTAGATACATATGTTGTTTCTCTGCTTCATATGAAGTAAATGCATGCATCAGCTACTAAAGTTCAAATGAAGCAAAGGATCCATATAAGTGTTCCCTGTAACAGGGATTCCCAGATGTTGTTGACTAAGATCCCCATAATCCTCAAAGAAAGGCCTTTACAGCTGGGGATGCTGGGAGTTGTAGGTAACAACATCTGGGAATCCCTGTTACAGGAAACACTGGTCCATGTGTGCAGTCCAGACATGATAAGGATCTCCTTGTTACCTCCTTGTGTCTAGTGTATGCTGCTCTAGGGCAAGATCCAGTAAGTCAAGGGTTCTCAGATTTCCCCAGATGTTGCTGGACTACATCTCCCATCATCCTTGACTTAATGGGCTTTGACCATTTTGGCTGGGTATGATGGGAGTTATAGTCACTTGGGGACCCGTTTGAGAACCCCTACACAAGCCTTTCTGATTCTGAAGAATGAGTCTTTTGGTGACTTAATATATCCATGCAACGTGTCCCACCACATGTAACATCTTCTATCAAAGATGTCTTTGGTGTTCGCAGTAGTGATATTTGCAGGGTAAAGCTTCTATGTGTATGAACGTCACCCCAGAATCTTGCAGCTACCATACAAAGTGCCCTCTATTGGAGTTCTAGTGACTTCTTTAAGCCTTCCTTGAACGATTTCCCCCCAGGTAGCACTGAGTAGTTTTGCAGACTTCATTTTAGAGTGAATAAAACTATTTGCAAAACACTTCCTTTAGTTTCCTGGCACTGAAAAGTTTGTTTTGTGTTACATACAACAGTTTGAGAACCCGTTTAAACATTCAAAGCAAAGCTTTGCCCTGAAATACTCTGTAAGCGGATATCATCAAGGAGAAGATTAAATAAAAACACTAGACAACAAAACGAGTGATGTATTTCAGTCAAAGCATCTATAACCAGCACAAATGTCGGTAGATTATTTTACTAGTTACCTCCTTTGACGACAGGCTTCTTAACACAGCTGCCTGTGCCAAAACCACTACAAATAGAGACTACAGAACCTTTATTCAGATGACGCCAGGGAATGCTTCAGAACTCTGAGGTGACCTTCAGTATTCCTCTTCAGAATTGTTTCCCCCCCCCCCCCCAGTCATAGGATCGATCACCTCACATGTGGTTCAGAACTTAAATATAGTGACTGACATCCAGAGCAGCATTCTGAGGGAAGCAGCAAGGTTGTGTAACACTCAGGGACATATTTCTGGAAGACAAAGAGCACCCACAGATGGGGGGGGTCAGCGAAAATTGCTCCCCCTGTGTGGGTGCTCTGCTGCTCAAGAAAGCTCTGCCTGCGAGGTCCTCAGAATGCTGCTCTGCATATTGACCACAGCCATTCCACACACATTTCATGAAATATGTAAAATACACTCAGGTTCTGCATAATTCTTTCTTGTGAACTGCTCCAAGCAGTATTGTATTGGAGGGGCAGGATATAATTACTGAAAGGTATCTTCTCCACCTGGAAGTTTTTCACACGGGACTTTTAAAGCCCTTTAACTTGCATGCATGGAGTAGGTGCATTCACATATCAGCCAGATTTACCCCAAAGTCCCTGCAAGTTATTGGGGAGCGGTTCACATACAATTTGGGTTTTTCACTTTGTTGGAGCGTAGCCCGATTTATATCCGGGGTAAAAAAAATCCACTGTTTGTGTTGGTTTTTTGGGACAACTTTGAGCTCACTGTAACACCTCCCAGTAAACTCACAGTAAAGTCTGCTGTGTGTAAAAGTCCCTGCTGGTTCCCCATCCCCTGGTATCCTTTGCAACTTTCTGAGCTGCACCAAAAAACCATTCCTGGTGTTAGGGTACATTTGACAATGGTATGGAATGTGGATGCAGCATTGGGGTTCTGTGGGGTAGGGAATCCATGGCATCAGTGGGAGGTACCTTCCATGAGTGGTGGTTTGCGCATGGAAGATAACTCCACCTGGTTCCTGGGGATTTCTCCCCCCCTCTCCCCCCTGGTTCTCCCTCCTCTCCGCCCTGGTTCTCCCTGTCTTGCATCCCATGCCATTGTTGAAGGTTTCCCCACTCTCATGCGTGAACCACTCAGAAGTCTGCAATAGAGAGAAGGGGATGGGGGAAATATCTTCTGCTTGCACCATTGTACAAGTGCTACTATGGATGCAACCCATTATGTGGTGCTGATATAGTACCAGCAATGTCCATAATGCTTTATAACAAGACATTAACTCCCTGCCCTTGAAGGGCTTACTTGTTTCATGTTGAGATAGGGGAGAAAGATAGAGGACGAAGGTAAGCAGAGGGAAGATCTGGATTCAGTTCCATTACACATACTTAGACTTAATTCAGTAGGAGCAGGGACATAGCAAGGTTGGAGTGGACCCAGAGACATAATTTTAAAATGCCCCCCCCCCTCGAAGCTCAGCTCATGAAGTAAAGAAATCTTAAATGAGGCTGAATAGTGGTAACAAAAAAGCATAGTAAAATTCATCTATCTATCTATCTATCTATCTATCTATCTATCTATCTATCTATCTATCTATCTATCTCCTATGTGCCATAATAGAACATCATCCTAAATTATTTTTTTAAAGGTTTTGTAAATCGTGGACAATGCAAGTCACTTAATGGTACTAGAGAAAGACATGCTGTTCTGGTAGCTCCAGGTCTTAACACTCACATCAATTTCGGAGGATGAATACAACTGAAGGAAGCCCAGGTGGGTGCACAGCTGGGGGATTCAGTCATGTGACTTGCCTCTGCCCCCCCCCCAAGGCAGTGGGCCCCCAGATAACTGTCTCTCCTTGCCCTATTATAGTTATGCCCCTGATTAGGAGGTGTCCTAAAGCAGGCCTGCTCAACTTTGGCCCTCCTGCAAATGTTGACCTACAACTCTCATAATGCCTAGCTATTTTTTCCCCCAAATTCAATTTTTATTAATTTTAACATTTAATTATTAATTGAATTAATTTTAATTTTTTGCCAGCTCCATAATGCCTGGCTATTAGCCACTGTTGCTGGGGATTATGGGCGTTGTAGTCCAAAAACAGCTAGGGGACCAAAGTTGAGCAGGCCTGTCCTAAAGGCTTTGGATTTTGAAGATGTATCTTGGAGAGAGATTTGAAGGAAGAGAGAAACTTGATTTGACTGACTGACCAGCCACTTTGTAGTAGACAATCTTGGATAGAAAGGCAGGATAGAAATATTCTAAACTTAATCTGAAGAGGAGGCATTGCCAGGTATGCTAGGAAATGGTTCTAGGCATAAGGGGCAGGAAGGGAGGAAGGGTAGAGTCATCCAAAGGAGCAGAAAACCTTCAGAGGGGTGTGTGTGTGTGTAGCTTGGAAGGGTGATGGCCACAGGCAGGAATATAGAGAGTTCGAAGGGATCTTGGAGGTCCTAGTCCAACCCAAGGAATCCAATACAGTCTCCCTGTCAGATGGCTACCCAGCCTCTGTCTCAAAACCTCTAGAGAAGCAGAACCCACCACTGCATGAGGCAGATGGTTCCACTGTTCAACAGCTCTTAACATTTGGACATTCTTCCTAAAGTCCAGCCTGAATCTGCTTGCTTGTAATTTAAACTCATTTGTTCTAGTCCTGCCCTTGGGAGCAACAAATCTGCTCCTCCTCCTATGTGGCAACCCTTCTGATATTTTAAGAGGGCTCTTGTGTCTTCCCTTTAGTCTTTTCTTCTCCAGGCTCGACATACCTAGGTCCTTTCTCTGTTCCTCATGGGTCATGGTTTCAAGACCCCTGACCATCTTAGTTATCCTGTTCTGAACCCATTCTAGTTATTGACATCCTTATTAAAATGAGGGACCCCAAATTAAACACAGTATTTCAAGTGATACCTGACTAGCACAGAACAGAGAATAATCAGATGGGAACAGGGTGTACTATATGCACTTGATATAGACAAATATTGCCATGGTTAGCCTTTGAAAATTAATAGGGTTGCATATAGTTGTTGTTTTTAACGTCCTGAGTCCTAAAAGAAAAGGGGGGGGGGAGAAAATCTGAATATATTCTGTTGAAGACAATCTATTGTGATCGTGCTACTCTGAAATACCAATAAGCTACCTAATGGTACAGCAGGGAAGTGACTTGATTAGCAAGCCAGAGACTGCCAGTTTGAATCCCGGCGGTAAACACCTATATCAGGCAGCAGCGATATAGGAAATTGCTGAAAGGCATCATTTCATACTGTGAGGGAGATGGGAATGGTAAACCCCACCTATATTCTGCCAAAGACAACCACAGGGCTCTGTGGTTGCCAGGAGTTGACACCAACTCGACGGCACACTTGACCTTTATGAAAGTTGTCTTGACCACGAAAGTCCTGCTCTAGCTTCTAAGATTTTCCCAGTGTAGCCTTAATTTCAAGGTAAGCTTCACGGAAGTAAGAGTTAGTAGTACTGGCTTCTTTAAGTGTGAACTGTATTTAAAGGTGCAGAATTCCACATTGGCTACTAACTTTTGCTTGCTTAGTTCTGTGTTGGACTTCTGGAATAATAGGCAGACATACTGAGAATGGGGTTCAGAAAATGAGCAAGATCACATCTTTATAGAAACGGCTTCTGGTTTTGAGATCTGCATAGGTTTTTGACTGGATTAGACCCAAAGCATATAGCACCTCAAGAATTACAGAGATTATTGGCAATTGCAACAGTTTAAGAATGCAAAATATCCTTTCAGCCTATGCTGTTGAATGATAGACAATTAGCTGAACAGAAGTCATGGTTCTTTGATCATTATAAGGGGCCAACATTCCCCTCTGGTAGTCTGCTTTCTCTCAGAGGCAGCTAAAACTATTTGTAGTTGTAACAAACCTTGCCCTATATATAGCCAAGAACTCTTTCCAATCTGCTTGATAAGCAGTTCTGTATAATTCAAATGCTTGTGTACTCCAAGCCACATAATCAGAAGTAAATACAATCCACCTTGACTATTTAATATTCTATTTTAGATATGCCTTTAAAAAAATATATTGGCTACTTCCACATTAGGCTAGTTTTTTCTCCAGTATTGGCACCAATCATTCATTCATGCACTTATTCCTGGGAATGTAGACAATGTTCTTCTCAGACTAATGCATTGCCATGTTTTCTCCAGTGCTGTCCTGCTTTTAAGGTACTGCTTGTACTGATTTTTAAGACACCCCATCACAATAGTAACAGAAAGCTTCTACTGTGACTAGATATAGGACTGTCTCTTGCTTATATGGAGATGTAATTGGCCACATGGTTGGTGAAGGTGGGTTTTAATACCACATTTCTTTATTAGCTGCCTGCCCCATCCCTCCACCATTATCTTCATCAGCACCTTCCCCACCCTATTTCTTGCGCAGTCCATTTAATCTATGATTCCAGAGACGGGGCTTCTGTAGAATCATAGCAGAGATGGAAATAAATTTTTTGTCGTTTCCACAACTGTGTTGTCAGACCTTGTTTATTAATAAAGTTATATTCCCCTTTGAAAAACCACTTTTCCTCCTTGGAGCAGGAGCAACAGCAGTGGCAGGGAACTGGGCAAGTCCTGTAGATACTGGAAAGGGCTGTTTTTTCTTAAGGCTGGCAGGATAAAGGGAAGTATACTACAGCACTATTGTGCACACATACCATTTGAAGCGGGGGAAATCCTCTTGAAAGAGCAGTAGTAGTGGTAAAACGGGAAAGGGGGGTGCTGAATGATTTTCTTCCCCCCTGGTTGCCACAGCATCCTTTTAATTAAAAGGAGATGGATGGTTTTGTGAAGTTTCTTCAGCAGCTGTATCCTTTTAGGGCGGGGCTACACAACTTTGGACCTCCAGCAGTTGTTGGACTACAGTCCCCATCATCCCCAGCCACTGTGGCTAATAGTCAAGCATGATGGGAGTTGTAGTCCAGCAACAGCTGGAGAGCCGCCATTGTGTGGCCCTGACATGGGGACTAGATAGCATGCAGTTACCAAAGAACATTATTATCTTACTTGCTGGAAACATTATAAGTATTACTTTTTCTCTTAAAGATGCTCTTGTTCATTCTTACCCCAACTTCCGTTATTGCAAGGCACAGTGCAAGTTTGCAGTAGTGCTGGCAAGCCGGAACAGTTTATCTTCATTTTAGCATGATTCATTCCCAGGGATTTGGGTTTATTTGAAAATTAATCTGAAATTTATTTGCAAATTGTTAGTGAATAATTTTGGTTGGAAAATTGGACTGTTGCTTGTTTATGCAATGGGTTATGTGCAAAGAAATAATAAACTAATCTACTATAGGTTAATCTCATTTATCTGGATAATTTCAGGGTTACATATATGTACAACTCTGATGCAGGTGCTTTTTATATGGAGTTTTGTTTACTTGGCATATGCAGGACATTCAACTAGCTAGGTAAATATCTAGATTACTCTCTACAAACCTATATCAGTTTTGTGCCAGTTGTCTGTCACGACTTCCTTTGAAAAAATCCTAGAAACTTTCAGGTTGCTGAAAGTGATGAGAATTCACAAAGATCCCTTGTGGCCTTCACAGAATTGAAGATCATACGGCTTAGGTGTGAACATATTGTTAATGGAGACAATGCATCATCTTAAGATCCTGAAACTGCAGAGTTACAGATGAAAATATCCTTGAGCATCAGTCAGAGTACTAAGGTGAAAACCATGCTGTATCAACCTTCCATACTATTAAGTGCCATATTTTGTGCCATGTTTTGTTCATTCTGATAAGGCTAGTATAACATGTTCATTGTAGGATGCTCTTGAAAAGGGTATTGCAGGGGAGTGGCAGTAGGGCGTGCCCTCAGCTCTTGCCTGTAGCCTTCCTAGAGGCTTCTGGTGGGCCATTGTGTGAAGCAGGATGCTGGAGTAGATGGGCCTTGGGCATGATCCAGCAGGGCTTTTCTTATGTTATTACATAGGGCTGCACAACTTGGCCCTCCCACTGTTGTTGGACTACAACTCCCATCATCCTCAACTACAGTGATAAATAGTGTGGGATGATGGGAGTTATAGTCCAACATCTGCAGGAGGACCGAAGCCCTGCTCTTGAAAATGTTTCAGAAGCTGCAACATCCAGAATACAGCAGCCAGATTGATTTCTGGAGCGTATAAGATTGCTTCTGTGTGAGCCCTACACATTACCAGATGTTTCAGGGCTAAATTCATGGTGTTGATCAGTGTTCCCTCTAAGAGGGATTCCCAGAAGTTGTTGACTACAACTCCCAGAATCCCCAAGCAAAAGCCATTGCAGCTGGGGATTCTGGGAGTTGTAGTCAACAACATCTAGAAATCCCTTTTAGAGGGAACACTGGTGCTGATACTTACATTTTAAACCTGTAGTCTAGTTCCAGGATATCTGAGGTAGTCTCTCTTCCCATATGTACTTTCTCTTTGACAAGTACAAATGAACATTATGAAGCTGCTTTATACTGAGCTAGACCATTAGTCCCGTCTATCTTGGTATTCAGGGCTGGTGTAATCATGAGGCGAACGGAGGTGGCTGCCCCAAGCGGATTATTAGACAACAGGGGTTGATGACTGCTGCCTTCTTCCTGTTGCCACTTCAATTAGCTCCACCTTCTGTCACCCTCCTCCTCCTCCTCCTCCTCCTCCCTGCCTCATGAGCAATGAACAAGGAGCTGTTCCACACTCCTTGACATGCTATATTTGAAAAAGAGATGGTGGTAAGCAAAAGGAAAGAGATTGGCTTAGACTAGCATCTCTGCTCCACACTTACTCTTCCACTCCTTCCCCTTTTCATATGTAATGCGTAGAGTAGGAGGATGGAGTGGCCTTTTGTGCGGTGCTCCGAAGGCAGGTGGAGGAGGAGAAAGATGAGGATAGCAGATAAAAAGGTGGCCATGGATAAGAGAGCCGTATTTGGTTCTTCACTTCAGGCATCCAAAGGCCTTAGCCTATCCCTATTGATACTGTGTACATGATCTACAATGACAGACAACAGCTCTCCATGATTTTCAGAAGGATATTTTGCAGCCTTGCCAGGATATGCCAGGTATTGAACCTGGGATCTTCTACACACAAAATGACTGCTCTACTACTGAGCTGTGGCCGTTTGCCATATCTTCTGATAATGTTTGATTCTTTCATCTTCTGCCAGATTAGGGGCACCATGTACAGGACTTTGTTGATCGTGACCCCTAAATTATTGAACCAGTTGCCTATTGGGTCTGCCAGGATCTGTGGATAATACTGACAGATTGTTTTGGATATTGAATATTTGCACAAAGCAAATATTGTCTGAATCTACATAATTAAATTTTATAAATAAAGATGAAAAATCATTTGTTTAAGACACAACTGAAAATCAGAAGAAATTAAGCTGGAAGGACCAAAATACCAGTTTAAAAGAATTAAAAGATTGTTTTGGCCATTAAACCAGACTTTAAAAAATTGTTTAACCAGAAAATCTTGTCTTAAAAAGTAGCTAAGTGATTTTATTAGTTGCTGTATTTTTTTCTAGTTATTGTCCCCCTCAGATAGTTTTATTGATGCTTTAAATTATATCTTGATTTTTTTTTGCCCTCTGCTTAAATATTCTTACACTGAAAAGGAGGCTATACATTTTCTAAATACCTAATTGGAAGCTTTAAAGCACTCAAAACAGCTTACTGTTTTCTTTGCTGCTGTTGAATATGTCTTGAAAATATTATGTGCTCATTCTTCTTTCTGTTGTTCTCCAAAATCTGCAAAGATTGTCCTGCAAACATTTATGGTGCAAATATTTGTATAAACACATTGGTACAAGTGCGTGTGAGATTCTACTTTCCACTGGCATTATAAGGAGGAAAACACCCCTCCCAATGTTTGCAGAAAACAAATTTAAAAGGCATTTTGTGAGCAACATTGAAGCACATTTAATTTGGAAGTTGTTGTTGAAATATTCTCCAAGTGCTGTTTGCAATCCTGGCTTGGTTTCTGTCTTGGAACATTTCCATCTTTTAAAGTAATATTTCTGTAATGTGTGGTGTTCATTCCTGTAGTGTAATTCCTTGAATAAAGGAGAGGATATAAAAAAAACAATAAGAGTAGATGCATAAAGCAAATATTGTTTGAATCTGAAAATTAAATTTTATAAATAAAGATGAAAAAAATATTTCAGACACAACTGAAAAGCAGAAGAAATTAAGCTGGAAGGATCAAAATACCAGTTTAAAAGAATTCAGTTGTCACAATCTTGATTGCATCTATATTTTTAATTAATTAGGCCTACGTCATATGCATCAAAGCTGCGCCCACTCTAGGGGCTTAGTTAAGAATCTGTCAGAGTTTCCATTATAAAATCCTGCATTCAAGGGGGAAATAACTCAGGCATAAAAATGTGCTCCAGGCTGGAGCTGTACTATACTAGGTCTAGACAGCTTTGAATTATGCAAGTGTTAACGGACCAAAAAGGAAAAGGAAAAAAGCTCTTTCTTTTTACTATGCTGCTAACTGGAAATTGCTGCAGTTTAATATAAGAAATTTGGCAAACGATTAACTCTTCAAGTGGCCTAATAGACTTCAGTGTGTAACTGAAATAAAAATGAAAATGGATGAGGTATTTAATGGCAGATGTTACAGCATTTATTACTGGTAGCTTCTTCACAAAGACTGCTTTTCAAATTTGCTTTCCGCACCTGTGCTGTACTGGCACAGTACATAATATGTAGCCTAGTCTTCAAGGCAATGCTTATGGCTTCCAATCTCTAGAAAATGAAAAGAGAAATAACAATGTTAGACAGGAGAATTAGTTGGGTTAGCCATCCATAGCATGGATGTGCATAACAAGTGAGGAGCAAAGACTGTTGACTAACAGTTGAATGTAAAGTACACTTTTTAATGTAAAGTACACAACTGCAGAGAGACAGAATAATTTTAAGTGCAATTCAGCTCCGTGAAGCATTATTGTAGATGTGCTTTTCCTGGGGTACAGGCAAGGGATCTTGCACCCCTCCCATATCATGGTGTCTGCTCAGACAAGCTTTTTATAGTTAATAATAAGTACCGTTTGGATCTGCAACAAATTGTTGTACTATATAGCTCTGATGTGCATGTGTTACCTGAGCCTGTGCCTGAACCTGGTGAAGGTTTTAGGCATTTCCCCCCTTAGAAGCAGAAGGGGCTGTGGAGGGAATATTCTTCTAGCAGAGAAATGTCCCCCCCCCTCACTCTTGCCCACCCTGGCTGTTTGTCAACTGCTCTCTGAGTACACAAACATTCCACTCCACTACATTACAGTGATGGAGTTTCCCCCCCTTAGAGTTTTTTCCCTTCAGATGTTGGTGGAAGTGAGACACCTGTGGATTATCCCAAGTGTGCTGGCACCTTCCTGCAGGTGCTCTGGTTATGCATCCATAAGGATAACAACATTTCCAGCTCTTTTGGAAATGGATATAAGGATATAATGGATTTGTTAAATATGTTAAAAATAATAAAATAAGATACTTCGTATAATGCCTTCAATAATTCAAAGCACTTCACATGAATTGTCACTTGGTAATCTTTACAACAACCCTATAAGATAAGTCAGTATTAGTATTCCAACATTGAGGGTGGCGAGCTGAGACTGAGGGAAGGGTTTGGTGAGTTCATGGCGCCATTTGGTGAGTTTTTAGTGACACCATTTGGTGAGCTTATTGCGGAGGTTAGATTTTAACTGGAGACTTTCTGTAGCTCAGTCATTCCACTGCATCAGCTCTATTGATTGATTCATTCAGTTCCTTTGTACACTTTTGGTACAGCAAGGGGTTTTATAACACATCAAACAGTACCCTGAAAAAGCTACAAGAGGGCCAAAAAGGGATTTCAAACTACCCATCCTGTAGGGCACTTTGATCTATTATATATTTTGAAGAATTTGGTTGGTTGATTTGTATGAAATAAAGTTATACTTCCTGATGACCTGTAGATACCAAATTTTGCATACACAATCCTGGCACTGAATTTATCTGAAAGCGCTACTTTTTACACCAGAATATGCTTGCTGAAAGGTTTAAATTTGTTGGTATTTTTAGAAGAAATTCTGAATATAATCACATTTAAACGGTTAATTTAACAGTTAGTCAGATCAATGATTCCAAAATGACATCATGCCCAAGACAAAAGTGCACCTAGGTAATTTTGGAGCCTGGACCTAAAGACCTTTGGAGCCCGCCTGCCCCCCGCCCCCCCGCCAGTGCAAATTAAGCATCATCATGCTCAGCCTGGCGACCACACCACCCAGAACCACACCACCCAGAAAGAGGATTTGGGGACGCCCAGGGGCTGTGGAGGTCCTGGACCTCAGCCCCGAAGTCAAGGGGTAAGAGAACCTCTGGCCCAAGAGAAGCAGAAGATCTTTCTCAGATTCAAATTTACTATGATTCCAATGTACCATATATGGTATTATTTAAGAAAATGAATAATATTTGAAGTTGAAATCTTACACATTTCAAACTGTTGTTTTACTTCTTTTGTAAGTACATTAATAAAACATTCTATTACATATATTTGATTCCTTGAACTTTCCTATAAGTGTAATCTACACAAAAATGTCTTTGCCCTGCCAATCATGGGTCTCACCTACTGTCTTTACCTGAGTTGACCTTTTCCAAGTTCTTTTATGTTAGAAATCAGGGGGTCATCTTAAATTTGGGGTCTTCCGTTTGGGTAAATATAGGTATCGATTGATTAAGTGCCTTGAAGTTGATGTCGACTCTTAGCGACCACATAGATAGATTATCTCCAGAATGATCTCCACTACCACCCCCAGTCCTGCTATGCTGCCTCATTGTGGCGGGATGTGTGTGTGTGCTCCTGGGAGAGATGAGTGAAGTATGCCGGGAGGTATACTCCCAGTAGAGTCACCCAAAGTGAGAAGGTCATCCCAGCTTACCCAGCTAAGGCAAGCAGGCATTTATACTGGGCAGCAGTGATATAGGAAGGTGCTGGAGGTGGACGATCACTTCAGTGACAACGACAAAGGCATCCTTTCATACTGCGCGAGAGAAGGCAATGGTAAACTGCTTCTGTATTTTACCAAGAAAACCACATGGGTAGACAAAATATAGGTATAAACTATATTTAACTACTGTTTTTAAGGGTCTCATTTTAAATTCAGAGTCCTTTTTTATTCGGGTGAATATGGTAAATAGTAGTAATATACTTTGTCAGTAGTGATGAGAGAGGCACGGTAGATTAGGGTTCTGTGACAGTTGTACAAAAAAGGTAAACTACATTTGTTCATTTCATTCCTTGTCTTTATTATAAGCCTGGTATAAGGCTAGATGATTCAAAGAACTGTTATAACAAGTTCTGTGTACTCAAGGAAGAGAGAACAGCTGTCCTCCCTACCCCATGGCAACCTCTTTCAACACAGAGGGGACTTTCAGCAGCCGTGCTATGGCAATTGGGAGCTGCTGTTCAATAAAAGTTCCATTGGATGGGCACAAGCCCTTTGAACCTGCCCAAAATAGCTCTTCAGATTCTGGCCACAAAGTCTGTGTGTATATATAAGAGAATGTTGGAGGCTGAAAGTAAGCTCATCTGGGCCCCTTTTTAAACTGAATACCAGGATGAACTTTTGTACTTAAACACTATTATGATAAGAAATGAAACTCTTACCTCTTTTTTTCCATTGCCCCCAATACCACCCACAATAGTCCATGTTCTAGTTTTGCATATTAAACTAAAATCCATTGGTTACACGTGCAGTGCTAGTGATGCAGCTAGCACAATTTGTCAGCCCCTTTTTGAAAAGTCTACAAAGAAGCTTTTGATGGGAAACACTTTCATCTTCTTTTAAATCAAGGTGGATTAGTGTAAACTCTTTATTGCCTTTGTGTAAAGATAACTGCAATTGCATTTGTAATTTGGCTGCAAAAAAGGTGCTGTGGATACTATCTAGTAGTACTTCTGCTAGAATTATTTTCCTAATACCTTCTTTCACAGGTAGGCAAAGTTATTCAGCTTTTAAAAGGCAATTTATTTCATATTGATGTGCTGACTATTCACCTGATTGAGCACAAATATTAAAGCACTGGTGATGTTCTTGAGCCCAAACAAGAAAGAAAGTAGAAATATTCATCTAGACTGAACAAAAACTAGTGCTTGTAACACAAGGTCATTAATAACTTTTTTGAGTTAGTTGGCCTGTATCAGGATGGCATAATCATTCTAGGCATAGTTATCCATGATACTTCCAGACAGAATGCAGGATATCCATGCATCCAATATGGGTGCACTTGATCTGATTTCTTGCCATTTTGAATGCACTGTAGGGTTGGCTCTTCTCTTGGCAGTGGAGTGAAAGATGGCGAGAGTGATTGCTCAAGATGGGTGGCTTTCAAAGAGAATTTATTATTTATTTATTTATTTATTTAACATGCTTTTATACGGCCCCATATGGAAGTCTCTGGGAGGTTCACAATGTGAGATATGATTTATTGTAGGCCAGGTGTATTTGAAACCTAGCTATATGTGACAATGTTTTCCTGTAATCTTAAAATAAACTTACTCTATCTAAGGAAAGATAGAGCATTTTCTGTATTTGTTAAACCTTCAAATCAGAACTGCTGTTTTTATTGGCATCTGTGCAGAGAACAACATAATGGATTCCAAGGCAGGCTTCTGACTCTCTAGTTGTCCATTTGTCCATCCCCCCCGCCCCGCCACACACACACTTTTCAGGACTGATAAAGTTCAAGTTAAAGAATGCGAATAATTTGGTTGTATCTTATACCACTTGGGTTGTGATGTATCACTGGAAAATTCTCTTTGCGTTTTGTGTTCACTTAATACTTCAAAAATATGTTGCCCAGTACATCAATAAGATGTTTTGTGGCAGTTCTGCATTGCCCCAAGACCAAACTACATTAGCAAAGTTCCTCAGTCTTGTAGGATTTAGGTCTTAGAACTATTTTATGCCACATGGAATAATAATACTATATATTATTTTACCATTGAGTTCATCCTGTTCTCATAGATTCATGTTGCCAAGAACTGTATGATCTAAGGGTATTGTGCATGTTCTTGGATTTATCCAAGTTTATTATTTTGGGCCTTGTTACTTTTATTGTTTTTGTTTTTTAAAAAGACACACATTTTTGGCCATATCATTATGGTCACAGTTCAATGAACCATTTTAGACAAGGAGATCATCTCTATAGCTGTGTCATCGACGTTCCCCTTAAGGGAGAAGATACATAATGCAGGTTGGGGCTGCTGCTAGGAAAAAGAGCAAGGGCACAGCAAAGTTGGAGTTAAAAGGTGAAGGCAGGCCCCTGCACACACACACACACACACACACACACACACACACACACACACACAGACGGTTCAGGGCGGCACAAGGGAGAGAGAAAAGAGCAAGCTGTCAACCAGATGGTAGGTTCCTCCTCTCTCAGGGCAAGTGTTCGGCTTGGGCCCTGGGTATTTAAGAGAACATCTTCTTTGTTATGAACCCCACCGCTGATTGAGATAATCAGGACAGGTCCGTCTGCAGTTGCCACCAGCTCGTTTGGTGGCTACTTGGGGACGGGCCTTTTCTGCTGCTGCCCCAGAACTTTTTTGGAATGCGCTCCCTGCTGCAATAAGCGCTTCCCCATCTCTGGCAATTTTTAAAAGATTCACCTATTCACCCAGATTTTAATTAAATATTGTTTTAACAGTTTAGCAGCGTTTTAAAATGTTGTTTTAGAATTTGAGTTGTAATGTTTTAACTTTTACGATAGCATTTATTTTGTTTTAACTAATATTTTAACTTTTTGTTTGCTTGTTGTAAATTAGGGGTGTGCAATTCGGATTTTTTGTGTTTCAATTCGGATCCATTATACCTTATGGGGGAAAACCTTAAAGACAATTCACCAAAAATCAGCCCTTTGCCCAATCCCCCTGCAATTTGGGTGGTAGCCTCCACCCATTAGGCACTACCACCCCACCCCACTCTTCCACTCCAGATCCCATTTTATGCCCCAAATCTGCTACAAAGACACTAAAACATCAACAATTCACCAAAAATCAGCCTTTTGCCCAATTCCTCTGCAATTTGGGTGGTAGCCTCTACCCATTAGGCACTTAACTTAAACTGAGTAGTACCCCACTGCCTTGCGGGTGGGAGTGGGGTGCAGTTGGCACATGGCAGTTGACAGCTGGCATTGTCGAAAAAACAGTCAAAATGAATAGAAGAAATGAAGGTGTGTAATGAAGCCTCATAAGGATTCATTGAGTGAAAGTTATTATACACCAAAGAATCCAAACACTTGAAAAATAGTGACCACACATTTTGCTCCATAACTCCACTTCTATAAGGGCTAGAGCTTAGCTTTTTTCAAAAAATGAAAGCTGGGAATCTGGGGGAATTAATAGGAGGGATCTGAAACTTGAATCGATTCGAATTGAATCAGGCGTGATTAGATTTGTACCCGAATCTAGCCAATGGACCACAGAGGTCATTTGTTTTGTCTCCGAATCACCCGCGTCAGCTAGATTCGGGTACAAATCAATTTGTACCCGAATCAGTTTGCACATCCCTATTATAAACTGCCCAGAGACGTGAGTTTTGGGTGGTCTGAAATACGTTAAATAAATATATAAGTGTAACTGGGATTCTCTGATTTTGTTGACTACAGCTCCTTAATCTCTAAGCAACTGGGAATGCTTGGAGTTGTAGTCAGCAGCATCTGGGAATCCCTATTATAGGGAACATTGCTCAGGGACCCCGGGACACTTGTTCAGTTGTAGCTACATCCCTGGAAAAGAGGAATGCCCACTGGGCATGTGGTCACGCTCAGGCTACCCTCTGTTTATGCTCTTTACCAGTACAGCAGATGTGTTGCTCTTGCCTTGTGCCACTAGAAGTAAAGGCATCATGTTGCTGCTTCTCCCTTGCTGGCTCCATCCCCACGCTTGGAGCTGGTGCTGACATTGCTCCTCTCCTTTGCTAGCCCTATCTCGTGTTTCAATGAGCCCAGGTGCTGGCCCTTGTCCCCTTGTGTTGACTTCACCTGCTGTGCGCTCTGCCCTCGTATCTGCTTATAGCTCAAGCTCTTCACGCTGGCTGGCTTCACTTCATTGTTGCTGGTCACTCCCAAGGTGCTGAAATGATAGCTTATCAGCTATATTATTGTAGCTATGTTGGCTGAACAGAAACAGTTCTCTCCCCGCTAAATCTAAGAGAATCATCACCTTAAAATGTGTCTCTTCGCCCAGTTAGCTGGGGTTAATTCACAGGATGGTGACTAGGGGACATGTTTGCACAGTAGCTCTGTGGAAGTATTAGAGGTTTTTTCCCCTACAAGCCATGATAGACTTGCTCCAAAGTTATTTCCTTGCAAGGAGGACACATTTCTGTTGCAAGAATGACTCAGTTTGATGCTGTGTGTTTTCCTGGGAAGCTGTTGCACAATCATATTTACAGTATGAGACTTTATCGTGAGAAAACAAAACTTAAGTAAAGTTTCACCAGAATATGTTTTGCCGCAGAAAGAAGTTTTAGGACTTCTGTGGTAAATGTTCACAGAATGTTTGACAGAAGCAGTGGAGCATTGCCAGAACATTCAGGGTTGCCGGAATCTCTACATTTGAATCCCTAATTGAACATATGTAGCAGAAAAAGGAAGGTTTCCACATCACGCCTGTCTGGACAGGCAAGAGTTGTACTTTAATAGCTGCACTTAAATAGAGCAACTTGGGAGTAAGTAATAGAAAATAAACACTGTGACCATAATGTCCTCTAGCAATCAGCATTCAAAAGGCAAGTAAATGTTCTTCAAGTATGGTGGAAAAGGATTCCATACAAACTTCTACAGTTCTTTGTTCTAGGTGCAGTTAAACTTGTCTGCCATGAAATGTGTTTAAGGAGTGGGTTGTTGCTGTAATAACAGAAATTGCCATATGTTACTAAGAAAGCTGGGCCAAGAATGTGTAAGGAAACAAAGTCTGTAGTTTTAATACTTAGTGTTTTTTTTAAAGAATGAATATATTTTACACAAGGATCCTACTATTACAAATTATGTGGTATTCACTCCTGATTTTAAAGTAGCAACAGCCTGATGTATCAGCTTGTCTTATATGGATGCCCAATTCAGGCTTTTTGCATATACCACCACAACTACCACCCACCCACCACATGAGGTGTGTGTGTGCATAGAATGTGATAGGGAACCATGACAATATAGTTGTATAAGTGGAAAATTTCTCAAAGTCCCTCACAAACATTTGATTTTAAAAGAGGAAACTTATAAATCAACAAACTGAAATCAGAAAGCTGAAAGAGTAGGTCAAAAAGTCAAATATTTTCAAAACATATGGAGGTTATTTAAAATAACAATAATAGAAGCTCAGCTAGAATGTGTACCACAAAGCAGGAAAGGTACCACCTAATCCTCAAGGATGCCAGCCTGGCCAACAAACGCAGTAGAGGAAGCTCTAAAAGGCAAGAAGACTTCCTTCAGAAAATGGAAGTATAGGAATACAAACACTGACCAAAAAAAGTAAGCTGATATGAAAAAATGGTTTTGCAGAGCATATGGTTAAAAACATCAAGGTAACCAATAAAGATGAATTTAAAGACATCTATTAAATGGTTAGTGTTAGATAGTGAGGGAGTGAAAGGCATCCTTAAGGAGGTTATAGAGGTAGCAGAGAAACAAAATGAATTATTTGCTTCTGTTTTCACTGAAGAAAATATAAGGCAGATACCTATGCTTGAACCTTTTAAGGAGGGACTTTAAAAATACTGAAGCAATGAACAGCAGTAACAGTAGAGGCGCAACAGTGGGTACGAATATGATGGATATTTATATACCACTTTTCAACAAAAGTCTCCAAAGCAGTTTACATAGAAAGATAGAAAGATAGATAGAAAGAATGGCTCCCAACCCCACAAAGCAATGGCAGGAGAATGGTAGGCTTTCCCAGAGCAATGGTTTTGATGTTTTTGAACTACAACCCCGCAACTGGTAGTCAGATATGATGGGAATTGTAGTCTAACATTTGCAGGAGGACTTAAGCTGTGCAGTTCTGGTGTGGACAATACTGAGCTAGATGGACCAATCGTTTGACTCAGTATACAGCAGCTTCCTCTGTTCTGTTTGTCATGAGAAGAGCAAGAGGCTATAAAGGCACCCTGAAGATCTCTGAAAACAGGGCAACCCACTCATACTGTCAATCTGCTTTCTGAGGTTTCAACAGGTATTTCAAGCTGCAAGAGCTAGTAATGGGCCTTCTTCAGAAAATAAAAGCTGAAACTGATTTCTGGGCTTCCATGGCACAGGTGCAAAACACAGCTTTGGCCACGGTCTTCATTTCTGTTGAGTTGTTTTTGTGTACATTTCAGTTTGTATTCCACATGCTGTTATTTTTAAAGTTCTTACAAAAAAAAAAAAAAACAACCAGACCAAATTGTGTTTTTAATGGTTCCTCAGATATTCACCTCCCCTTCTACTCTTTATTTCCCCTAGAGAGAGATTACTACAGTTTATGTGACAAGCAGCCGATAGGAAGACTTCTCTTTCGGCAGTTCTGTGAGACGCGTCCGGAGCTTGAGTGCTGTATTAGGTTTCTTGACTCTGTGGTAAGTTGATTCTTTTAAAGGTTGCAGTGCTTTATTGCTCTTTGTTCCTTGGTAAAAACTTTATGGGCCCGTACATGCAGGTACAAGAATAAACGCTGTGTTCTCAATGATGGGCTTTGTGTTCATGTCACAGACTCCACCACTTGCATTTTGTGATCTTTCAGCCCCACTCTTTACAGGGTTTTTCCAATATGCTCAGGTCCACAAAAACTTAATGCCATGTAATCTGTTATCTTTAAGGTGCTACAAGACTCCTTTTTTAAAAAAATTCATGTCCTACCACCAGTCTATATGACTTTTTGAGAGTTGGGTGGGCACTTATTGGGACAGCACCATTTCCCAATAATACCAAGCATTCAACAAAAATTATGTCATTTCAAAAGTGATGTTTTATTTTGCCACAAAATACATTTACATTTTCTGTGAGAGAATCCATTGCTCCTTTTAAAGAATTTGTTTTTTTTTTTTTAAAAGCATACTTGTGACATCTAACATTCTGGGTATGTGTCAAATCTGGAGATCTGTCTTGGTATAGTGCACATGCGAGTGACTATTTATAACCATGGTACTTCGTTTAAGACCATGCCCAGCCACAAGTACTAAAAATGATACTTTCCCAATTTACAGTGTTATAAGGATAAATAATATAGTAAAATAAAAAGCAAACCAAAAAGAAGTACCTGTACCATTTCAAACATGTGACTTACTGTTTCAGAGCTCAGTATTGGTACTTAAATCAGGAGTCACCTAGACTCAGTGGCTGACATCCAGTTAAATATTTCGCACATGCATTGGGGCAGGGGGAGATTATTGGCAATCCCTGCTTTCCTCTGCAGCACTCTGTTTCCTGAAAATATGTCCCTGAGGGCTGTCGGTCCCACAGAGACATATGTATGGGATGTAGAGTGGGCTGCAAAAGGATTTGTGAAAATCATCTGCTGCCTGTTGTGCACATGAAATATTTCTTAGCACACTCAAAGTTTGTTTGGATGTCTTATCAGTAGCTGAGATCTGGATTGCTCTTCTTCATTATCAAGTTTATAGACTGATTCCCCTTTGACCTGCAAGCCACTAAAGGGCCATGATGACTTGGATCCCTATTAGTCTAAATAGCAGACAAAAGACTTGCAGGGTCTGCTTGAATAGTTGAGTTCTAAATAGCGACTGTGGTGTAATACTACCATGCTATTTGCTACCTTTTCAGCGTGTCCATTTTATCCTTGCTGTGGGGAGAAGCTGCTATCTGGAAAAGTCTTTCAAAGTGTGGGGCAATTCTGGTTGTTGCTTGAGGATTATGGAAGTATTTTAGAATGATAATGGTTTAGAGGCTTTTTGAAAGTGGAATTTCATAATTCAGGGAGGTTTTCATGTGAAGTGTGTTCACAAAATATTTGCTTACTACTCCAGGAAGGCCTATCCCTGGCAGGAACTGTCCTGTTTGTTTCTTATGTGTGTAGATCTGATCCCTTCATTAAAACATATTATGAAATCTGCAAAGGCTCCCCATGCGTATCTGAGCTGTTACAGATATCTAGATTAGGATACAGATTGGCTGAGTTTAGCAAAATGTGTCATATTTAAAGAATGTATCCTTCACAGTCTTGCTGTTTTAGAATACATCTGTCATGGATAGAGAGCAGATGAGCTGGCAGGATTGTTTTTCTGAAGGCAAATCAAATGCAATCTAATTGTAAAAGTTCCAGTCCACAGGATCTTCATTCTGATACTGTAATGTAAAACTGTCACGTTGCATCATATAAATGTCATGAGAGAACTCTGAAAAAATTGTTTTGACAGGTTTGTGGGTTAGATCCATTTCTATGTTGAATCTCTTTGGGTTTTACATTAGATATGTGTGCAGCCAAAATAATGAAAATAAAGTTATTTGAAATGATAGCAAATAGTGACTTAACTAGGGGTGTGCAATTCGGGATTTTGGGTGATTCGGCTCGGACCCGAACCGAATCACCCCTGTTCTGTTTTGTGCCCGAATCTGGGTCACCCGAATCACCCTTGATTCGGTTCGGATTCGGATTTAATCCGAATCCTAATCCAAATCGATTCGGGGGGGGTAAAAAGGGTCCCAGGGGCAAAATTTTGGGGTGGGGTGGTAGTGCCCAATGGGTAGAGTCTACCACCCCAATTTCGGGGGGATTGGGCAAAATCCTGATTTTTGGTGAATTTTTAAAGTTTTCATGACTTTGGGGCAGTTTGGGGGCATAGCATGGGATCTGGGCAAAAGGAGTGGGGTGGGGTGGTAGTGCCTAATGGGTGCAAGCTACCACCCCAATTTCAGGGGGATTGGGCCAAGGGCTGATTTTTGGTAAATTTCTGAAAATTTCATGTCTTTGGGGCAGATTGGGGCATATTGGGGCAGAAAGTGGGGCCTGGGGCAGAATAGTGGGGTGGGGTGGTAGTGCCTAATGGGTGGAGGCTACCACCCCAATTTCAGGGGGTTTGGACAAAGGGCTGATTTTTGGAGAATTTTTGAAGTTTTAGTGACTTTGGGGCAGTTTGGGGGCAGAAAGTGGATCTGCCCCAAAATAGTGGGGGTGGGGTGGTAGTGCCTCATGGGTGGAGGCTACCACCCCCATTTCAGGGGGATTGGGCAGAGGGCTGATTTTTTGAGAATTTTTGAAGTTTGGGTGTCTTTGGGGCAGATTGGGGGCAGAAAGTGGATCTGCCCCAAAGGAGTGGGGTGGGCTGGTAGATAGTGCCTAATGGGTGGAGGCTACCACCCATCCCCAATTTAAGAGTGATTGGGCAGAGGGGTGAATTATGGTGAATTTATTTGTATGAGGTTTGTCTTCATAAGGTGAAGTGTGCTAAATTGATTACTTCCTCATATTATTCATAGTAAAGGAAAGTGTGAAAAAGTGAAAGTGGGGTCATGAGAGTTGTTTAATTGAAAAAAAATCTCATTTGCTATGATAGAATGAGAATTCACACCTCAGAAAAAACTTCTGAGGTGTGAATTCTCATTCTATCATAGCAAATGAGATATTTTTCAGTTAAACAACTCTCATGACCCCACTTTCACTTTTTCACACTTACTATGAATATGAGGAAGTAATCAATTTAGCACACTTCACCTTATGAAGACAAACCTCATACAAATAAATTCACCAGAATTCCCCCCTCTGCCCAATCACTCTTAAATTGGGGATGGGTGGTAGCCTCCACCCATCAGGCACTATCTACCAGCCCACCCCACTCCTTTGGGGCAGATCCACTTTCTGCCCCCAATCTGCCCCAAAGACACCCAAACTTCAAAAATTCTCAAAAAATCAGCCCTCTGCCCAATCCCCCTGAAATGGGGGTGGTAGCCTCCACCCATGAGGCACTACCACCCCACCCCACTATTTTGGGGCAGATCCACTTTCTGCCCCCAAACTGCCCCAAAGTCACTAAAACTTCAAAAATTCTCCAAAAATCAGCCCTTTGTCCAAACCCCCTGAAATTGGGGTGGTAGCCTCCACCCATTAGGCACTACCACCCCACCCCACTATTCTGCCCCAGGCCCCACTTTCTGCCCCAATATGCCCCAATCTGCCCCAAAGACATGAAATTTTCAGAAATTTACCAAAAATCAGCCCTTGGCCCAATCCCCCTGAAATTGGGGTGGTAGTCTGCACCCATTAGGCACTACCACCCCACCCCACTCCTTTTGCCCAGATCCCATGCTATGCCCCCGAACTGCCCCAAAGTCACTAAAACTTTAAAAATTCACCAAAAATCAACCGTGAACCGAATCACCCGAATTTTTCATGCCCAAAATTCGGGTGATTCGGCTCGTGCCCGAAAAATATCGGGGGACATCGGGGGTGATTCGGTTCGGCCCCGAATCACCCGAAATTGTTCGTTTCGGGCACAGATCGTTCTGTGCCCGAAATTTTTTGCACATCCCTAGACTTAACCCTTTTAAGGCTCCTCTATCTATCTATCTATCTATCTATCTATCTATCAAATTTGTATACTGCCCCAAACGTTCGTCTCTGAGCAGTATACAAATATACTGGTCATGTGTATATATATATTTGTGAGGCATGCCCTCATCTCTTGCCTGTGAGCTTCCCAGAGGCATCTGGTGGGTCAGGTTGTGAAACAAGATGCTGGACTAGATAGGCCTTGAGCCTGATCCAGCTGGACTTTCCTTATGTTCTTGTTGGTACTTGTGTGTACATATCTATATAATTGTTGACTGTTGGTAATGGCAAAGTGTGCCATCGAGTCAGTGTTGACTCCCAGAAACCTGTGGTTGTCTTTGGTTGAATACAAAAGGGGTTTACCATTGCCTCCTCCCACGCAGTATATGATATGATGTCTTTCAGCATCTTCCTATATTGCTGCCGCCCAATATAGAAACATACCAGCGGGGATTTGAACCGGCAACCTCTGGCTTGCTAATCAAGTCATTTCCCCACTGCGCCATTAGATGGCATTTGTTTACTGTTGACAAGCTGGTCTTATGGTAGCAAGCATGACTTGTCCCATTAGCTAAGCAGGGTCCACCCTGGTTGCATTTGAATGGGTAACTAGAAGTGTGAGCACTGTAAGATGTTCCCCTCAGGGGATGGAGCCACTCTGTGAAGAGCAGAAGGTTCACTTCCTGGCTTCTCCAAGATAGGGCTGAGAGAGATTCTTGCTTGCAAACTTGGAGAAGCTGCTGCCAGTCTGTGAAGACAATACTGAGCTAGATGGACCAATCGTCTGACTCAGTATATGGCAGCTTCCTATGTTCCTAATTAAGCCTTTTGTTATCTGTAGCTGTAGCCAAACTCCATTTTATTTCTCTTTTTGTTTCTCCATATCAGTAGAACCTTAAAGACATTGGCTGACATCCAGAGCAATGAAATAGTTGCAGGAGGAAGTTGGGCTAGCACAAAACTATGGCACTAAGTTTGGAACTTGCACAAGCAGGCTTATTGTTGCACAACAGTTAGACAAGTATGACACACCTCATTTATTGATTGGGAATTTTATTTATTTATTTATTTAGTTAGTTAGTTATTTGACATAGTTGTATACTGCCCCAAACCAAAGTCTCAGGGCGATTCACAACAACAAAACACTAAACAAAACTTTAAAATCAATTAAATGCTAAAACCAGTTTAAAACAAATCAATAAACAATCTAAAATTTAAAAAGTTAAAAAGCCTGGGTAAAAAGATGAGTCTTCAGACACTTTTAAAAAGCCGTTAGAGACTCTTATTCCCACGGCAAGCATGTTCCAAAGTCTCGGGGCGACAACAGAGAAGGTCCATCCCTGGGTGGCCACCAGACGACATGAAGGTAGCCACAGACAGACCTCCCCTGATGTATGCAGTGGACGATTGGGATCATGTAGAAGAAGATGCTCTCTTAAATGCCGTGGGCCTAAGCTGTTTTGGGCTTTATAGGTTACTAGTATTTTTAAGCCCGTTAAAATAATGGGCGCTAGTTGGGGATGGCGGTGATGGCCAGGTGCCCAGAGCAGCAGCAGCAACCACGGCTCGCCCTGCTGAGCTGCTGCCTGCGCCTCCGTCCCTGGGCTGGGCGTGAGCAGGAGCTGCTGCTGCTGCTGCTGCTGCCAGGGGCGGGCGGGCGGAGGTCTTCTCGGGGAGCCGCCGGTCCCCGCTTCTGCCTGCTGGTGCTCGGCAGGCTGCCGGCGGCTCTTCCCGAGGGAGGCGCTGCCGTCCTGGGAACCACCCGAGGGCCGGTTGCTGCCGAGCAGGAGGAGGAGGAGGCGGCGGCTCAGCGCAAGACACCCCCCCCGTCCGGCTGCCGCTGCCGCTCCCCTGGAGCCGCCCCCCCCGCCAACATGGCTTTGCAGCCTCCAGCCAGCCGGACCGCCCAAGGGACAGTCGCCGCCCCTGTTCTTTTCGGTGGGCGGGCCAGACCCGCCGCCGCCTCTCCTATCCCTGCGGCCGGGCTGGACCCGCCCCCGCCGCCTCTGCCCTCCCAGTGGCCGCCTCTGGCCTTTCCGCGGCTGGGCGAACAACCGGCCAACATGGCCACAGAATTTTATTTTTTTAAAACTTCCGGGCTGGTTCTTCCTCGCCTGGTCTGGACCCACCCTTGTTGTTTCTCCTATCCTTCGTCTGGGCTGGTCCCTTCTCCTGGGATGCCCGGTCCTGTCCCTGCCGCCTCTCTGCCTTCCGGGTCAGGTCCGGTCCCGTTGCCGCTCCCTTTCCCTTCTCTGAGGCTGGGCCGGACCCGCTGTTGCCGCCATTTTGAATCCGCCGCTGCCACATATCCTGCAGTCGGGCTGGACCCGCCGCTGTCTTTTCTCCCCTTTCTTTTCTCCCCACCGCTGCTGACTTTTCTCCCCACCGCCGCTGCCTCATATGTTCCAGCGGCAGGGCTGGTCCCGCCGCTGCCCTCCCCGTAGTCCGTTCTTGGCCCACTGCTCTCCTCATCATGGCCGCCTGGTGCCTGCGGCCGTATCTTCCTCGGACATTCTGGGCATGCGCTCCGCGCATGCCCAGAACGGCCAAGGAAGACACGGGCGCAGAGACACGGGCGCACACACAGGCTCTTTATTATAGAGGATAACCAGCACTTTGTATTTTGCCCGGAAGCTTATTGGCAGCCAGTGCAACTCCTGTAATATAGGAGTAATATGGTCTCTTTGAGATGACCCGGAGACCAACCTGGCTGCCGCATTTTGTACTAATTGTAGTTTCCGGACTTTATACAAAGGCAGCCCCACATAGAGCGCATTGCAGTAATCAAGTCTGGAGATTACCAGCAAGTGTACTACTGTTCTGAGATAATGAACCTCAAGAAACGGATGCAACTGGCGTATCAACTGAAGCTGATAGAAAGCACTTCTGGCCACTTCCTCAACCTGGGGAACCAGGGAAAGGTGTGGATCCAGAAGCACTCCCAGATTGTGTACCTGTTCCTTCTGAGGAAGTGTGACCCCCATCTAGAATAGGTAGATCAATATCGCTTCCTGAGTGACGACCCTGCACAATAAGTACCGCCATCTTGTCTGGATTCAGTCTCAGTTTGTTATCCCTCATCCAGCCCATTACTGCTTCCAAACAGGCATTCAGGGAGGATATGCCTTTTCCTGATGATGTTGACATGGAGAAATAGATTTGGGTGTCATCAGCATACTGATAGCACCCAGCACCAAATCTCCGGATGATCTCTCCCAATGGTTTCATGTAGATATTAAAAAGCATTGGAGACAGTATGGAGCCGTGAGGGGCATGATAGGAAAGTCCAGATTTTGAAGAGCAACAGTTTCCAAGTGACACCATCTGGAATCTGCCAGAAAGGTAGGAGCGGAACCACTGCAAAGCAGTGCCTCCCAGCCCCAACTCCCTCAGACGTTCCAGAAGGATACAATAGTCGATAGTACTGAAAGCTGCCAAGAGATCCAAAAGAACCAACAGAGTCACACTTCCTCTGTCAAGTCCCAATTGGAGATCATCCATTTAAGTGCAAGAACACTGTTGCACAAGAGTGCTCTTGTGAAAGTCCTATTTTTAGTGCAGCTAAGCTAACTCCTTGCACTACCGCAGACTTGCCCATTCCACAAGTGCTCCATATATCAGCCATTGTTCATGCAAATCTGAATTTCTGAACGTTTTTAAGGCCCACTCAAACCTAGAAAGCATCTACTGGTTCCAGTAGTTATTGAGAGAAGCAGTGCTAAGCTTTTTGTTCCTACTCTAGCCCTGAGATGCTTCTAGATAAAGCGTACATTCACATAGCCACTAATGTGGTCCCTGTTTCGCTGACAAATGATACCTAGTATATCTTTTGAAGAGTTTGTGGGTATGTTTGTGTGACAGAAAGTCATACTTCCTGGTTACCTACAGATACAAAATTTTGCATATACGATCCTACTACTGAAATTAGCTGAATGAACTACTTTTTACACTGAAACATGCTGGGGAAAGGGCTTAAGGTTGTTTGTTTTAGAAGAAATTCTGAATATAATAATCAGGTTTTAACTCTTATTGTTCTGAGTGGATTTTAAACACTCAATAATCAGATCAACAATTCAACAAGTTGCTCTGGTAAGAACTAATCTGCCTTCTTTCTTTTCACTATAGTCTTATATGATAATTGCTGTATTAACAGGTTAGCACACTTCACCCTCAACTGTTCACATGTCCACCATTTTGAATTGGGTGGATGATATCATCACAAACTATGCTGATGAGATGTCCCTATGTGTCACTCACTACAACTGTACCAATTTTGGTTCAAATTGGTTAGATGGTCCACAAGTTAGCCCACTTGCACCTCAACCATTCATGTGTCCATCCACTTGAATTGGGGTGGATGACATCATTTCAAACTATGCCATTGAAGTTTCCCCGTGTGTCCCTACAACTGTACCCAATTTCGTTCATATTGGTCCAGGCATTGCGAAATTGATGGGGGTGGGGGAGAACACAGATGATCACACTCACCCAGAATGCCTGGTATTCTGATAAGATTACTTTCCTTAAGGAAAGTAGGCTAAAAGTTCTCTTAAATTTATAAAATATTGTCTGTTATATATTTTGAAGAGTTTGTCACTTTGTGGATTTGTTTGTACAAAATAAAGTCACACTTCCTTATTACCTACAGATAACAAATTTTGTATAAACAATCCTGCCACTTAAAAATAGCTGAAAACACTACTTGTACACCAGAATATGCTATGGGGGGTTGTTGTTGTTGTTGTTGTTGTTATTAATTCTGTTTCTATACCGCCCTTCCAAAAATGGCTCAGGGCGGTTTACAAAGAGAAATAACAAACAATAAGATGGCTCCCTGTCCCCAAAGGGCTCACATTCTAAAAAGAAACATAAGACACACACCAGCAACAGTCACTAGAAGTACTGTGCTGGGGGTGGACAGGGCCAGTTACTCTCCCCCTGCTAAATAAAGAGAATCACCATGGTAAAAGGTGCCTCTTTGCTCAGTTAGCAGGGGTTGGAAGGGGAAGCTATTAATAACTTTTTAAAAAATACACAAAATGATGTTGCCTGGTCAATGGCAGGCCTCACCTACTAGTTAGATAATATATGAATAATATGTGAATGGTGAAAATCCAGAGCTCCTTCCCAAAGAAGCTGACATTTTTGCCAATTTTACATTCAAACAGTTAGTTTTCTACCACACAGTTTTGAATTGATACAGGCAGAATTTTTTGATACATGAAGAAATACAAATGATGAACTTAGAGGTGTTATTATTAGTTTTATAGTATGTTCAGCTCTGTGTAGAACAGGGTTGCTCTATGTCAGCCCTCCAGACTACAACTCACATCATACCTAGCCACAGTGAGCAGTAGCCAGGGATGATGGGATCTGTAGTTCAACAGCAACTGGAGGCCCGAAGTTGTGCAGGCCTGGTGTAGAGAAACTGGACATGACAATCTCACTTTTGAGCAACAAGTGGTCTGTGATGAAATGGTGCAGGACTACTTCTATGCAAATTGGCTTGGAACTCTTTGGAGCTGTCAGTCATAAGAGGCACCTGGAGAGTAGGGATATGCACGGAACTGCTGGTCCACGAACCAGTTTCAGGGGCGTAACTATAATCAGGCAAGGGGAGGCAGTTGTCTAGGGGCCCTCGCCTCTGGGGGGCCACCAGAGACATGTCACGTGTCTCCCCCACCCAGCACCCGCCACAGCTTCTTCCTGAATCATCATTTTATTTTATCATTAAAAAAAAAAATTCTCTCCTTGTTCGCGCCGCCGTATTTCCTTGTCTCAGTTCTCCCTCCCTCCGCCCTTTTGCCTTGTGGGCTCCTCCTCCTTCCCCATCCATTGGCTGGTGGCGCCCCACATGATCCAGAAAGACGCATGACTGGTGGGTCGGCTGCTGCCTGGAGCACGCGCTGCCAGCAAGGAAGAGGTCACGTCGAAGCCTGAGCTTTTCTAACTTATAAGTTAAAGAAGACACGGAGCGGCAGGAGGACTTGCAGGACTCTGAGCCCTCAGGTTAACTGAGTGGTTGCCGCCGCTTCTCCGCCCCCGCCCGCAGACATGGCTGGGCATTGGGCATTATGGCCCGCTTCTCTCCCACTCCCCACCCACCCACCCTGCGTGACCGCCGGCGTGGCTGGGCATGACCCGCTTGCTTCTCTCCCCATCCCCGACCACCCACTGCATGGCTGGACATGGTCCGCAGCTTTTCCCCTCTTTCCCACCCGCCCGCCTGCCGCATGGCTGGGCATGGCCTGTGCAGTTTCTCCTCCTCTCCCCATCCACCCACATGGCCCGCTTTCCCTCTCCCCCACACCTGCCTGCCGCATGTGACTGCCCGCTGCATGTATGCAGGCTCAGCCTGCAAAAGGGGAGAGCCCGTAGCCCGTGGACACCAAGCAAAAGCATACATCTGCTAAAGCCTCTTGTTATGAGGGAGATTCTCCCCCCCACCCCACCCACCACCAAATCAGCGCAGCCTCTGAAAGTTTCCTCTCAGGTCCTGCAGCCATCCAGGCTTCTGCATCCTTGATCCCCCTGTCCCCGCCCCTGCCCCATTCCAGCCTTGAATGTGGCCATTCCTCTATCGCAGCTTTATGGAGTAGTCAGATTTTGGGGCTAGATGTATGTGTGTGCTTGAAAGACTACGGGACGCGAGGTTGGGGAAGGTGCTTGGGTGACGTTGCCTTCTCTGGTAAGTGCTATCAGGTTAGGCTCTTTGAAAACAGGGGTCTTAGTGGGCTTGAAAGGGGTGTTGGAACCCTTTGAAAGTCAGGCAGGGAAGAATAGCGGATGCATTCTGGCAAAGCTTCCTCCAGCACTGCTGTTTTGGCATAGATCTCTTTAAAAAAAAAAATGCAGGTTCCCTATGAGAAATAATTCTAGAACAGTAGCTGTGTTTAGTCTGTGGTAGCAAAACCAACAAGAATCCATGACAGCTAACAGTTACTGGACAAGCTTTGGACAACCATGAAATAAACTGATTGCCCTTTAGGTATTGATGGTGGTATTTATTATGCTGTTTATCTACTTAGATGCTATTTTAGTGTGGGTCGTGCTGACTTTTATCATGTACACACCTTGGCTCTACATAGGAATGTGACACATCTACTACTATCCCTTATACTTTATGCCCATCTGGTCCCATGGTCTGAAACGTTTACTTCTCTATACTTATTCAGAAGTAAACCTGAGTTCAGGACAACTTACTCCCAAATACATGGTATCTAAAGAGTGCACTCCTATTTCACATTGATATCTTTTCCCTCTTTGTTTTTAATTAGAAAGATTACACCCCTCCCTGATGCTTTAATTATTTTTTTCCTTCATATTGTAAAGTAAGAAAAGTGGGCTGGAGTGGTGGTAATTATGATGATGAACACGGCTGTTGCTTAAATGAAAAAGGGTTGAGTCGTTTTGGCATCATGGAGGTGTAGGATGAAATTATTAGTGCTTTCTTTTTTACTTTAAATATGGTTAACAAGGGTTAGAAGAGAACTTTCATGCACCAACATATTCTGGAGGAATAGATGGTCTGAATGGTCTTCGCCCTCCTCCCTCTCTTTGTGCAGGGGACACATCACTTCAAGTTAGCAATCTTCAGATGGGGAACAAATAGTGTGTCTGCAACATGAGAAGACGGAACTTCTGTCTCCTCATCTTGCAAACACACTATTTGTTCCCCATCTGAGGATTGCTGACTTCAGTGATGTGCCATTTATTCTATTGTATTAGTTGGTTAGAGTGCTGGACTAGGACCAGGGAGACTCGAGTTCAAATCCCCACTCAGCCATGAAACTAGCTGGGTGACTCTGGGCCAGTCACTTCTCTCTCAGTCTAACCTACTTCACAGGGTTGTTGTGAGGAGAAACATACGTATGTAGTACACTGCTCTGGGCTCCTTCAAGGAAGAGCGGGAAATAAAACGTAAAATAAATAAAAATAAATACAAAATAAATTTACACCTTGTAACTAGTTGGGATATGTCACCTTAAGTGGCGCAGCAGGGAAATGCTTGACTAACAAGCAGAAGGTTGCCGGTTTGAATCCCCACTGCTACTATTTTGGGCAGCAGCAATATAGGAAGATGCTGAAAGGCATCATCTTCTACTGCGTGGGAGGAGGCCATGGTAAACCCCTTCTGTATTCTACCAAAGAAAACCACAGGGCTCTGTGGGCACCAGGAGTCGAAACTGACTTGATCGCACACTTCACCTTTTAACTAGTTGGGATAGTTAGCAGAGACATTGGGCCAGGAGGAGAGGAAGGCAGTGATGGGGGGCCCATTTTAAAATCTCGTCTCTGGGCCCCCTACAACCTTTCTACGCCCCTGACCAGTTTGTTATAACCAGCTGGTAGTTTGGTTCATGCAGCTGAACCGGTTCAACCTGGTTCGAGTGCCTTGTAAAGGGGAATCCAGTCTGGGTAGGAACACTCAAAGAGGAGTTCTGAGACTCAAAGCATAAGACAGTCTAAAAAATAAAGGACTGGGTCAGATGATGCCAAAGCAATTATTGTTGATCATAACTATACCTTCTTGCTGAAGCTAGCAAAGAAAGTGAAGGACATGGTACATATATCTTTTAAAATTCAATTGCTTATTTTTTCCTTCAACTTTGCTCCTAAAATTCTCAGTGCCAAATACAGATTCTGTTATTAGCTAGTTTTCTTTGCTTCTCTCTGCCCACTGAGATTTGGGTGGGGTGAAATGAAAGGGTAGAGAGAAAATTTGTGAGACTGGCTGATGATTAAAAGAAACAACGGTCAGAGCTCCTACAAATGACGTTTTCAGGGGATGGAGGACAGAAGGAGGCACTTTGACATTTGACCTGGGTTAGCACTGCTTCCTGTTTTCCTGCTTGAAGACTAAAAATATTGGCTCCCTGATTTTTATTGCTGTTACAGTCAGATATATTTTCAAATGCATCTTGTGGCTTTCAATCCTTTTTTACTGAACTAGAAGCTACCTAATGGCGTAACGGGGAAATGCTTGATAAACAAGCAGAAGGTTGCCGGTTCAAATCCCTGCTGGTACTATATTGGGCAGCCGCAATATCGGAAGATGCTGAAAGGCATCATCTCCTACTGCGTGGGAGGAGGCCATGGTAAACTCCTCCTGTATTCTACCAAAAGAAAACCACAGGGCTCTGTGGGAACCAGGAGTCAAAATCAACTTGAGGGCACACTTTACTAGAAGAGGCACAAAGGTCCCTCGAGGATAGCTGTTGCAAAACCTGGGCTCAGTCTACCAGGAAGGTCTTCTATATGAGCCCTATTGAAACAAATGGAAGTTTGCACAGGATAATTTCCCAGTGAATTGTATCCCTTTTGTCATGTCCCAGTTGCCAAGAATGTTACATAGAGTATACATCAATGAAGGAACAAATCACCTTTAATTCTTTAGGAAACTGCAGCAAAAACTAATGAACTAGCAGGTGAGTAATATCTCAATGTGATATAGTAGATTTTTGCTCTAAAAGTCTTGGAGCAGAATTCATGAACAGCACTTTAGTGGCATACAGACAAGGTCTCAGCCAGCCATGTTCTGATTTTTACAATATTTCATTCAACCTTTTTAAAAACAACCCCCTACCCAAAAATTTCCCTTCAGACCCAATATGGAAAATTTCTCTCACCATTTTTGCTTAAAGGTCAGTATTGGTCTATGTTACATGGTGGCGGGGTGGAAACTGTCCTTGTCTGGCTATTAATGCTGATCTCATATGAAGTGGTGTCAGGAGAAAGCTCTTCATATAAAATCCAACTTTTGTTCACTTACTTTAAAGGGTTAATATTTTAACTTAGGGGTCTCTCCATCTAATCACTCAGATTAGAAGACAGTTTTCTTCCATTGCTACTGGAAGAAGAGTGAAATGGTTTCAGATCAATATAAACATATGTCTTAAAAGATGGTTTACAAAACAATAAAAACAGCCAATAAAAGATTAAAACATTTCAACAATTAAAATTAAGAAGTTAAAACTATTAAAACACAATTAAAACATTAAAACACTAAAATTCATAAAAATAGATAAAAACACATTAAAATTTAAAAGTTTAGTGTTTTAATTAAAATTTTGTCTGTTTATCATGGAGGCCTAAGAGAGTTCTGTCCAAGTACCATGTCTTAGGGCAGTCCCACGTACTGATCTGCTATCCTCATTGTTCCCTCGTACTGCCAAACTCTCATGTTTCTACAAAAGGAGCTCTTAGTATGTGAGTGGAAATGTTCCAGTCTCTCCATTGTTTGTTTTTGCATTTATATACTGCTTTTCATACGGACCTCCCAAAGCAGTTTACAAAAAACTTAAATAAAGGACAAATACTTCAAGTCACACATTTACATTTTTACATGGGCCTTCGTCTCATTTTCTCTCTCCTCCCTTCAGAGCAAGATGGTCCCTGGCTGTTCTGTGGTGGCAATTGGGAGAGTAGGGGCTCATCAGCTGGGACAGGGAGCTGGATGGTGGCAGCTCTCCAGCCTGTCTCTCTTTCTTCTCCCCTTCCCTCAGAGCAAGGTGGTCCCTGGCTGCTCTGTCATTGTTCACATCTAGGCTGGCGACTTGTCACCTTTCGTTCTTTCATCTCAACATATATGTAGAATATGGGAGTTGGATATCAAGTGTGACTGGTATTGCTTGCTGGTAGGGGACATATACGAGAATACAATACACCATAGGTGAAGACACTTTTGGACGTTTTCAAGTCTGATGTTCTGATTTGAGAAGAATAACTGTTCTATGTATACATTGTACCATTATGTTCTTGTGGGTGGGACAGGAAACCACAAGTCTTTAAAGCGTTTGCTTTATTGGCTGGTATCGTAGTATCACTTGGACCTTTAATGAGCCACCTATCTGCTCCTGGAGAGTCGGCACTCGGCACCCTTTATTCAGAGTTTATCTGGAGCTATCTTATTCACTGTAATCATTTTTATGAAGATCTCACTTGGAAATTTTTAATAAGGAGTGGTGTAATAAATCTGGGCAAAAGGGACACCAAGCAACAAAAGTTCTCAAAGTCATAAGAACATAAACATAAGAACAGCCCTGCTGGATCAGGCTCAAGGCCCATCTAGTCCAGCATCCTGTTTCGCACAGTGGCCCACCAGATGCCGCTGGAAGCCACAGGCTGGAGTTGAGGGCATGCCCTCTCTCCTGCCATTACTCCCCTGCAACTGGTACTCAGAGGCACACCCTTGAGGCTGGAGGTGGCCCACAGCCCTCTGACTAGTAGCCATTGATAGACCTCTCCTCCATGAAGTCATCCAAACCCCTCTTAAAGCCATCCAGGTTGTTGGCCGTCACCACATCCTGTGGCAGAGAGTTCCACAAGTGGATCACGCGTTGTGTGAAAAAGTACTTCTGTTTGTTGGTCCTAGACCTCCTGGCAATCAATTTCATGGAGTGACCCCTGGTTCTAGTGTTGTGTGAGAGGGAAAAGAATCTCTCTCTCTCCACTTTCTCCACGCCATGCATGATTTTATAGACCTCTATCATGTCTCCCCGCAGTCGTCTTTTTTCTAAACTAAAAAGCCCCAGGTGTTGTAGTCTTGCCTCGTAAGAAAGGTGCTTTAGGCCCCTGATCATCTTGGTTGCCCTCTTCATCTACTTCATCTTCATCTACATAGAAAAGTAAATAAATAATAGAGAAGATCATTCTCTGTCCCAAAAGGGCTCACATTGTAAAAGAAACTCTAGAAACCAGCAACAGCCACTGATGAGATGCTGTGCTGGGGATGAATTGGACCAGTTACTCTCCCTCTGCTACTTACAAGAAAATCATCACTTAAGAAGCCTCTTTGCTCGTTTAGCAGGGACTTAGAACTGATCTTTAACCTTGGGTTGTAATTTAAGCCTGTATGTTTATTCAGAAGCATTCCCTGCATTGTTTTGTGGGATCTACTTCTCCATAAGTTTGTTTAAGATTGCAATCCAAGAACTAAATCCATAACCAAGTATTGACTTTTTATGCTCAGCTAAAAAGGAAATCTGCCATTTCGTTTAAACTGGACTCACCTGCATTTAATCAGGCTTAACGGTTGCAAAAGACTCACACAATCACAAGGATCCTGGTTAAAAAGTGAATCAGGATTAGTAAACCCAGCAGAACGGATTGCATGAACCCAAAATTTCAGGGCAATCCTGGACAAACCTCCCTGGTTAAGCAGCATTTAACCAGGATAGATGACCAGGCCTGATCTACCTATTATGGACACCATGTAAGAGGCACATGAAACAAATGTATAAGATAGCTTGTAAAATGTGGTGGTGCCCTGAGGATTGTTCCCAGTGGTGTGGAGAATTTTTCCACATTCCTGCCATTTATCAGTAGCAGCCCAGGAAAAAAAAGGAGGGGAGCACAAAAGAGGCAGAGTGTATTTGCGGTGGTGGTGGTGGGGAGGTTCAGCTGTGTCCCATATGTTAGATTTCTGAAGCCGAAATTGCGGGGGGGGGGCAAACTGCTTGTCTGAGAGGGCACTTAACATTGGAAATTTGCCCTCAGAGCCAGTGTAAAAGTTCCATGCAAAGGAATGGATCTATGGTCTATGTCAGTGGTACCTAATTAGTGGTACTCCAGAAGTTGCTGAACTATAACTCCCATCATCCCCAGACACAATAAATTATAGCTGGGGATGACAGGAGTTACAGTTTAGCAACATCTGAAGTACCACCAGTTGGGATCCCCTGGTCTATGTATTATTTATTTTATTTTAATTTTTTTACATTTTATATCCCGCTCTTCCTCCAAGGAGCCGTGCGGTGTACTACATACTTAAGTTTCTCCTCACAACAACCCTGTGAAGTAGGTTAGGCTGAGAGAGAAATGACTGGCCCAGAGTCACCAAGCAAGTCTCATGGTTATTAAGCCATTTATAAGTGCCACCATACAGAGACTGTTGCAGCTGGATTCCATTTAGTATCAACATCTAAATGCTGGCTTTAACTCTTTTTAAAAACTTCATACGTACTAAACATCGCTGTACTGTATTATTTGTAAGGGCGCCTAAAATATGCTAGGTACTATGTAGAAATTAAAATGAACAGATCCCAGCCGAGACACTGGAGTGGTAGGGAAAAGGAAAACTTTTCCCTGTGTGCATAAGGAGTGCATAAACAAAAAGAGTTAAAATAAAGGCCAAACTAGAAGTGATGTTAAATGCTTCATCATTTTCCAGGTTTTTAAAAAAATAAATAGGTGCCATTGGAATTCCTATCTGGATCAGGACCATGGGGGCTGTTTAACTAACTCCCCCTACAGTGCAGTCCTGACAAAAATAACTTCTGCAAAGCTATTTGAACTGGGAGGTAACCTATTGGTATTGGGGCAAACAGCAGCATTTGTTGCGGGTGGGGGAGGCATGTTTTCACAAAGGATCACAGCATGAGGAAAAGGAAAATTCACAGCATGAATCCCCATCCATGCCATGATCTGGATCGGGGACCACGTGGCAGCTATTTTTTAAAAAGACCAAAAACAGTGATGACCTTTTAAATGCTAAATCTAGTTGGACCCTAAAATGGATACAATAATTAATCAGTAAGTAGAAAAAGAACATCAAGACAGCAATTATAAGTTTTTAATGATGTCAGAGTTTGGAGGCTGCCGCCTTCAGAGAAGGCTAGCTGAATATCTAAAGGGGTGCTGTCTAAAGGGATGCTATGAAAGCCTTTCTTTACAGGATCCCCACCGCTCATTGGGATCAACAGGAGGGGTCTGTCTTCAGATGCCACCAGTTCATCTGTTGGTGACCTGGGATGGGGCCTTCTCTGTTGTCACCCCTTGGTTGTGGAACACACTCCCTATGGATATAAGAGAATTGTCTTCCCTGGAGGCCTTCAGGAGAGCCTTAAAGACCCATCCTTTTAGCCTGGCTTTTAATGATATTTCATTTTAATTGTAAATTTAATCTGCTTTTAATTGGTTCCTGATTTTAATTATGTATTTCTGGTTTTAGTGTAAACTGCCCTGGGCCACTTTGGGAATGGCAGTACAAAAACATAACATAAGAACAGCCCTGCTGGATCAGGCACAAGGCCTATCTAGTCCAGCATCCTGTTTAACACAGTCACCCACCACATGCCTCTGGGGAGACCACAGGCAAGAGGTAGGTGCATGCCCTCTCTCCTGCTGTTGCTCCCCTGCAACTGGTATTGAGAGGCATCATGGCTCTGAGGCTAGAGGTAGCCCACAGCCACCAGCCTTTGATAGACCTGTCCTCCATGAATTTGTCTAAGCCCCTTTTAAAGCCATCCAAGCTGGTGGTCATCACCTCATCCCGTGGCAAAGAATTCCATAGATTAATTATGTGCTGTGTGAAAAAGTACTTCCTCTTGTTGGTCCTAAATTTTCTGACCTTCAGTTTCCTGGGGTGACCCCAGTTCTAGTATTGTGAGAGAAGGAAACAGATTTCTCCTCGTCTACCCTCTCCACTCCACACATATTTTATACACCTCAATCATGTCTCTCCCAGATGTTGCTGAACTACAATTCCCATCAGCCCCAATTAATTACAATTAATTGGGGCTGGGGATGATGGGAGCTGTAGTTCAGCAACATCTGGAGACTCCCAGTTTGGAAACCACTGGTATAAGGGCGTTTTAATATTAGCATTTTTATTTTCATTTCCAGCCCCCTTCCTAATGACTCCTAGCAGGGAATTAGCCTTTTTCACAGCTGCCACACACTGAGTGGACACTTTCAATGAGCTGTCAACCACAACCATAGGTAGGTAGGTAGGTAGTCAGTCTCATGCTTTGCTCTTGGTATTGATGATGCCACAGAGATTTACTTTATGCATACTCAGAAAACTTGCTGTTGATTTTTTTTCCTAGTGGGAAGACTTGGGAATGGGTGTCACCAAGATGAAATTCTGTAAATTCTCCAAGCATAACAAACAGGATGATAAGAACAGCCATGCTGGGTCAGGCCCAAGGCCTTTCTAGTCCAGCATCCTTTCCTCCACAGTAGCCCACCAGAGGCCACTGGCAAGAGGTGGGGGCATCGCTCTCTCCTGCTGTTGCTCCCCTGCAACTGGTATTTTGAGGCATCTTGCCTCTGAGGTTGAAGGTAGCCTATTGCCAGCAGACTAGTAGCCATTGATAGACCTGTCCTCATGTCTAAGCCCCCTTTAAAGCCATCCAAGTTAGTAGCTATTGCCACATCCAAAGAGGCTTGTGTGGCATGTAAAGCTCTTCTGTATGTTCGCAGGTGTGTGTGTGTGTGTGTGTGTGTGTATTTCCCTTCCATTGTCAGCCCCTAAACTTGAAGAAATGCTGTCCCAGAGGTTCTTCCAAATTTGGGGGCAGCTTTTCAGGGTGTGGGAAGCTGAAAAGTCCTGAAATCACATATTGTCCTTTAGATCCCCATTAACATTTTCCTCTTCCTCCCAGCTTTCTGAAAGTTCCAGTACTGGCAAAGCAGTTGAGAAGAAGTGGATAGTTGGACAGGATTGTAAACATTGAAAGTTATGCAGACAGATCTAGCCAATTGGAATGTGTATGCAATTAATGTGAAAATTGTTTTAGTGGTCTATATATAAAATCCTGCATGGGATTATCAGATCTTTACAATGATAAATACAGAGTTCAAAAAGTAACAGGCAGAGAAAACTTAACAATAATAAGTGGCTATGAATTATCCTGGATTAAGAGATGATTGCCTTCTGAACTGCTTCACTGCTCTCATTACTCTGTATGCTTGCTCTTTGTGCTGCTGCTCAGTGTGTGGAAAGTTGCAATACAAATGTTTTCTCTTCATATTAAAAATGCTTTGTATATCAGTAGTTCTTTAATCTTGCTGAAGGCTGCCATCCTCTTTTGCAGTGATCATAAATGGTGACAGCTACAATAAGACTCCAGGTTTTCTAACCTTTTTAAAATAGCTCTTTTATCCATGTGGTTTTATTCTTCAGAATAGGTTCAGAAGGGTGGGGGCGGGAGGAAGGAACAATGCCGTTAAGATGCTATAAACATTCTTGGCTGTTCATGCTTTCAAGAGGCAAAATGACCTGTAGACAGATAGTATCTAAATAGACAGGAAATTGGAGGGAAAGGACTTTGCAAAACCCTTTCTGTTCCGTTTTATGAGTATATAATTGGTTCATCCCCATATGGTTATTGCAGTGGAAGGCTGTTGTCATGTATTTTAACAGTCAGAGTGTTTCTCATCTGAAATACCTTAGAGATTATTTCACGGTTGCCATTGAACCAGTAAAATCTAATTGCATTACTGTACTCTTAAGGCATCTTGTAGTAACACTGAAACAACAACAGCTGGCTCATGTGTGCAACAACAGCTGAGGGCTGGCTCATATGTGCTCTTCTGAGATGGTACAAAAAGGGCAGGGTCCGTACCACTTGAGTTTTGAGACTGTACCACATGTGCTTGGGAGTACAACAACTTTTAGCACACTAGAGAAGGAAGGTTAGTTTTCATGCTCTGAAGGGAAGATGGTATTCTTCAGAAGGACACGATTTATTTATTTTTGTTATTTATTTATTTATTAGATTTATATACCACTCTTCCAAAATGGCTCAGGGCGGTTCACAGCATGATAAAAACAATTAAAACAAATTAAAAATTAAAATCAAGCTATTAAAACACAATAAAACCAATAAAACAGCTAAAAGCCCTGGAAATCAGGGCAACAATTTAAAACAATTTAAAACAGTTAATCATTTAAAACCCTGGAAGGCCAGGCCAAATAGGTAGGTTTTAAGGGCTCTCCTGAAGAACAGCAATGATCTAAAATTTCAAATTTCTGCCGGGAGTGCATTCCATAGCCCAGGAGCAGCTACAGAGAAGGCCCGCCTCTGCATCGCCACCGATGAACCGGTGGCAACTGGAGACGGACCTCCTCAGATGACCTTAACGTGCGGTGGGGATCATGTAAAAGAAGGCGCTCTCTTAGATAACTCGGACCTAAGCCGTTCAGGGCTTTAAAGGTAATAACCAGCACTTTGTATTTTGCCCGGAAACATATCGGCAGCCAGTGTAGACCCTGTCAGTTACATGCACATTTGAAAGGGACTTCATGCCCAGGTTGGAAAGGAAGGCACAGCATTGGGACAGACAAGTTGGCAGTTCTTTTCCATAGATTGTGTTTCCATGGGAGTAAATACTGGGTCCAAGCCTCTTTAGCAATCTAATCTGTTAGGAATGACTATTTATCCACTATCTTAGCCGTTTGGGTGCCCCCAAATAAACACAATCTATGGAAAAGAACTGCCAACTTGTCTGTCCCAATGCTGTGCCTTCCTTTCCAACCTGGGCATGAAGTCCCTCTCAAATGTGCATGTAACTGACAGGGTCTTTCTTAACAGTATGTATCTGGTAGCAAATGTAATGAACCTAGTAATTTCTAAAGTTTGGACAGCTTGACATTACTGGTTCTCATTTTAAAATGAAACAGGTCAATTTTGATAGCCAGTAAAGCCTTCAGCCCTAAGGGTTATGTATTCTGCTTTGTCTGTCACCTAGACAACAACTGGATAGAACTGGTCAGACTACCCCAGAGAGGTGTCATGTAGAAATGTTATCTTTCCTGGAATTCTCCATTTAAAGGCTAATATGTTTGCTACCTAGTAGAGGTATGACTATCTAGGTCTAGCACTGAATGCCGTACATGACTAGCCCTGTTTTAAATTGTCCTGAGCTCATGGAGACATGGATTAACCCCTGCTGACTTGGCAAAGAGGCACTTTTTAACGTGGTGATTCTCTTTATTTAGTAGGGGGAGAGTAACTGGCCCTATCCACCCCCAGCACAATACCTCCAGTGAATGTTGCTGGTGTCTATCTTACGTTTCTTTCTAGATTGTGAGCCCTTTGGGGACAGGGATCCATCTTATTTATTTGTTATTTCTCTGTGTAAACCGCCTTGAGCCATTTTTGGAAGGGCGGTATGGAAATCGAATAAATAAATAATAAACAATAAATTATATTCTTGTCACCAAGCAGAGATGAGCTGGGTGGTAGCAGGTGCTGTAGCTGCCGGGCAGACCTCTCCAGCTGACCGAACTGCACACCAGCACAGTTCAAATATGGATGTTGCATGCCTGTGATGTCGCTTGGTTCACCACCCATCCCCCGGAGGCCAACAGTTAAAGAATAGTCGTGGTTTTGCAGGGGCAGCAGCGGGGCAACCTGCTTGGGGGCCACTTGGAGACTCCCTAGCCCTCTGGGCCCAGGGACATTTGTCCCTGGTTGTGCAATGAGTTCTATGCCCATGTCACCAAGGTGGGACATTTTTTAAAATAACAGAACGTCAAGAGTGGGACTGGTATACTCTCCATGCTATATGGCTGTTTAAACAACATGCTTGACAGAAACTGTTCCAATGTCAGGATGGCCTCTCTCAGACTTTGTGAAACAGTCTGAATGATGCACTTCCAGAATGTGTAAGTTTGTGAGGCACACCTTTGTAATTCCAACCTGGAGCTTTTTCAGACAGCAGGCTTTACCACAGGTTTACTACTAGGCTTTACTGCAAGTTTGGGCATAATGGGTACTCCAGCAGAAAAGGGGGATTTTTTTTAACCCTGGATGTAAATTGGGCTACATTCCAATACACAGGGGGAAATCTGAATCGTGTGAAGTGGTCTCTGAAATATTGCATGGATATTCAGGGTAAATCTGTCTGATATGTTTACGCACACCCACCCTCCCAAAGTAAAGACACCATCTGAAAAAGCTCCAGGTCTTTCACTGAAGAAAAGCATCTGCCTCTAGGCCTGTTCAGAGCATACAAATGTCTGGTATATTATTCATACAAAAACATGAAGGGGATGCCCACAGCATTCTACCTGAAGCCTGTGACAATTCTTTTATCAGTGGTGGTGTCTGCTAACCTGGATAACAAAGATTCTTCAGGAAGTTTTGTTAGATTAATATATCTTCTGAATCTATATAGGTATTTTGCCATAAAGGCTCAAACCTATGCAATTTTAATTGTGACTGGATTGTGTTCAGGGGAACATTTCTGCTTCATTTGGCCTGTGTAAGAGAAAGTCTCATGGGTGTTTTACAAATTTATATGTGCATCTGGGGTCTACCTGCAATATGAGGCTGTCTAGGCAAAAGTTCAGTGGAGTATGCAACTAGCAGCTGGACCCCTGGTTTAATACCCCTGCATAAAAGGGCACCAAACCTATGGCCAGATTTCCCACCCAGGAGCTGACATGGAGCTGCATCCCCACCCCGAATGTCAGTTTCACCTTAATTAGCTGTTAAGGTTTGAAACATTAAATTTTGCTCCATAGGTATCCATCCTTAAATCTATTGTGGAAAATAACTGCTGGACACTTGTGATCTGGTGACCTCAACATTTCTGTGCCAGTCTTGGGGAAAGTGCCTGATGCAGCAGCCTCGCTGAAGCTAAGCAGTACTGCGTCTAGTCTATGCCTAGATGGGATGTTGCCTGGGAATCTACTTTATGCTGCCTTTGTGTTCCATGAAAGTTCAGACAGAAATGAAACAAAAAAAAATGCTAGCTAGGGAAAGAGAGAGATGTATGTATCACCCCACTCCAGAGTAGCTTCTTCCTAGCCTTGATGAAGGTTGAAGGATTTGTGGGAATTGTGGTGGTCATGCTGTCATTGTTATCTCCTGTATGACCTGATGAGGCCCCTGAGCCTTGTGTTTGGTGTCTTTGCTGCCTTCGTGCATGACTAAGTATGAGAAACAGTATCAGGAAGAGAAAGGTAGACTAAGACGGAGGTACTTACTGTGCGGGGTCAGAACTCTAGAGACAATTTTGATCTGCCTGTTCTAGATGGGGTCACACTTCCCCAAAACAAACAGGTTCGCAGTCTGGGAGTACTTCTGGATTCACACCTCTCCCTGGTTTCTCAGGTTGAGGCAGTGGCTAGGGGTGCTTTCTATCAGCTCCGACTGATACGCCAGCTGCGCCTGTTTCTCGAGATCAATGACCTCAAAACAGTGGTACATCTGTTGGTGTCCTCCAGACTTGACTTTTGTAATGCGCTTTACGTGGGGCTGCCTTTGTATGTAGTCCGGAAACTTCAGTTGGTTCAGAATGCGGCAGCCAGGTTGGTCTCTGGGTCATCTCGGAGAGACCATGTTACTCCTTTACTGATGGAGTTACACTGGCTGCCAATAGGTTCCCAGACAAAATCCTTGTATTCACTATTCACTTATATTGATCAGACGGCCCACATCCCAAAGGACTGGGGTATTGTCCCAATTTTCAAGAAAGGGAAAAGAGAAGATCCATCCAACTACAGACCAATAAGTCTCTTAAATATAATAAGCAAATTATATGCGAAACATCTATTCATAAAATTATGTTCCTGGCTGGACCAGGAAGGCTTATTAGAAGATGAGCAAGCCGGCTTTAGACAGGGCAGATCAGTTATAGATCATTGTTTAATCCTGCAACATCTTATTGAAAAGTACATTTCCTTGGGTAAATGATCACTTTTTGCTGCATTTGTCGACTTTCATTCAGCCTTTGATTCTATTTCTAGAAGTTTATTGTGGGCAAAATTGGCTAATACATCAACTGATAAGCGGCTTTTACTGTCACTTTGTAAGTTACACGAAAACTCTTCTATCTGTGTTCGTTTGAACTCTATTGGTCACTTTTCTAAAGCAATCCCAACTACAAAAGGTGTGAGACAAGGGTGTATACTTGCACCTTTTTTGTTTAATTTTTATGTAAACGATTTAATTAAGCATTTACAGAAATTGGATACATTTGCCTCTATATTAGCAAACAGAAGGCTGCCACTGTAGATGTATGCTGACGATGCAGTGATTCTTTCCCAAACTAGATCAGGCCTTAAGAGAGCTGTGGGGGCTTTGGTAATATATTGTCAGGAGGAACATCTGGTCATCAGTTATTTCAAAATGAAAATAGTTTGCTTTAACAATAAAGCTAAGAGTTTTAGATGGACTGTTGGGGAACATCAAGTCGAACAAGTAAAGCAAATAAAATATCTTGGTGTGATATTTCAATATAACAACAGGCAAGACGCCCATGCTAGAATGGTTTCTGATCTGGCTCAATGAAGCGCAGTAGCTATTCTGAGATTTCACCATGCGCAGGGCGGAGGATATATTCCTGCTGCCATTAAATTGTTCCTTGCTAAAACTGTCCCGCAATGGGGTTCAGTTGGGCCCCTTTGATAGTTTTATGCCCCTAGAGTGGGTACAGTCAGGCTTTCTAAGAGCGCTTTTTGGTACACCTAGATGCACCCCTAATGTGGTACTATGACAGGAGGCTGGGTTGTGGAGGATTGAGACCAGGGCATGGTTGCAGATTATTTTCTACTGGCTGAAGCTTCACCTCCAGCCAGTGGGACTTGTGCCTGGATTTCTTTCGGCTACACCCCGGCCTATTTGGCTGGTAACAATTACGGATAAACTTTCCAGTATTGGCCTAGATCCTGAATTTTTATTAGAAACTGACCTAGTGAATGTAAAAAAATTAGTTTGTCAACGTCTAAATGATAGGGAGTTTCAGAACCAGTTGGCTTGTCTGCCGGCATTTTACAGTCAGTTTAAGGCCAGGGTGGGTTTTCCCCCGGCTTCAAATTTGTCTATCATAACTGTCAGAAAGTTCCACTGGGCTTTTTCAAGAGCTCGCTTTAATGCCTTTCCTTCAGCTGTATTAATGGGGAGATTTCAACATCTACCCCTGGAGGCTTGCTTGTGCCCTTGTGATTCGGGTGAACCTGAATCAATCGCTCACATTTTATTACACTGTAGATTCTACAGTAACATTAGATGTCATTTGATTCTGCCACTTCTTTCTAGGTTTAAACATCAATCAGATGATTTTCTGGTGAAGTTTTTACTTGAAGATAATGTACTTTGCATCTCTCATGTTGTAGCAAAATTTTGTTACATCGCAATTAGAATTTGTAGATTGATGCTAAAGTTAATGACTGAGTTAATGATAAATGCTGGAATTTATTCTTTGTGTTGTTGTTTTGTTTTGGCCATTGGCTGTAAATAAAGTATCTATCTATCTATCTATCTATCTATCTATCTATCTATCTATCTATCTATGTATCTATCTATCTACAAAGTGCTAGTTATAACTTACAAAGCCCTAAACGGCTTAGGCCCTGGGTATCTAAGAGAGCATCTTCTTCATTATGAGCCCCACCGCCCATTGAGGTCATCTGAGGAGGTCTGTCTCCAGTTACCGCCAACTCATTTGGTGGCTACACAGAGACAGGCCTTCTCGGTTGCTGCCCCGAGATTGTGGAATGCGCTCTTGGCTGAGATACGATCCTCCCCATCTCTGGCAATTTTCAAAAAACACCTGAAAACCCATCTTTTCACCCAAGCTTTCTCAGCTTCCTAAATTTTGGGAGTTTTAATGTCTGGTTTATTTTTAAATTAAAAACCCGATTTTGGGATTTTAATCACTGTAATTGTTTAATTGTTTTAAAATGTTTTTAAATTGTTAATTGTTATATTGTTTTTAATTTGTTTTAGCTCTTTACTGTTTTAGTGGTCTGTTTTAATTGTAAACCACCCTGAGCCATTTTGGAAGGGCGGTATACAAATCAAATAAATAATAATAACAACAACAACAAATACTGTATGAGATTTTGCACATCTGCTATGTAGATTCTGCAACCCATTTCAACTCTGTTGTTTCCCTGGTCTGTGAGCTACTGAGGATCATCATGCAGCTTCAGAAAGGGAGAAGATACGCATATGTGCATTATTAGAAAACAGTAAACTTGGTGGGGGTTAAGTTGTTTTGAGGCCTACCTTTATTATTATTATTATTATTTTTTACAACAGGAAAAGTTGTACCATATGAATGAAATGCCAGTAGAATTGTCCTCCACATGCTTAGAGTGAAACAAGCTGCTATGAACCACTTTACAATGGATCTATAAGGCAGAACCTGACAGATTTTCTTTGGATCTAGGAGCCAGTTGAAAATGTTTTGAGTCAGATAACGGGCACTTAACAAAATTCCCGGACTTAGTGACAGACCTTTGTGGGGGACAGGCCCATCCTTTGGGTGGGGCAAGTGGGGAGATCGCCCCCAGCCCCGGGCCCATCCAAATCTGCAATTTGCAGATACCCACTTCAGTGGTGCTTAGACGAAGAGAGCAGCAGCAGCTCTCCAGGAGTTGAGCTAAAGTTAAAGCAAATGTGAGGCACATGAAACGTAGTCCCGCTGAGTCTGCAAAGTGTGCTTAGGCTGGCCAATGTGTGACCTGTACCCCACCCCACCCCATATGGAAGGCACCCCGAGAGGAGCCCATAAAGTGGTGAGCTTCTGTTGGAGGAGCAAGCTTGGCTGTAGCAGTGTTTGCACTGTTCTCTCCATGACTGCTGAAGTTTTTCAATAAAGCTGTAAATTAAAGGCAAAGTAAATAAAAGGGAAGGGAGGAGGAAGGCGAAAATGGCAGAGCAGGGGAAAGGCCAGAGGGAAGTAACCTTCCCTTCTAGTAAGTATGTGTGAGCTGGGGCAGGAGGCTTCAAAGGGCATTGTGGGGTGGCAGAGAGAGAGAGAGAGAGAGACAGGCCCAAGGTACTGTTGGCTGCGGCTATAAAGGGTGCTTCAGGTTTGTTGCAGGCAAATTGGAAGCCGTTAGGGGAGCTCTTTGCCCAGCCAGGAGAGAAGCAAGCCTCGGATGCCAGGCAGGGAGATCTGGTTTCACTGGCCTGCATGGGTGGAGGAACACTTTGGACTCCTCCAGCAGCAGCATGCTCAGAGTTTCCAATTAATAAATCACTTTATTAATTGTTGGTTTATGCTGTTGGGGAGGGCACAGTGGCAGAGGTGGCACTAGGGGTATTATTGAAAAAAGGGTATGTGTGTCAGTCTCTCTCTCTCTCTCTCTCTCTCTCTCTCTCTCTCTCACACACACACACACACACACACACACACACACACACACTTACACTTTTTAAAGAATAATCCCATCCAGTTGCTACTGGATACTCAGTAAGGCAGCACTGAGGGGTTTGATCGCCTCCATCCTCGTTCCATCGAAGAGAGCAGCAACCGAACTGCCCAGGGCCTTACAACCTGGATACTAAATGAGAGGTTCGCATGCACCCTGATGTTTAATTAGGGTGCATGTGGGTCTCTCATTTAGTATCCACTTCCTGTGGGACCGGGAAGTTCGATCGCCTCTCTCTTTGCTCGAACGAGGAGGGATGGATGGAATTCTTTATAGTGCTATGCGCTGAGTTAACCCTAATGCTACTAGGGAATTTTCCTCTACAGAAGCACTCCTTTCATTTGATTTCACTAAGGAGGGAGGAGGGTAAGAAGTGGCAGGTGGGGAGTACAGGGAGCGCCCAGGAGGGGGGTTGAGCAGTGTTGGCGGAGGTGGAGTGTGGCTGAAGGGCAGTGCCAGTTGCCCCCAGCCCCACACACCCCTAGGGACGGCCCTGGGGGGGGCGGTTAATGGTGTCTCTTTATTCCTTTTATAAATAACTTTCTTAGAACAGAAACAGGGCTGCCTGGGACAAATAAAAGTTTTGTTAAATAACTCTACCTCTGGTTGTTCTGGTCTAATGTTTAAATTCCTAGGCTCCCTGGCACCGGGGATTTGGTAAGCCCTGCTATAAAGCGCACATACTGACCACTTTTCATTTTATTTTTCAGGCAGAATATGAAATTACTCCAGATGAAAAACTGGGAGAGAAAGGAAATGAAATTGTGATGAAATACCTCATCCCAGAGGTAAGGAACTCCAGAAAAGCTAATGCTAAAGAAATACAGGAGGAAAACTGCAGTAAAGTCTCTGCATAATTTTCTAGCAATTATTGGTAACTAACCTATAAGACTAAGAATGAATCTGTACATTTAGATGATGCCATTCATGGGCTCCAATGCTTGAATACTCTCTCACATAAAAACTTCCTGCCATGGAAGATTGGCACACTAGGGAGAAGAGATCTAATCTGCAGTAATCCCTGATGTACTAACTTTCTATGTAGAGGGAACTTTGGATCAGCCATGTGCCTGCCCTAAAATATGACTGCCATAGACCCCAATGGACACTGACTACTTACAGTCCTACCATTCTTCTTTAGTCTATACTATTGGCATCTCAGATCCAGACACACATAGAACTGTCCACCTTAATTGCTTATTAGCTGTCTCAAAACATGCCAGAACTGCAACTGATTTTTTTCTATTAAACTGTTTCCTACACCTAGCAGAACTTCTGTTTGTTTTAGTTTGGCTTATAGTTCTGCCCACTTGTTTCTTATGTAATTGCCAGCATCCTTCAATTCCTATTTCCACTGGAGGTGTCTTTACATGTGCACAACTGGGCTTATTTCTGTCCTGATGGTAGTCCTCACTGTAGAATAAAATTCAGAATAGGCATTTCTATTCTGATCTTTCTAGGCATTTGGATTCTGATAAGAGGAGAAAGTTTTGTTTTTAGGTAATCTTTAAAGCCACCCAAAATAACTTTGTGCTTAGAATGCCTTCTGAGAAATATTGGCCTACCTTTTGAAGTTGTTATACCATCCAATTGTCCCTATTTACTGGGGGCAGTCTTGATTTCCTGGTACCTGTCCCTGATAAAATCAGTGCCCTATTTTTGCATTTTAGGGATTGTGAAATGTTAAAATTTTTGAAAAGTGAATGCATGCATGTAACACCAAGCTGTGCATAACTTGGCATTTCACACATGGCAGATGTTGCATAGTATATATACTGAATTTGTTTATAACATATTGTAGGATAATTATGCTTTTCTAATATATTTTTGCCAAAAGAGCAATCACCCTCTTGGCATTAAAGTCAATTGAGTACAGGTTGCCAAAAAATAAATGAATGCATCACAGAGCAGACAGTGAAGAGCCTTCAACAATAGACAGCATCCTGACTGGTAGTCCCATGAATGGAAAATGTAACACAAAGGACAGTATTTCATTGGTCTGTTCTTCCCCCTGCAGTTCCCTGTGCCCCCTGAAAATATGTCCCTGAGGGTTGGGAGAATCTCAGGAACAGATCTTTTGAGGATCCAAAGGACAGCCGAAGGAAGGGGGGGGCTGGTGAGAATCGCTCCTCTCCCTCTGCACAAGCAGAACATCTTCTATTCACAGAAGTACTAGTCAGGATGCTTCCTGATGTGTAATAATAAAGGGGATGGGGCTTGAAGTGATGCTTCGCATACCAATAGAGATGTTACATGCATGTCTCTACTTTTGTCACTGAAATGTTTTGGAGAGACGGTATTTTTGCTAATCTAAGAACATAGGAAACTGCCATAGACGGAGTCAAACCATTGGTCCATTTAACTCAGTATTGTCTGCACAGACTGGCAGCAGCTTCTCCAAGGCTGCAGGCAGGAATCTCTCTCAGCCTTATCTTGGAGATGCCAGGGAGGGAACTTGGAACCTAGATGCTCTTCCCAGAGCAGCTCCATCCCCTAAGGGGAATATCTTACAGTGCTCATACATGTGGTCTCCCATTCATATGCAACCAGGGCAGACCCTCCTTAGCCAAGGGGACAAGTCCTGCTTGCTACCACAAGACCAGCTCTCCTCCCATCTCTTGGTGTTTGGCCTACCAAATACCAGTTTGGTAATTACCCATGTAGATAGGTAGAACTCAGCACCATGCACATTGGAAAGTATCAAAGAATTAAATGGACCTGTTTCCCCGTCTGGAAGAGCAAGAAGTGTTGACACAGGGCAGCAATTCTGCATTGAGATCCAGTGTCACAAGCCAGATGCAAGGCCAGGATTGGGGACAAAGCCTGGAACCAATAAGAGTGGGAGCCCAGGAAGGGCTGTGGCCAGTGGCTGGAGCTGAAGCTGCCTTAATGAGGAATTCTCTTTGGAACTGTTGCACCAGCAAAGGTCATGAGAGTGATATGGGATTCAGGAGTCCTGCCCCTTCCTGGAGCACATACTGGCCCTAGTCCAAGGCAGGTGCCTAAGCTACGTTCACCAGTCAAATAAGCTAAGACAGTCCTTGTGCAGGCAGGTGGGCACTCTGCCTCCTGTGCTGGAGCTTGACTCTGGTCCTCCCCTCCTGAGGTCCAAGGTAGATGATGGGGATTCTGAAGATGAAAGAGGGGTCCTTCTGGATGGGACATTGGTTCCTTGGTGTCCTGGAGTGACTCTGATGGGTTTGGTAAGGACTGAATGTTCAGGCTCTTGAGACCTAGGCCCTGGGGCCTCTTCTTGGGGCCTGTGGTCCCAGCTGGGATTTGCTTTCCCTCCTCCTCCTTTGAAAGGGTCTCTTCAGAATCAGAGTGTGGGTGGGTCTGACACATGCCCATGAAAAGCAGTCATATATAAAAACATAGACTGTTTTGTGCATGTAAACACAACCCAAGAGGTAGATATTAAAGGAGGAAGGAGCCTGGAGTTTGGGCTCTCTTTTAAACCCAGAGTATTTCACAATTCCTGAACTGTCGGTTTATGTCGAGATAATATTATCTTCACCAGAAGAATTGTATTGAGCACTGATGTCTCCCAGCTGAGGTAAAGCCCTCCTACTCAGCAGCCACAAATGAGTTCTGACAATTTCGTTCCCTCAGGACTGAAGCAATTCCTTATTATTCTTATGTGGGTAGAAATGTGGACAAACCTTTCCCTTTCTGTTAATCAGTCACCTACTTCCTTTCGGGCTAGGGATCATTGTAGTAGGGTAAGCTCAAATGCTTATGGTTTTTTCTTCCTTCAGAAATATGACAGCATTTATCAACCTCTGCGTTTTATCTTTGATATTTATGTAGGAGCATGTGTGTTTAAGGTATACCTATTAGATGGCATTACTAGTAGGACATAAAATCTAATAGATTGGATAGATTACAGCTATATGGAGTAAATGCTGTCCTGGCTTTTTGTTTATCCACTGCCTTCTCTTAGCCTCTGCAAAAGTTTCTTCCGGTAAGAAATAAGTGCTAGTTTTGAGTGCAGAGATCGTCTTAAGTGCTTATCTCCCTGAAGCCTCTGAAAGAGTAACTGGGCCCCATGATCATTGCTTAGATTCTTTTACAGCAGAAATTGTTTGACCCTGGGAACAATGTGTTACTTTAAAAAAAATGCCCCATTTACATTTTAAATGATACAATATGTTTTGGCAGGAGAAAAGGCAGATTTTTGCTTTTTGTTGTGTTTAGTCAACAGTTTTCCAACCACAATTTTTTCATTGGTTTACGTTTTCTCTCAGGGATCTCTTCAGAACCTGTTTTCATTTATTTAGTCTGGTTAATGTCAGATACGTGAGGACACGATGCCATTGCTGCGGACTGCTACTACCCATTAGGAGTGCTAAAACTGAGTCCTAGTCAGGTTTTGTTTTACAAAGGTGACATTTTCCTCCATAGCTATTAACTGTAAGTTGAGGAGGGGTATGGACTGAATAGTTAAAGGTCTTCTGTTCAGTAAGTAAAGAAAAAATGCGCTGCTTTCCCCCACTATTTTCCTCATGCCATAACTTGCTTAGGTTGCTTTCTCTTGAATGGTATGCTGAGTGATTCCTTAGCAGTAGCTGTGTTGTTTTTAACCTTGTGTTAGCTGCCTTGAGTGTTTAGTGTTCTGAATGGAGAGGCAGGGGGAAGACCCTTAAATAATATGAGCTAGTCAACATCACTGAGCAGAATTGTCAGACATAATAGCTCCGTTAAGATTGTGCCCACATCCCACTCCAATGTTACTAAAGGATGTGCCAACACAATCTCGGCACATTCTTTAATAATGTGTGAGGCACATTGGTTAGAATTTTCCCTTCACAAGCACTACAAAACTCTGCTTAAACATTAAAGGCATGCCCTTTAGTGATGTCAGGACAGGAGCGCTCCTGCCATGGCTACAACATTATCATGTGTAGTGGCCACTGAACATTTGAAGTAAAAATGAACCCTGTCTAAACAAGGTTTTGTAGCACATCCGATGAATGCCACTCACATATAATTAAAGAATGTGCCAAGATTTCATCAATAAGTCCTTCAATGATGTCAGGATGGGTGCGTTCTTGCTGCGGCCCCAACATTTTCAGCCCATTCTGTTATACCTATATTCAGATGTCTTTATACTTGTACATGTTTTTGTATAAATGACTGTACATGCATTCATTTTAAAGGTGAGCCTGGCTACAGGTCTTTCAGATATACATCAAAGGTACAGATAGGAAGTTTACTTTTGTATCTGCGTTCAACATAACATGTGAATAACTGTACCTGTATACAGATTTGTACCTGTGCACACTGTAAACTGATTGTACGAGTGTTGAACACAACATGGGAATAGGACTTATAGGACTATAATAGGAATTATAAAGTAAAGTTGTACTGTCGAGTTGGTGTCGACTCCTGGCGACCACAGAGCCATATGTTTTTCTTTGGTAGTATACAGGAAGGGTTTACCATTGCCATCTCTCACACAGTATGAGATGATGCCTTTCAGCATCTTCCTGTATCGCTGCTGCCCGATATAGGTGTTTCCCATAGTCTCGGAAACATACCAGTGGGAATTCGGACCAGCAACCTCTTGCTTCCTAGGCAAGTTACTTCCCCGCTGAACCATTAACAGTTTTCAGTGCTTGTTGCAATATAAATCCCTGTTTCTAAACCATTGTTTTCTAGAGTTCCTGGCAAGTATTAGTTAATGAGTATTAGAATATTCTGTGTGGTGTTCATGTAGCTTCCTGTATCAGTGAAATATATTTAGAAAGAGCCAGCCTAGTGCCGTAGCTAATGGTTGGATTTGAACATGGAAGAATCAGGATGCAAGCCATACTCCAGTACAGATATCACAAATTTAGTTCCAAGTCCTGCAGAAACAAAACAAAAAAAAGCAATTTCTATGAACTTTTCCACAAGAGGTGCTAAGAAGTGTATTTTGATTTCCTCTGTTTTTAAAAATAAACAGTAACCCTTCATATGTCCTTAACAAGCCCAAGGAAAGTGCTGTATGTAAATTGGCAATGTGATACTTTAAAAAATGAGTTCAAAGTCCATGACAAATGTTTGGATCGGATCTGCTCTCATGCTAATCTCTCTCCCTTGCTAATTGAGCAAAGGGGCACCTTTTTAAAGTGGTGATTCTCTTTATTTAGCCAGGGCCCTATCCATCCCCAGCACAGCAACCCTCCAGTGGCTGTTACTGGTGTTTTTCTTTCGTTTCTTTTTTTTATTGTGAGCCATTTGGAGTCATAAGAACAGCCCCACTGGATCATGCCCAAGGCCTAATCTCGTCCAGCATCCTGTTTCACACAGTGGCCCACCAGATGCTTCTAGGGAGCCAACATGCAAGAGGTGAGGGTATGCCCTCTCCCTTGCTGTTGCTTTCCTGTAGCAGGTATTGAGAGGCATTGTGCCTCCAAAGCTGGAGGTGGCCTATAGCCACCAGAACAGTAGCCATTTTATCGCCCACTTCCCCAGTCTGGAGATATCATTTTGGAGCTCTTCACAATCTGTTGTGGATTTCACTACCCTAAATAGTTTAGTGTCATCTGCAAATTTGGCCACTTTGCTGTTTACTCCAACTTCTAGATAATTTATGAACAAGTTAAAGAGTACTGATCCCAGTATAGATCCCTGGGGGACCCCACTTCTTACATCAAGCCATTGTAAAAACTGTCCATTTACATCTATCCTCTGCTTCCTGACCTTCAACCAGTTACTGATCCACACACATGAACTTGTCCCCTTATCCCATGATTACTAAGCTTACTCAAGAGCCTTTGGTGGGGAACTTTTTCAAAAGCTTTTTGGAAGTCCAAGTATATTATGTCAACTGGACCCCCTTTATCCACATGCTTGTTGACACTCTCAAAGGTTAGTGAGGCAAGACTTTCCCTTGCAGAAGCCATGGTAGTTCTCCTTTAGAAAGGCCTGTTCTTCTATATGTTTAACAATTTTGTCCTTAAGTATGCTTTCCTTCAATTTACCTGGCCCCAAAGTTAAGCTAACCAGCCTCTGATTTCCCAGATCCCCCCTGGATCCCTTTTCGAAAATTAGGGAGCCATTTTTGTTCATTTATTTTTATTTATATCTATGTAAACTGCTTTGGGAACTTTTGTTGAAAAGGAGTATATAAGGCCAACACACACACACACTGGCAGAAAATAAAAGACAGACACTATCACCAAAATCTCAAAACTTCTGGAGAACACCATCTAATAATTTAGTGAAGATAACAGTCTTTTCAAATGTTTTGAAACATGCCAATGCCAATGTTTTGAAACATGCCAATGTTTCAAAAGATCTTACACATTGACAAAGGTTCTTTCCAGAATATACAATATGTGAATTGCCATGCTATCACAGCAGTTGCTGCAAAGAAGCAGTAGTTAATCTGGATTCAGATGAAAGAGTATCATTACCTTGGATTTGCCTAAAACGTAGACTGAAAGCTAATAACAGTGACTGGAATCCCCCACCATTTTACAGCAATGGAAGACGATCTGCAATGTCCCAAAGCTGCTGGAGCCTAGCTATGCTTCTTTCTCCTTCTGTAGCCTCGTAGGGATGTGCAGAACCGGTTCGATTGCGAATTGATCCACCGCAAACCAGGCCACTTAGAACGGTTTGATCCTGAACTGGACTGCCTTCAAGAAAGGGGGCTGGTCCAAGATTGAACTGAACTGAGCCTAGTTCTAAGCAAACTGATTTGAAAGTTTGAGCAGCTGTGGGAGGCTATAGTGGGCGGGCAGGTGATGGTGCATGTATGAGCTCTGACAGGCACCTGTAAAGGAGAAGGTGCTTGCCGCCAGTGATACTGTTGCATTTGGAAGCTGCCTGGAGCAGAGTCACTCCCCTCAGCAGTCCGCATGGCGGCTCTGGCACTCATCTGGCACTCACCGCTGCTCCACGCAGCTTCCAGGAATGGTATTACTGCCGGTGGTAAGCACCTTCTCATTTACTTCTAAAGGTGCCTTGCAGCATCCCCCTACCTCCAAACCGGTTCACAGATCCGCAATTCGGACCGAATTACGAACACCAGTCCATGCACACCCCTACAGCCTTGCACCAGTGGAGAGGGAGGCGAGTACAGTTTTTGCTTTTCTTTCCTTCCTAAGGCTGTGCTTTAGGCTGTGTGACCTCATGGACATATTCCTGCAAGTAAATTGTTCTCCAGGCAGGATGAGAGAGCAGCATAAATTGTATCCCTTTCCCCTCCACTTCAGCTGGATTGTGGAAGAAGTGCAGTTGGCTCCAGCCTCTTTGGGATGCCACAGGGCTTGTTCTGTTGCCATAGCACTGCAGAGCATGTCAGCCAATGACAAAAAAGTGTTCCTATTAAAATGTCTAAAGCTAAAGCCATCAAGCAAATCAAAAGTCTCCATAAACTCCATTGCTTTGTGGGGAATTCTTCAAGTGTAACCATTGATAAAGGACACCACAAACAAAAAACTTGAAGCTGGGAGAAGTTCACACTTTGAGGTAATATTTCAGAGATCAGCAAACACAAGCTGGGTGTAACAGAAATCTCTAGAAAAAGGTTGTGTGTATTGCCAGGCTTGTAAAACATCAAGTATAAATGTTAGTTCTACAATATTTTGTGGCTACAAATTGAAGCAAATTGTTTTATAGCATTGCTAGTGTTACTCAGAGCTGCTGTAATGGAAGAATGCATGTGGCAATTCCAGGCCAGAAGCAAAATCTTCATGTATTCTTCAGGAAAGGTTTGTGAGCAGGATGCTTGGTTCCTATTATATTGGCCAAACCAGTGAGCCCTTCCTTTCACTTGTCTCCATTGACACAGCAGGAAAGGTGACACACACATTCAGGTGGGCCTATGTTCTGCCTTGATTCGTGAGGGTTTTCTTTTCTTTTCTAGAGTGCTATTTGTGCTAGTCTCCTCTTTTATGGTTACATTGCTGCATTGCACTGTGTATGCATACACATGGATGCATGTGCATGTGTAATTCCTTGGTTTCTGTATGTGTGGGAGAGATTTAAAAAGAAAAAGAACACTCTTGGATGAGGGAAGAAAACACTCCTCCACACATACATCAAGCCATTCAGGTATGCCCACTTTATCTTGAAGTAGATGGACAATGTACCATGGGCACTGTCAAACAAGCAAATGGGGGGAAAGTGTGTTTGTGGCAGGTGGGGGTAGAATGAGCTAGCTGAAAGCGAATGTGTAGCAAGCACTCGGACAGTCAGCAGACTGTTGTGTGGGAACCTGTAGACATGTCCAGGAAGCTTACAAGTTTGCGAGGTTGTGACATTTCAAATCCAAGGAGGAAAATGTCAGTGGCATCCCTTTTCTCCTTTTGTGTTCTCATCAATTCAGCTAATGTTCTTTTGGTTTCAGATTTAGTTTCCATTGTGGAATCAAACCTTACAGAAAGAAGTGTCTGAAATGAATTAAAGTTGCCATGCCAGTGTGTTCTCTCTAATGTGTTCCCTCTCTTTGTGGAATCAGTTTTGTTCTGGGCGGAAGTATCAAGGCAGTGTGTGCACAAGTGCATTCAGAGTGGGACCTACCTGATTAAAATTGAACGGGGTCTAAAATTAACTGAGCGGACATTTTAAAAAACCATATGAGCAGATGCACATGTGCACACCTTAGAGGGGACACTGCGTACCACCCATGTACCCTACATTTCCCTCTTTCCTGCATTAGTCCCACTTTTAAGCTGTATGTTGTCTTGGCACATCAGTGTGTGCCTTGCTTGTCTGGGTGAGAGCTGCCGCCCCTGTTTCAACTAAATCATTAGCTCATTGCCTTCTCTCTCGCTGCATAACTGCTTGTGATCCTTTTGTCTGAAAGATGCTATATAAAAGCAAATTGATTGGAAATTGCTGTTAAGACACTCTCTATGTGCCATTAGGGCTTGTGTTCAGACTCAGCTGGGTACTAAAGCATTGCTATATAGCAGGGCTAATGTGCACTGTTATTGCCATTAATGTCCTTCACAGATTCTGAAGAATAACTACTACATTAGCTTTATGATTTGAATTCCTGTTTGTTATCTGCCTCTTCAGGAAATGCATGTAATAATGGAAATGTCTGCAGGAGGGGAGCAGGGCAAGGGTATCATTGGAATCTACCCAGATGGAAGAGGCAAGGGAGATCAAGAAACACTTTGTTCAATAAAATGGCTCCATTTGTTTTGACATGAGGGGAAGGAAGGAAGGAGTTTGGAAGGGGAAACTGCTTGATATTGGTATCCCAGCTGAAGAGTATATTAATACTTTATTTTGTTCTAGGGGTTTAGAGAAACGGAAGGGAAGATAGAAACACAGCTCTGTTGACCAGAAAGTCCTCTTTCACTGGTGTAATAATCAATGCACCAATTCTATATGATTAGTATACTAATAGCTATAATTGTGATCAGGTAAAAATTGCGTCTGTGATATACCAGGGTTTGGGGGCTTCCGGGAGCATATCTTCAGCTTTTCGAGATGCACACACTCTGCCAGGGTTGTAGCCACAATTGAGTGGATGGGTTCAAAGAACTCGGGGCCCCCCAGCTCCATCACTCCCCATTATCTTCATTATCTCCCTCACTCCAAGGGGCCGCCAGAGAAAGGGGTGAACATAGGCCCCCTCTCCCCTAGCTACGCCCCTGGGCCCTACACACCTCTTTTCTTCTGCCTATAGTAACTGATTCCCTGCTCATACTGAATGAGTCAAGCAGAATCTGCACTGTAAACCTCATCAGTGTAGGTTAAGTGGCGGCATGCAGAATCTGCATGTTCTGTTCATGATGAATATGTTAGAAAGTCTTGCTATGATTGATAAGCCAGTGACTACCACCATCAGGATCATTCTAAGCAGCTGTTCTTAATTATACAAAAAATGTAGTAGTAATAGTAGTAATGGCAACTCTGATGTTGGTGAAAATAATGCATTCTGCTTTGTGTTTGTCACATGCTTTATATAGGCATACCTCTTTACTCGCAGGGGTTCCGTTACCGCGAGTAATGAAACCATGAGTAATGAGGCATTATGCTATGAGAAATAGGGGATTAGATTCCAGAATGGACAAAAAAGGTTTAAAAATCATAGGAAAAAAGTGGGAAAAGGTGAAAAGCATTGAAATTATTTACTATAATGTGCTCCTTAGGGTCCCCAGGAATGCCCCCCAAACCATGAAAAACCATGGAAAAAAATCATTTTTTAGAAAAGAAATGAGCCACAAAATGGGTCCTTCTTGCAAAATGGTGACCGAAGGTGACCTCTGCAGTCACTTCCAGCCCTCTAGGGGCCATGGATACATGAATTTTAACCCTTTTGTATCTGCGGATAATGAAAACAGGTGCCAATCAGACACTTGCAAATATGCAAAACCACAGATATAGAGTCGGTGTATAATGAGGTTTGCCTGTAGTATTACTTTTTGTAATTTGGCAGGTAAATTTATAAGAATGTTTATGGTTTCTTGTCATAGGGCTTACTAGTACATACATAGCATGGTGCTTAAGTCTTGAGGACTTGTGTTCTCCCTCTTCAGCTGTTTTAAATGCTTGCTAGATAAAGAGTTTTAATTACATTTTGGAACAGCCAAAAATGCATTCTGAAATTTGCTAGAAAGGCAGTTCTGAAAGGCAAAAGAATAAACCAGTGTGCTAAGTGCTAATGACTTTTGGTCTGTGATAGACTTCCAGGGATTGTTTTTCCAAAGTACTCATTTCCTCAAGCAGATTCAGCAAACTGGTCAAATATCCAGCCGGTTTAATTTCCAGTTAAAGGACTACTGCTAGCAGCAAGATATCCACATACCCTTGATTACAAATATGAAATATTTGACTTCTTGGCTCTTGAGACTCTTGCTATCTTTTTTTTTTTTTAAATTGTGTTACAGGTCCTTGTGATTGTACAGAGAAAGTTTTTTTTTTTAAGTGTGGGGTGTGTCTGCTGATCAAAGGGAGCTTTAGAACCTTTCGGGATAAATGCTTTATTACATAATGCATAGACGCTGGAAAATAGTTTGAGGATATATCATGCTTTTACTTTATTAAAACTAAACCAGCCTTACCTTGGTTAGTACTCTGGACAGGAGATTGTTTGGGAACTCCACAATAGCCTTTCTTGCTTCCCAGAAAACAGGATATAAGTATCATAAATATATCCCCCTTATGGAGGGGATTATCAAAACAGCATTCACATAAGTAGAGCATCCATTGTGGTGACCTCAATTTTTTTTGTGACTTTTAAAAAAACGTTTTTTCTTTTCATTTAGTTATTTTAACATATTTATGTACCACCAAAACTCACGTCTCTGCATGGTTTACAATAAAACAATACACATTAAATCAAAATAAAACAATAAAACAATTTAAAATTTAAAAACAATGTTAAATTCTATGACTCTGATTAAAAGTCTGGGTAAACAAGTGTGTCTTAATCACCCTTTAAAAAATTTGTCTGATTGTTGCTATTTTTCCGCCAGTGCTCACGGCAGGAAAGAGTCATGGCTGAGCTGTTTTCCATGTAGGAGGGAAAACAGCCCATCAACCGATTGCTTGTCATGGATGCTGTGTGGAAATGAAGGTGGTAGCGGCAGGTATGCGGCATTGTTAGGAGGAGGCTGTGGCAGGAGGTGAGGGCAAGGCAGGGGACCACTCTGAGGAGTTAGCAGTGGACTCTGTTGGGGAATGGAGCTTGGTGGCCCCAGGTTTTGTGACTTCTCTGGGAGGTACTTGTTCTTGAAACACATCTGCCCAATTACAGTTTTGCCCCTGCATAAAAGATCTCTGCACTCTTAAAATTTATCAGTTTTAATTTGTGTTGAAATTCTACCCATTACTTCCCATTCCACCCATTACTTCACTATGAAACCATTTTTAGGGATGTGCACAAAACAGATCATGACTTGGGGTCATAACCTGGCCATACATATGGCCAGGGCACATGTACGGTGGCCTCCAAAATGGCTGCCACCACCATAGAAAAAGCCAAAATGGCTCAAAAATGGCCCATAACAGCCCTTCGGAGACTGGGGGAGGCTGGCAGGGGAGGAGGAATCGCCAGAGGACCCCCCCACACACACACCCAACCGCACCGCACCCACCCCCGAGGTGTCCGCCAAACTTGGCATCCCAGCAAGTATTTTTTATTATTATTAATAAACTCTAGAGCCCCCAAACTGTCCCCAAGCTGGCCCAGGAACTAGGCCTGGTCCAGCGTGAGGGCTCGCCCTCGAGCCGAACCAGACTGATGTTGAACCAGCTCAAGGTTAAGCTGGTTCACACATCCCTACAAAGGATTGTCTACTTCTTGCCACAACACTATCTCACAAACAAAACAAATCACAACTCAGGGAAAGAAGGCACCTAAATGCTGCCTTTGTGGATCTGAGATCCAGCAAAACCAGATAGTTACAGCAGCATATTATACTCAGTGCTGAGAAAAGAAAACCACAAAATGAAACCTTCCTTCCTTCTCTCCTGATGTATCCTCTTCTTCAAGAGACACACAATATAAGGGCTCTCTTTGCCTCTCAATCCCTTTGAATACATTTTGAAATTCTTTCCTTTTGTGTTGGCCTCCCCCCCCCCGCCACAGCCAATAGGGGCACAGTAGCCCATGACTTCATACAAATAATACTTTATTTGTATGATAACAAGCCAACCAAGCAGCAAGGAGATTGCAAGCCAATCAGAAGACAGTGCCAGAAAACCAATCAGCAAGGGAAGAACAGGTCTCCAAAATGGCAGTCAAAATGTTGAAATGTTGAGATCAAAATGGGGGTTGTTCTGCTCCGAGCTTGAAACAGGTCCTTTATTTAAAGGGTGTTCTGTTTCAAACTTGAAACACTCAAAACAACCCATTTGGAGTCGAAACGTTTCGGGATCGAAACATTCTGCATATCCCTAACCATTTTCCCTCCTCAACTGTTGCTTCACTCAGTGCTCAGTTGCTCTTTTGATATGAATGTGAAATTCACCTATTGATTAATTCCCTTGAGATCACTAGTGACCAGTGACCACCCTTGGCCCATTACCATTTCTTACATATGTTTCACTTCCTTTTGTATGGTTAAATGAACCCCTGGAGGCATCTTTGTACGTCTCACTACTAAGCATGTTTACTTAGGTCAATTGGGAAGACCCTTTTATATATCCTGCCTCTATCAAATTCAGTTGGTGGGAACATGTGAAAGGGCCTTCTCTCCAACCCTAGAACATCTTTTGGGGCCTCTTCCCTAGCTAAAAACCTTTTGATTCTGGCAGGTCCTTTGCCTGTTTCATTCTTGAATATTATTACTTCTGGCTTTCCATTTCATTTATTTTATCTACTACTTCAGTCTGAATATTCTTAACTAGTTTTGAATTGTGATTGTTTTTCATTTTTGCTGCTGTTAGCCACTTGGGAGTTGCAGAAGAAATGAAAAGGCAGGATATTAAAAGAAGAAGAAATAATGAAATCCCCTGATTTCAATGGGATTTACCAACCCTTACCTTCATCTCCAACTCCCACTGAAGTTTTGTTTTGGCAATTGTTACATTAACAGTAGACTGGCAACCTTATTCCGCATATTCATTTTCTGTAACCAGGTTCTGTTATATTAGTAAGCAGTTTTTCCCATCAGAGGGCACATGTTGTAATATAGGATGTCATGGGAATCTAAAAAATGAAAAGACCAGCTTGATTAGGGCTTGTTCTGCTCAGTCTGTGGTGTTTGTTTTTTGTTTTGTTTTTTACATTTATATCCTGCTCTTTCTCCGAGGAGCTCAGAGTGGTGTACATGCTTTAAAAAAAACCAAAACCCTTATGTACTATTTATAAGCCAAATACTAGTCTAACAAAACATTTTTTAGCATGTGTCTTGTGGTATACTGTTGGCAACAGCATAATGTATGTTCTACTCCATCTATTATTGCCTTAGGTAATAAATATTAGGGGTGTGTGTGTGTGTTCACTCACACACACTTGGAGTTTAATTTGAGAGCTTGGTCCTGTTACAGCCGCCCTATTCAGACATTGTTGTATGAGTGTATCGATGTCTATACACTCCCACATATTTTTGTGTGAATGAATTTACCTGGGTTCACTTTAAAAGTGAACCTGGGCACAGGTCCCTCAAATGCACTGTACAGGCAGGAAGTGTAGTGCTCTACATGTGTTCAACAAATTTGTGATTAACTGTATCTGTGTACATTGTACATGTCTGAACATACATAAGTGTACAACATAATTTATATGTTATTCTGAACATAACGTGTGAATAGGACCCCTGTTCCTCACATCTAGGGCAATGAACCTTCCAGCTTACCCACCACCACACATGCACACACACACACACACACACACACACACACGCCTCATTCAAAGTGGTTTCATCAGAGGCCCAGAGAATGCTATTGAAGTCACATGGTTGTAGGCACTTGGTTATAGCTCACCAACTTGACTAGTGCTTGAGTAGTTTGCCATTGTCATTGGCCCATGTTGCCTCTCTGTGCTCCTATGGTGAAAGGGTGGCAAGCAAGACAAAGAACATTTACAGGCAAATATGTGCTTCTTTTATACACAAAACTATTATGTATTCTGATTAAAAGCACATACTCGGTGATTCATAACATTCACAAATGCAGTAAATTGCAGTAAAATATGGTATTGATAGGCCAGTGGGCCGTTGTAGGGGAAGGGGATTCAGAAATTTAATTGCTATTTTCCCTTCCAGCAGGTCTACCACCTCTTTGATTTTGGAGAGCAATGCCACCCACATAACCTCACCTTATTACTTTTTAATGCCAGGTCTGTTCAGAATAAATCTGAGGTAGTCCATGACTTGATTATGGATGAAGGAGTTGACCTGGTCGGGAGAGGCTAGTGGTCCAGCTTGGTCCCAGCTTCTCGGGTTACTCTTTGGTAGAGCAGATGGCTGTGGTCTATAAGAATATAATCTCCCTTACCAGGATCCCTGTCAGGGATTTGGCCTATACTGAATGTGTGTACCTGAGCCTAGGGACCAGAGATAGACTGGAACTTCTGCTGGTGTACTAATCACCTCACTGCCCAGTGGAGTCCTTAAGGACTTGGTTGCTTTGGAGTTGCCCAGGTTGTTGTTGGTGGGGGACTTTAATGTTCGTTTTGGGACCAGTTTGTCTGGAGTGGCTCAAGAGTTCATAGCGAAAATGATGACTATGGGCCTATCCCAATTGGTCTCTGGTCTGACTCATGATGCTGGTCACACACTCGATTCGGTCTTTTGCTCTGATCAGGGAGGTGTTCCGTGGGTGGGGACTCCTGTCATCTCCCCATTGTCATGGACGGATCACCATCTGGTTAAGGTAGAACTTACAGCCATGATCCACCTCTGCAGGGTTGAAGGACCTATTAGATTGGTCTGCCCAAGGAAGTTATTGGATCCAATAAAATTCCAAAAAGCCTTGGAAGGATTTAGGGTTGGCTCTGCTAATGATTCTGTCGATGCTCTGGTACATAGATGGAATAATGAACTTACTAGAACAGTAGAAACAATTGCTCCTAAGCATCCTCTCTGACTTGCTTTAAAGACAACCCTGTGATATTCAGATGAGTTACGGGAGCTGAAGCAGCAAGATAGATGATTAGTGTGCAAGTGGAGGAAGACTCAGCACAAGTCTGATTGGGCACAACACAGCACATTTGAAAACCTATGCTCTAGCAGTGCTGGCAGCAAAGAAGCCGTTCTTTTCTGCCTGCATTGCTTCCACAAATTCATGTCCAGCTGAGTTGTCTACAGGTAGGGTTGTGAGGGGGCTATTGTGGACCCCTCTTCCTTGAATTAAACTTGGAACCATCAGCCACTCACTGTGACATTTTTAAGGACTTTTTTGCGGATAAAATCTCTCATATTCAGGCCGAGCTGGATTCTTCAGGTACTGCAGAATCTACTGTGGAGGTGTCCAGCAACTCCTCTTATGGGATTAGATTGGATCATTTTCAGTTTGTGACTCCTGAGGAAGTGGACAAATTGCTTCGGACTGTGCATCCTACAACCTGTTCTCTTGACCCTTGCTCAGCTTGGCTTATCTCATCTGATAATCATATTATCAGAGAGGGTCTGGTTAATATTATAAATGCTTCTCTGAGGGAAGGCAAGATGCCTCCTTGTCTTAAGGAGGCTATTATTAGACCACTTTTGAAGAAAGCTACACTGGATCCCTCATAGTTGGTTAATTACAGACCTATTTCTAATCTTCCATGGTTGGACAAGGTGGTTGAGCGGGTGGTGGCCTCTCAGCTCCAGGCAGTTTTGGATGATGCAGATTATCTAGACCCATTTCAAACCGGCTTCCATGTGTGCTGTGGGGTTGAGACTGCCTTGGTCGGCTTGATGGATGATCTCCAACTGGCTATCAACATAGGGAGTGTCAGTCTGTTGATTCTTTTGGATCTCTCTGTGGCTTTTGATACCATCGACCATGGTATCCTTCTTGACCTCCTGAGGGAGGTGGGATTGGGTGGCACTGTCTTACAGTGGTTCCGCTCCTACCTCTCTGGTAGATTCCAGAAGATGTTGCTTGGAGACTGTTGTTCTGCTAAGCGAGAACTGAAGTGTGGAGTCCCACAAGGATCCATGCTGTCTCCAATGCTTTTTAACATCTACATGAAACTGCTGGGAGAGATCCTCAGGACGTTTGGTGCTGGGTGTTATCAATATGCTGATGACACCCAGATCTACTTCTCCATGCTGACCTCATCAGGAAATGGAATATGATTTATTTATTTATTTATTTATTTATTTATTTATTTGATTGATTGATTGATTTATATACCTCCCTTCCAAAATGACTCGGGGCATTTTACAACAAGATAAAGACAATTAAAACCAGTTAACAATTAAAATCAAAACTATAAAAACAGAATAAAACCAATTAAACATTCAAACAGCTAAAAAAAAATGGCTATGCAGTGTATCCTGTGAATGTGGGGGTTCCAGGAAGTGGCATTCTAAACCCATGATGCCCTCTCAGCAGCACAATGTGCTGTGCAGATTGGCTGGCTGTTGCATCAACAATGAAGTCACTTCCCTCTCACTGAGCCTTTGGGCTTCAGATCCAGGCCAAATAATCGCCTCCCCGCCTGCCCCTCCACTTGGCAAAGTTTTGAACAGAGTGGTTTTGCCTGGAGAGTAAAATTGGTGCCAATGTGCCTGCCATTTACCAGAGCCCCTCCCAAATGAAAATCCTCCTGTGCAAGTTCCACTGACTGAAAGTGGGATCCTAACTGGGGGTTGGGGTGGCTAGACCCAGCCAAATGCAAAGGAGGTTCTTCTGAGTGGGGAGACTCCTGTTTGTAGGGTTGTTCTGTAAGACAATCTTCAGTAATCCCTTAAGTGGACCCAGTTCCTGATTTTAAAAAAAGAAATGTTTTGTTCTTTTGTATAATATGTATGACTGAAAATGTTTTTGGTATGTCTTTTAATGTCTTGAAATGTGGGCTTCCATTAAAACATTATTTTTGTGTTTCTTTTTTGTGTCTTTAGACTCAAAAAGCATATGGGTCCCACTTGTATTAATTGTATTTTAGAGACCCCTATTTCTCTACTATAAAACTCCTCAAGGTGGCTGATAAAATCAAAAGCACAATAATAAATAGAACCCAAACCATATTAAAACAAACCAGTAATGTTAGTAAAGTCAACTATGCAGGGTAGAAATTGTCACACTGAACAAAATGGGGCTTCCTAAGGTCACCTCCCCTAAATGCCTGCTTGGAGGCAGTAATGGGCCTGGATGAGGGATAACAAACTGAGATTGAATCCAAATAAGATGGAGGTACCACCTGTGGGGGGCTGGGACCTGAGAGGTGGTTTAGATCTGCCTGTTTGGGATGGGGTTACACTCCCCCTGAAAGATCAAGTATGTAGCTTGGGAGCTCCTGGACCCAAAGCTCTCCCTGTTTTCTCAGTTTGAGGCAGTGGCCAGGAGCACTTTTTATCAGCTTCGGCTGATACATCAGCTACATCCATTTCTAGAGGTGAATGACCTTAAAACAGTGGTACATATGCTGGTAACATCCAGGCTTGGCTACTGTAATGTGCTCTATGTGGGGCTCCTTTGTACATAGTCAGGAAACTACAATTGGTACAGAATGCAGCAGCCAGATTGGTCTCTGGAACAACACAAAGGGACCACCTAACACCAGTTTTGAAAGAACTGCACTGGCTGCCAATATGTTTCCAGATAAATACAAGTGCTGGTTATTACCTATAAAAGCCCTTAATTGCTTGGGTCCAGGCTATTTGAGAGAGCGCCTCCTTTGTCATAATCCCTTCCACCCTGTTACGATCTTCTGGAGAGGTCCAGTTATTTATTTTATTATTTTATTTATTAAACTTCTATACCACCCAAACTTTAGTCTCTGGACAGTTAACATAAAACAATTAAAACACATATAAAAAGTTAAAACAATGCAACAATTTAAAATCAGCCATAAAATTAAAAACAGACAGTTTTAAAAAGTTGGGAAAGCTTGGGTGAAAAGATGGGTTTTCAGATGTTTTTTAAAAATTGCCAGAGTTATGGTTGCCACTGGCTTGTTTTGGTGGCTGCCCTAAGAATTCGTTATATGCTTCCTGCTGAAATAAGAGCATCTCCTTCTCTGTTTGTTTTCAGGAAGAACCTCAAGACTCTCCTGTTTTCTCAGGCTTTCAATAATTTTAAAAACTTTTAAAAATAATTATTTTACTCTGTTGTTTTTATTGTCATGCATTTTAATTTGTGACCTTTAAATATTTTAAATTCTGTACACCGCTTAGAGATATACATATCAGGCGTTATAAAAATATGATTCATGAATGAATGACTGAATGAATGCCTCATCAAGTTCTGAAAAGTGCCATTCATCAATTCTGGAAATTTTTGGCTTGTGAAAAGATTTTTAAACACTGAATGAACTTCTTGCAGCACATGACATGGAGGCACTTGTGCAGTGCTGAACCCAAATGTGCTCCCAGGAATCCACACCAAATGAAGTATCCCCACCAACCGTTCAGTCTTCACAACTTCCTGTTAAGAAGAGAGTTTCCTTCTGCAAGGGACTCTTTTCACCCACTTCCTTTGCTTCTGGTTTAGGTGGCATAGATGTGGCAGATAGGCAACCAGAAGCAGCTGTTTGAACCATAGATTTACTTCTACCAGACAATTGTGGGAACCTCTGGATGGCATTTTCAAGACTTGCTTGTTTAGTACATATTTCTCACATGAATTTTATTTTTGTTATAAGGGAAGATAAAGGTGCAATGGCCATATTTCTGGACGTGTTTGACACTACATGCCATGGTGCTCTCATCCCTGCTTTGTCAAAAGTTGCTAATGACTAACATCAGGCATTCACATTGTTGTTTCCAATTTCTTTTTGTTGCTTCAAAGCGGCCAGGGTTATGAAGTCATTCCCCCAATAGGTATAGATGTGCACAAGTTATTTTCAAATACAGGTAAAATAAAAACCAACAGGTGAAATACAAAGGATGCTGTGGAACAGCTTATTGGGGAGCGTTTTCTGTTGGTGGCAGCATCATTTTATGATGGTCATGAACAGATGTGTTACCCCTGGAGAAGAATGGAAAAGTTGGATCCATTTTACAGATGTTCCCCAGTAAACTCTTGCACTTTTAAGTTATATGTTTACTTCCAGAGCTGTTGTCCAAAAATTTGGTGCTGTCCACTTCTTTTTCACCAATTTCTGAATTCAACAACTAGCCAAGAAAGATAATTTCTCCTGTGTCAGTTGGAAGTTTTTTCTTCCTAAAATCGTGTTGATGTTTCTGTCACAGCTAAAGTGACTTGACAACTCAGAAGCAAAGCTTGTTTTTTGATCACAACTCTGAATCATAACCCCTTCCAGCCACTCTCACGCATCTTCCAAACTAAGCATTCTACCCAATACTGCATTTCTACTAGCATGGTCTTCAGCATCCCCTTCCAACTCTTGTCATAGACAGCAATTTCTTGCTCCTTATACCAACTCCCTGATTGCTCTCCAAAGATCTGAACTGGCTGACTCTCATAGCTTCTTTTCAGGATGTAAGGTGTGATCTGAAGTTAGCAGAAATAATGAATTGTGTGAGATTTGGAAAAGACTTTTAACTCTTCATTTCCTGCCATGAGGTTTCTGTCTACACTCACAAAACTGTTTGGTGGAAACATTTTGCACTGCAATAAGTCATATAATTAGCAAATGTACCAGCTGTGATGCATGTGAGAAAATAGCTGAAAAACATATTTGTGCTCCTAAGAAAAGAAATAGATATTACAGTGGAAACACAGAGTTTCCAGTCCTAAGTTTCCTTTGTGAAGCTAACACAGAAGACAGAATCAGTGGATTGAATGGGCTTGCTTACCCCTTTCCGCCCAACCGCTGATTCTACCCTGCAGATATCTCCCTGACAGTGGATAATATCCAGATTAGTTAGTCATGACTAAGCACGATTTAAATTAATGGAATAATTTAGTTATAACTAATTTCAATCCCATTAATTATAGCAGCAGTTAGTCACAACCAACTTAACTTGGTTTGGTTTTGTTTTTCCTGACAAGCTCTGAACCTGGAAGTCATCATGGCTGGAGGAAAACTGGTTTGGGGAGGGGACATTTGCAGATGAGAATCAGTGGGTGTAGGGAGGGGCTAAGTTTCCAGCCTACCACTTCATTCACATTATTTATCATTTGATTTTATTATATTTATATACCACCTGATATGTATATCTCTAGGCAGTGTACACAATTGAAAACACAACAAATATAAAACAGTACAAACAATTAAAACAATGTCACAGAATAAAACATTAAAACAATTTCATGGATATAAAAACAGCAATTTATCTCAGCAGGTTTAGGACTGGACCATTTATTTGCCAGGATTGCATGTGCTTTCACATAAACAAAATTCAAAATCTCACAGAGGGTGGGAAACAGCTTGGGGAGGTGCAGTTGGGATAAACTGGTGGGGAAATGGTTGGAGAAGGAGGGGACTTTTCTCTACTTCCCCGCACTCAGCCAGTGACTTTTCTGCTTCAAAAGGCTTTTGGGTGATTATTACACATGTCTGTAAGATGTAGTTTGAGCTAGTGTGTGCAGTTTTGCATTGACAGATGGATTAACTGGGTTCTTGCCTGGATTAATGTGGGTTCCACACATTTGTTTCCTGGGGAAAGTTGTTTCTTCTGTGAATTTAGAAACGGCTACACTCTCTTGTATGATGGCTTGCTTGTTTTCTAAATCCCATATAGTTTTAGTTTAAACAGAATTTTATTGCAATGTTAAGAAACAGTGGAAAGCTCTTGACCTGCCAGCCAAGCTTCTCCATGTAAATTAAACTAATTTGATCTGACTAAAGCTGGACTCTGTTCAAAATCCAGAGCATCAAAGTTCAACTATTTTAGCACAGCTGTTGTTTGTCCCAGCAGTCAAAGCTGAGGAGAAACAGATTGTGCCACTGTAATTGTGTATCTTCTCTCACAGTACTCTCTCTCTCTCTCTCTCTCTCTCTCTCTCTCTCTCTCTCTCTCTCTCTCTCTCTCTCTCTCTCTGTAATAGCAGTCACCATGAGTGCTGTCACTTGGATGGAGCAGATGACTGCAGGACTCACTTTGAGAGAAAATAAGTCTTGGTTGTTCTCCGTCCTTGGAGAAGGCAATTCCAAGATGCTGGTTGATTTTAACTTTCCTTGCTTTCTTGAGAGACCTATTTGCAAGCATGAGGAGGAGGGAGTGGGATTGTGTCTGCTAGTCTAAAGGTCTGAGTAGGACCTACACACACATCCAAGATATATGCATGGAGGCGCTCACTCCCTGCATTTGGAACCCCGCAAATACAGCGTTTCCGGTCATACGTACAGAGTCTGTAGTACAGCTGGGTGTATATATATGCGTTCAGACTTTCAGCTGAATATGTAGAAGCTGGAAAGCAAGCTAATGGGTGCAGTCTTGCTCTTGTCCCTGTCCAGTCACTAAATACAGATATAGCGTGTGAAAAGGGTTGCCACTGATCATTTTTTCCAGTGAATATTTTCACTTACTGATACCCAGAACATGAATGCCTTTAGCTCTTTTCAGCTTTTGCAATCAGCTAGTGGCAGAAGCCTCACTGATTTCAGCTGAAGCAGCTGAATGTGTGAGAGTTAATTTCTTCCTTAAGTTAGCTATCACTAGTACCTCAAGGCCAGGACCTATACGACTTAACTTGGAAGAAATTTCGCTTACACTTGGTGAGACTTGCTCCTGGGTAAATGTACATAAGTTCAGGTTGTAATTCACTTAAGTATGATCCTTCCATGACTGTTTATACTTTCAGTGAAATAAGAGATGAAGCACTGAGTTGCTCTGTAATGAGTTCTTTAATTCGGTCAATGATCTTTGGAACATGAGGAAGCTTCCCTAGGCAGGCACAGGAAGTTTGCGGGGTGACCTTTCAGGATCATCTGTTATGACCAGGCCGAGGACTAGAGTTTGAACCTTGTGGTCAAACTCAATGCAACAGCAACAGGGACATCTTTTTAAATGCAGTGATTGCGGGGAGGGGGGGAGTCTGGATTTTAAGCAAAGGGATTAGATTATATGAGATTTATTATGGTTGTTGACCAGCACAAAAACACATAATACAAAACCAGAAACAAGTAGCTAATTTTTAACAAACCCACGTGAGAGCTCACTAAAAGAATGGTGGACTAATGAACATCTCTTTCCCCCCAAACTTATTTGCTCTGGCACCTTGAGGCATGTTGAGGTGTATATCTAACACTACTCCCTTGGTTTTCTTTTGCTCTCCTTGCCCACCTGTGAGGCAGATACAGTGGGCATTAAAGGCCCACTTTCCCCCTCTTTATCTTACCTTATGGTGGAGCCCTCTTGAACTGAAGACATCCACCATGACAAGGTTAAGATCCCTTGTTCTAATTCAGCAGATATTTTACTTTACTTTTAAAAGACACTGTGTACTAATGAGAGAGTATATAGGATTTTCATCCCAAGCACCTTTTTGCAAAGATGTAGCAGACAGGCAGATATGTGTCCACTCATGGGCATGTGTCATTGGACTGATGTAATTATGCCTTGTGTTTTGCCTTTTTGTGGAACCTTTTTAACTTCACCTGCACAGTAGAGGTTCTCCTGCAGTGAGGCTGCTGGCTGCTAGGGAGCGTGCCTTTTTGGTGGTTGCACCCATTTAGGGAATAGCCTCCCCAGTGAGATTTGCCTGGCTTCATCACTTTGTTCTTTTAGATGCCAGGTAAAGACATTTTTGTTCACTCAGGCCTTTTAGATTTTAAATTTTTATCTGATTTTAACTGATTTTAAATTGTTTTGTATTGTGTTTTGTATTTTCTTCCTCCCGCTTTTTGGTCTGTTATGATTTATTGTGTTGTGTGTTTTTTATCTCGTGTTTAAATGTTGTGTTGCAAACTTCCCAGAGAACAATTTGTTATGGGCGGCTAACAAAGTTGTTGTTAGTTTTTGTTTAAAAAAAAAAAAACAGTCTTACATAGTGGCATTCTACTTGCATTGCTACATTTTTGTTAAGAACAGGAAATATAACAGTTAAGATACATTTTGAAACAGTTATCTGAACCTTCCTGAAACAGAAGGGGTAGTGGAAAACAGTTCTTGATTTAATGGCAAGTAAGGACAAGCGTGAGCCAAGTTAGAAAACCATGAAAGCAAAGATTTTGTTTGGTTCATTGCAAGGTGTTAAGGGGAGGCCAGAGGCAAACCTAGGCCTTCACTACAAACCAGACTTTCCATAAAGCTAAATGGCACAGTTTGTACCTGAGCTGGGCCAAGATCTAGTCTAAGTTGGAAAAACTGAGATTTGTTCCAAATTTTTTCCAAGCTACATCATTTCCACTCACGGCTTTCTCCTCTCTGCACATATATAGTTTTAGAGCTGGTTTAAGGTATTATTTGTTTGTTTCTTTGTAACATTTTTCTGTTGCTTTATAGAGAGGGGGATCAAAGCCATTTACATGTTTAACAGCCCCTTAAAAATAGGCGAATACAAAAATGGAGTAATCATATCAAAAACCAGAATCAAACAGAACTAGCTGCAACATACAACAGTGTGTGCTGTTAGCTGAGCGAGGCACCTTCTAAAGTGGTGATTCTCTTATATTTGGCATGGGGAGGGCAACTATCCTTTTGCAATCCCAGCACAGCATTCCTCCAGTGGTGGTTGCTGATGTCTATCTTATATAGCCATCCCTCACCAACCGCTAGGGTTCCGTTCTGGCAAAACCTCGCCGTTGGCAAACACGTAGTTGGTGAGGCATTAAAGTTTATCATAAAGTGAATCAGGTTGCACTGATTGAGGGTTGCGCAAACACCCGGGTGTAAACATTAAAGCAGGGGGTGGGATGGAGAGAGCATGAAAGCCCCTGAGCTTGCTTGGTACCTGCCGATCCAGTGGGATCTGACTGAGAAAGTGTGGCAGGCGGGGGGAAATAGAAGGGGGCTGTCGGTCTATCTGCTCAGGAGGAGCAGAGCTGTGGTGGTGGCAGCTGAGTGAGAGCCGTCCAGGAACAGGCGTGTTTGTGCTTCAAAGTAAAACGAACAAGATTGTGTCTCAGAGAGAGAGAGAGAGAGAGAGAGAGAGAGAGAGAGAGAGAGAGAGAGAGAGAGAGAGAGAGCGAGCGCAAGAGCACACTCCCTTCAGCCAGCCCAGCTAGTCTGGAGTGGCTGCCTGATTTGAGACAATATGAGGGAGTACAGAGGGAGGGAGGAGCCCAGGCTTCTGCAGCCTCCCCTTGTGCGTGTGTGTGTGTGTACGCACACGCGTGTGCACACGCACACACACATCATTTCACCCTGGCCCCAGAGCCAGCAGATTCTCTCAGCCCGGCACTCAGGGGGCCAGCCAAGCTTTGCCCTCACAGCCACACACACGCCTTTCCTGCCCACCCACCAACTCAGGCAGGTGGGCAGGCAGGCAAGCAGGCAGCGCAGGGAGGTAGCAAGTCAGCGCACAATGGGATGATGCAGCCACCACCCCCTGGTCGGCAAGCAGAGCCCCCTCTCTGCACCTTGCTAGCAACATGCTTTTAGTAGAGAAAAGGGGGGAAGGAAGCCTCTTGCCCTCCTCATCATAAGCAGTGCCCACTGTTTCCCCCTCCCCCCCGATCAAATAAAAATTATTTCATGAATGAAAATTATTGTCCACACCACTCCACGCTGCAATTCATAAAATACGAGGCAAGCCTCCCTGCAACGGAAAAATACAGCTACTTTCCTGCAACGCTATTAAAACATTATAGGGCCATAAAGCATCAATAAAACCCAAATCAAGGTACTGGAAATATGGACGGCACCCTGGTGACAGTGCAGCGACCGTGATGTCAAAACAAGGGAAATGTGGAGATGCACTTAGCGGACACGTTGCGAAATTGTTGCACCTTGTAATCTGGAAAATGCCCTCATGTGGAGAGTGCAGGGAAGGAACATGAAGCAAGGTCTCTTCTGGGAGAGGGTGGCACACGTGGGAATAGATCTACCCCAGATACCATGCAGGGCCACAAAGATAAGTACCAGCAATGAAGTATGTATATAGGTACTTCTGTTATGTAGATATTTTTATCCCACCTTCCTGCTTCTGAAGACATTCCAATAATCCAATAATGCCTACTACATAAAATGAAACCATAAATCATTAAGAATTCAATTTTAATCAAACAGAAGACTGCGAAATAGCAAGATCAAATCCACAGGGGAGTAGTCAGTAATAACCATCATCTTAAATTGCTTCTAGAGATGTACTGGTTAGCAATGAGGATGAGCAGAAATGGGCTAGTGTGCACTCTGCAAGCAACCCCTATAAGGAAATGGCCAGCAGAATACTGTGACTGGACATTTCTAAGCCATTTTAATGGGCAGTATATTGATACTGAAGTCATGAGGAGACTCTTGTCATTTCTGCGGAAAAGTAGGAGAAGATGCTCTTCTTTTCATGTTTGGAAATGGGCCCAACAATATTTTATTTTATTTTTGTTTGAAGATTTCTTCATTCAATGCCCACCCTTTCTTAGCTGAATTCATGAGAGATAACAGGAGAATTATAAAACAGCAATAATTTAAAATACAATAAAACAACTGCAGCAGCAAATAACTGTAAGACAGAAAAACACAGAGAGAGGTTGAAAACCAGTAAAATGATAAGACAGCAAAAGTGGTTCAGAAAATACTGGGGAAGATCTACCAAAATAAAAGCATGTTTAGGCCTCATTTGAGAGTTGGCAGGGAAGATACCACTTGAAGATCAAGTGGCAGGGAGAGGGAGGGAGCTCTCACTGAAAAGATGTGCTTGTGTGTCCCCATCAGCCAAGCTTCAGAAGGTGACAGGACTTGCAGGAGAGCCTCTCTAAAAGCTCTTGTGGGTCAATTAGATTCAAGCAGGAAGGGCAGTCATTCAGATATCTTGTCCCTAAGCCATATAGGGCTTTAAAGGTCAAAATCAGTCCCTTGAATTGTGCCTGGAAATACACTGGTAGTTATAATGTCTTGTGAGATCAGGCCGTGCCAGTCTCACTGCAAGGACTCACCAGGGGAGCCAGGTATAAAATGGAGGTCAAGTTACAAGCCAGGATCAGAAGCCAAGAAGTCAGGTCCACTCAGGAGGAAGGGTCAAGGCTAGGAGCTGGGAGGTCAGGTCTGTGTGGGAAGCAGTTAAGTCAGGTCAGTCAAAGCATGGTTATAAGCCAGGAGATCAACTCCATGTAAGGACAGGCTAGGACAGAGCTGCACAACTCCGGCCCTCCAGCTGTTGTTGGGCTACAACTCCCATCATCCTCAGCCACAGTGGCCAGTAGTCGGGGATCATGGGAGTTTCAGGCCAACATCAGCTTCAGCTTCTTCTTCTGAGCCAGAGATGGAAGAAGAGGGCAAGGGTGCCATCCTTGGGATGAAGGAGAGGTTCTGGAGGTATGGGGTTCTGGAGTGGGGATCCTTCACATCCTGCTTCTTCGTCCACATCTTCTGAGTCTGTCTCAGAGTCAGGAAGCAGAGTGGGGGTCTCTCTTAGATAGGGGCAGGATCAGACACGAGGATCATGACAACTGGTAAATCCTCGGGCCAACAAATGCCTTTTGACAACTGGCTAAAGAATTTCTATCAGTTTCCCATAAATGTTATCAGAACATAGGAAGCTGCTTTATACCAAGTCAGATCATTGGTCCATCTAGCTCAGTACTGACTAAACTTTGGCCACTCCAAGGTTTCAGGCTGGAATCTTTCCCAGCCCTATCTGGAGAAGCTGGGGAGTAAACCTGGGACCTTCTTCATGCCAAGCAGATGCTCTCCCATTGAGCTGTGGCTCCACCCCCAACATATTAAGAAAAGTATGTGTGCAAATGTGCAAAAACAAGCCATGGCCAAGATAATAATGTACCGGTAAATCATAGACAAGAGGATGTAATCAGTAGCCAAAGGCCTTGAAATATACCCAGTTATGTCAGTATTTTGCCTCCCATAATGGCAAGAATCACTGGCAAATTTCAGTTATTGGTGGCGTGTCTGACATTTTCATGAACCTCAGTTTGCACCTGTTAACTGCCACTTGCCCAGTGACTGCAGACTAGCACAGCAGCATTGACTAGAGCACTAGAGATGGCACCCCCTGCCTCCCAGAAATATGTTCCTTTTATTTGATAAGGCTTTGGATCAGGCTTATGCTAGGTATGCCCCCAGGGTAGGAAAGGCATCCTTCTGTACCAGGCAAATCTCCCTGTAGTGCCATGTGAATAATACATGATATTCCAGGAGAAAGCTGAGAATGGAATAAAGGACAAGAGTTCTGGTTAGATGCAAATGCCTTAAGGGTAGTCAGAAAACCTCTCTTGGGGTGCTGAGCACGAAGAATGGTTTTTGTATGGCGTACTGCTGAGCATTACAAATCACCAATAGCACAGCTATGAGAACCAGTCCAGAAGAGTAAATGGGTTCATTCTGATTCTCTTTTTTCCATATTGGGGAAGAAAGGGTTTTGTTAAAAGTGCAGTGACAGGGCAGACATTTATCACTGGCTGCATTCTATTTAGTGTTCTAGTGATGAAACCATCCTCCTAGCTAGTTCTACTCATTTGAACTGCCCACTGAATGATGCTGCGAATACCCAGTAGAGAGGTCTGTAGCAATGGGACAAACAGAATAGTGCACCCTCCTGTGTCTGACAGGATGGCAGGCATGCTCTGCTTTGAGATGATCAGTAGTTCAGCTAAACAGATTTAACAGTCTGCTGCTGTGTGGAGTGGCAGTCATGCACAGGATCAGAACCATGGGCGCCAGTGCCGGCAGAAGGAGAACACTGTCCATCTCCCTGCTCTGGTAACCCAACCCAGCCCCGATCTCTGCAGTTGGAGCAGCCGCCGCTACTGACCCACCGGTTGCAAATTCTGTGCTTCACAGCTGTGCTTTGGGAGGGGCAGAAAGACAAGCAGAGGTGCCCAACATCAGCTCTTATTGAATGCTAAGGGCTTTTGGAGTGGGCTTGCTCCCTACCCACCCCCTGGAATTCTGTTCCCAGTCTCCTCTGTTTGCCTGCCACCTGCCTGTGTTGGGCATTCCTGGATTCAGCACTGAATCTGCACTGAACCAGATTCCAGCCTAGATTGAATCTGTCAAGGCTTTCCTCCCCACTAGGGCCAGCCTGACCACTAGGCAGACCTAACTGTGGTCACCTCGGACACAGTTTTTGGCAGGTGCCACAGCTCCCCGGGAGAAGTTTGAGTGAGCAGGGCCCACCTCCGAGCTGCTTTCTGGCTTGCTTTCCTCCTCCTCTCCCCTCAAGCACTCTGTCCCCACCCACTCCCTGCCTCGCTCCATTCCATTGTTACTGCTGTGGCTGCTTAGGTGGAAGCCTCCATCCTGGTTTCTCAAATATCCGGACTGAAAACAGGCGTGTGAAAACAGTGGTGTGTGCAGTGGTTGGCTTGGCTGAGGTTGGGCCCGATTGGTCAATGAAGGAAGCTGCTTGCAGCACCATTAAAATCTGCCTCTCAGGGAGACAGAGCGTTTGGTTGGCTCTGAAGATTGCAGGGCCTGCACTTCTTCTGAGGGGAGGGAGGGAATCAGCAGTAGAGGAAGGGCAGGCATTGGGCGGACTCTGAGTTCCTTAACTCTTTTTCCTCTCTCACTGTATCCCCAAACCAGTGCAGGCTAATCATTCACTGGTCATCTATGTGGGCTTATCATTCAACCCAGCAAATGAGAAGCCTGCACAGCTCAAGTTAAAGCCGGGACTCCGTGCTTCTTGGCTGGAGTGCAGGCGCCAAAAACTCTAGGCCCAGGCCTGTTCACCACCTCTGGTTCTGCAAATGCCACTTACTTCCTGGCTGTGACTGTCACCGACTGCATCTTATGCATCATGTGTAAGAGGCCTTGGATGAGGGATGAGCATGGCATTGTGTGGCAAGGTTTACAATGATTTCTTATATTACCAAAGAGTAGATTTAATTTGTACATGTATAAATCAAATTGAAATGCAGCTGCAGCAGATAACTGACCTTTCCAGGTTCTCCTTCTGTTCATATGACATGCCACTTTGACATCCTTGCTTTGTATTGAAGAGATTTTTACAGGCATTTCTGTAATGTCTAGAGAAGCCAGTTTTTCCTCTTGAAGCATTTTTTCACACACAGACTTTACATGTTGTTTATATGTGGATGTCAGCTGCCCACATCTGAGAATATGCACATCAGGTTTAAGTTGGAACTAGAAGCAAATTCAAAGAGTAACTGCTTGACCTTTTGTCCAGTGAATGAACTGGACTAAATTAGTTCTTAGACTAGTTTGTCTCTAGAAGGCTTTCAGAAACTGAAGCATAGCATATGCTGAACTTTATTTGTTTAATACAAATGACATTTAAAATAACTCAGCGTGATTTAACCTCACATTATTTGCTACATATTTAAAAGCTGGCAGCAACACAAACTTATTTATGGCTGGAGATCATGCACGAGGTCAGAGCTATTTATTATCTTTAAAAATACATTTGGGTTTTTCTGGTTACATTTCAGTTTTATCGGGACCTCAGACTCCCTGGATTTTTTCTGAGAAGCCTTATGCAAGAGTGAAAAGTGTAGGTGAAAATAGACGGACATTCTAAATATTGGGGAAGTGGTCTGAACACATTGTCTGCATTGAAAGCAAATGCCTTGAAATGCAAGAGAGATGTGTTTAAGCCACTGTCACCACACATGTCTGCCTGCCTTCACCCTAGCAGTGTGTGAATGTCCACTTTCAGTGCACAACAATGCACACGATATGGGGCTGTGCTACTAAAAGCAGCAGCGCTGTGTCAAGTTCTCCTCCTCCCCTAAATGGCACACACACCCCCGCCACCATGCCCTTTGTACCATGTAGAGAAATGTATCTATTATGTGACATCACAATATTTCCTGACTTTCTCCCAAATCCACCAGCAGAGCCAATATTATGGTACATGGAATTGCATCATGTCATAGGTAACTTTTTCTGCGGTTGGGATTATCATACATAGGAAGCTTCCTTATACTGAGTCAGACCCTTGGTCCATCTAGCTTAGTATTGTCTACATTGACTGGCAGCAACTTTTCAAGGTTTCAGGCAGCAGTATTCTCCAGACCTAACTGGAAGTTTTCCACACCCAGCTTTTAGCCTGCATCTCCTCTGGAATGGAGCGGGCACGTTCACATATTGGGCAGATTTACTCTGAAGTCCTTGCGAGCTATCAGGGAGCACATAACACACAATTCAGGTTTTTCACTGCTCATTAGAGTGCAACCTGATTTATATCCGGGGTTAAAAAAAATCCACTTTTTGCATCAGGTTTTTTGGACTGTGTTGAGTTCACAGTAAAGCCTCGCAGTAAGCCTGCTGTGTGGAGAACTCCCTGGAGATGCCAGGGTTTGAATCTGGGACCTTCTGTGTGAAAAGCAGATGCTCTACCACTGAGTTGGGGCTGCAGTGCATCCCTAAAGGAGAAATTATTACAGCAGACAGTGCTTACATGTAGTAACTTTTCCAAATGCAAGCCAGAGCAGTCCCTACTTAGCAAACTCGTTCTCACTACTGTGACACCAGCTCTCTTTCCTGGTTTTTGAGCATGTGTATTGTAACCCATATCCACTCTTAGGGATATTCCTTTTTGCTCCTAGCAAGTAGTCCAATACTCAGTTGCAGATTAGGCAGATGTGTCACAGTTGGAGTTCCCAGAGCGCTGCTGCAATAGTGCCGGTTGCTGCTTCTGTTTCCAAGAGGTGAGGCTGCACTCGGAGCAGGCTGCAGCTGTGCCCCCTGAGTAGCAGAGTATAAGATGCATGTATTCCTTATGTAGCACGAATGGCAGCTCACTGTGGCTTGAGGTGTCAGGAGAACCCACTTGTATTTTTGTTTCACTCTTTAAGGTTGTTCTCACAACCATAGCAGCCGCAGGGGGCGGTGGAGGCAGGATGAAGCTTCCTTCCCCCCCAGATGAGCAAGGAGCTCCTCTTCGGTGTGCCATCGTGCGCCCACACAATCCGTGCTGCTCCTGACCTCCAAGTATTCCATCATGCCCCACGTGACGAGCATGGTGCATCGGCAGATTCCCCTGTCAGCCGGGCTCTCTAGGCGCCCGACTCTTAAAAACCGGGCTGTTGCTGGTGGTGGAAGTACTGGAGTCAGGAGCAATCCTGGTGCTCCACATGAGCAGCCCAACCCAGAATGGACTGCTCTAGCCTTAGTTGGGCTGCTCGTGTGAATAGCCTCTGTATGTTGTTGATTTTACCTAGAAGTGCCATGGATTCTGCCCCTGCGTTTGGCTCACAGCATGTTCCAAGAGACCTTTGGAGGTCTTCTGATCCATGGGTTCCCAAGCTGTGGTACTCCAGGTGTTACTGACCCACAACTCTCATAATCCCCAACCCCAGAGACTGTAGCTGAGGGTGATGGGAGCTGTAGTTCAGCCAACATCTGGAGTGCCACAGGTTGGGAACCCCTGCCCTAGAGAGTCCTTGAGGCAGCATCCTTCCCCACATGGGCATGCTGCAAAGCTCTCCCTACACCTGACCACCTGGGAACTCCAGTGCTCCCCCATGCTAGCTGTGGGCACACACTACTACTACAACAAATATTTATATATTGCTTTTCAACAAAAGTTTCCAAAGCAGTTTACATAGATAGATAGATGGATAAGATGGATCCCTGTCCCCGAAGGGCTCACAATCTAAAAAGAAATCTAAGATAGACACCAGCAACAGTTACTGGAGGTACTCCAGCCGCACAGTGCCATAGTCTTTGGTGCTGCCCTGGCAACCACTGGCTCTCCTTGCCTTCACATTTGGAAACACCTTTGTAAGAGACCTCCAGCCTTCTCCTGGTAGGAAGTCATGCCTTTTGGCATTGTGCACAAAACAGCAAATACAGCGGCTCTTTGTTCCTTTCTCTCCTGCCCCCACCCGCTTTCTACCTGCATTCCAACACCCCTAGCTGCTAAGATATTGCAGCCTCTACTTCCTCCCGCCCTCCCTTCTGCTCTCTTCCTCTTGGCCCTTGGATCTGCTGTCACTCTCCGTGCAACTGCAATAGTAAGTTGCCAAATGCTGCCATTTGCATTGTGCCTTTGCTTTAGCAATACACTTTATTTATTTCTTTCAAAAGCTGCTCTCTGAGTCTGCTTCTCCTCCAGAATATCCTATCATGGACATTTGCCAGACATTTGACAGACTGTGGTCTGTTTGTTATGCACACTTGCAAATTTAGTTTTGAACAAAATTCCCTTAAGTCAGTCTAAGAGCATAGATATGCACATGCGTATTGTACATGTGTGTGTGAACAACTGTAGTTAACAATCTCACATTCAGAAGTTAGTGATGTTTCTGTAATGGGCTGCTTTGTTTTCTTTGTTTATGTTGATTTTGGATAAGAAATGGACATTAAAATAAGCTTATCATGAGACTCGTGAAGTTTCCATCTATCATAAGACTTGTGAAGTTTATACATCAAAGAGCCATGCTTCTTGTGACTTCAAAAATGAGTAATGCTGGCAATAAATTAAAGGCCTTTGTTTTCCCCTGATGAACTCTGCTTCTTTAACTGATAAATCATATATATGAGTCACTTAAAAACCTCAAGATTGCAGAATCTTGGTACCACAGACACTTCCTTCCACAGACACATTGTAAAGTATTTTCTCATAGCCACAGACTTAGAGATAGTCCTTGTAGCCACAGGCTACTGCTAATAAGATTTTCTCTTTATCCAGTTCCTTGCATAAATTGCCAGCCTAGAGGATTCATGTTTCTTTGTCACACCAAGCAAGAGTATTCAAGTGAGCAAAACTATAACATTGTGTAGCAAATCCATTTACTCTGCAACGCTGGTACAATCAGAATCCTCTACACTCGTTGTTGGATTCTAATTGGGTATAATGAAGGAGGAATCAAAAGAAGATTGAGCCACTGGTACACCATCCTGACCCAACAGTGGCAGAGGGAAAGGCTAGAAAGTTACATTGAATTAACTAAAGCTCTTTTAAAAATCTGTGATCGATGCTTCAGTTGGCTCACTGACCTAGTTAATCAACTAATGTTTTCAATCCTGATGAAAGATTTCAAAATTAGTTTTAAAGTTTTCATCTTAATCTTTAAAAAAACCTCAGCAATTTAGATATGTGCACATTCAGAAGCCTCTTCTGAGCTTATAATGAGCCAAAATCAGGTGGAGACCTTTCCATATTAAAATGTTCACCCAGCACAGTAACAGTATTAAAATCCAGCCCAAACTTCAGCTCCTCTCCTGTGTTTTGTTAATCATTACTGTGGCCCATATGGCACTGTAAGGATGGATCTTTTGGTTAGGCATACAAGCAAATAACACCCTGGGATGCCCATATGAGGGTGACAATCCAATCCACCTCCCTAAGTCCTGGGGCACACACAGCACCTCAGTGTATCAAACCTCCCCGGAGGGACTCTTCCCTGTTAGCACCAATTGCTCTATTCTTCCATACAGGCACCCATGGGGACCCAGTCTGCCATAGCTGTGCTGGTGGGTTACGCACTGGGACCACTGCCTCAGCCACTGCTCTCTCCTCGTGATATGCATACGCATGCAGAGAGTGGCCACCATCAATTGAATCTGTTGTTCCAGGTCTGGAGGAGACCCAGACCTACAACCTTCGACTCTACTTGGAGCCAGTGTTCCCTCTAACAGGGATTCCCAGATGTTGTTGACTACAACTCCCATAATCCCCAAGCAAATGCCGCTGGGGATGCTGGTAGTTGTAATCAACAACATCTGGGAATCCCTGTTAGAGGGAACACTGCTTGGAGCCCAACTCCACTTCAGGAGAGGCATGCCACTGCAGCACGGACACAACCTACTCACTGTCTCCAAAGCTGCTGTCTCCACTCATGTACGAAAGGATGTGAAACCAGTGCCAACTATCCATGCAAACAAAATACCCACTAGCAGCAAGGACAACAAGATCAGTTTGAGATCCCATCCTAATGAACTCTATATATGCCCTGTCTTCCAAACTCTCACCCTCTCGTGCAAGATGGCATGTAGGTAGGCAGATAGCCACCACCTGTAAGGCTTGGCCTCTAGCTTTCAGATGTTGGGAGAAAATTAACTACATCAATTCTGCTTTGGGCTATCTGTACCTTCTTCAGAAAGACACATGCTAAATCATGGCCAAAAAGCCTTTAGTGAGGAATTACAACTACTGGGCTTCTCTGAAATATTCTTCATTTGCAACCAACACCAAGCCAAAGCCACTCTTGATCTTCGATTTAAAGATTCTGATATTCAATATTCTTTGTCTATGGCTTGTAAAACCTACTGCCCAATTTACTTAGGTTTATCCTTTAATTTCAGCAAGGGTCATGCTAAGTATCTGAAAAATTTGGCTGTTCCTGAATTTTGTGTCTGTGTCCCCCCACCCCTGGGCCAAATTTAACTCATTTCCTTCTGTTTTTATAGATAGCCATTTTAAGGGTATTCCTCTTAACACCTGGCTTTGTCTCTGTGGGAATAGTTGGATTTTTTAATTTTTACAGAGATAAAACACACAACATTTCTCAGTCCAATTTTAGTTAAAAACTCAAGAAGAACTTTTGATAGGTATCTGACCTTTTTATTGGCCGATACCATGTTTGACGGAAACTGTTGCTAAATTTGTTTTTCTTCCTTCATGCAAAAGGATTGTATCAGGTTAAGTGAATTTCTCTAGAATTCCATGTATTGCATTTTTAAAATGTTTAATTGGTTGTGTTTGTCCTATTTATGTATTTGTGTGTAGCTTATTTGTTTTCTTTCAGACATTTTGGTCTGCTTCCTGTAATCTGTGGTTTGGTGCTTTTGAATCTTATTTGTATTTTATAATGAGGCTGTGACCATTGAATAAACTTGACTAACTTTGTGTTGGATTGTGACCCTGGTTTGTCATCCTACATATGCACAGCCCTGGATGCTGAGTTTGGTTTTTCAGAGCAAAGAAGTAGTGTCCTCAGTTATTTTAATTCATTAGATTTGAGCACATGTCTATTAGCGTTGAAAAAAGAGAAAGTGCCAGTGCAAGCAATTTAATAAGTCTCTGGCTTACACTGGCTCTCAAGCAAAAGTGAAAAGCATGAGTAATGATGGTGTTTAATGTACACAGAACTCTCTTTGGGACTATAAAATATCTACAAAGTTAGTCATGCTGATTGCAGGGCTTGGAATGGGTCCTCTCGCCTTAGGCAGCTACTTTTACATGGTTTCAAGGTCTGTACAATTACAAGCTTGTTTTCACAGACATACAATAGCTGTGTAAATGGGCTTTCCGGAGAGGGAAGAATTTTAAAATAAAATAAAATACTGAATTGTCTAGTAATATGGTTTGTAGTATTCCACAGTGGGATCAAGCTCATCCATATGTTGCGTAGTGTATATTAAATTGGGAGTGCTAGCATTCTAAAGAGATTAGAGTCATGCTGGGAAACGTATTCTTAAATATGCATAGATTGGCCAGGAAAGAGGGAAAAGGAGAGATTAGTTCACTATGTTGAAAAACAAAGTTTTTACTGTGTCTCACGAACTTGTAGTGGGAAAGGGCAATGTGTGGAAGTGGCCACTTTTTTTATTTATCTTGAATTCTGTCTGTTTTTTAGAAAACTGAAATGAAAATCTTGTGTAAACCAGCCAAAAATGTTTCCCGTTAATTATTTGATGAGGATTTGATATCATAGCATCAAAAATACATCAAAGTAAGCAAAACTAAGCTGTTCTTTGATCAGCTAGAAAACAGTTCAGTCTGTGCAGTGCAGTAAAGTGATGCTGGAGAGAGGTGAACTTGCATATCCCTCTAGTAAAGAGAAAATGCCAGCCAAAATGTTATAACTTGATCAGATCATATATATTAAGGCTTTCTTTGAGTTGGTGGGTTTTCTGAAATTAGTTCAGGGAAGTTTGAAAATAGTTTCAGAATCTGATTCTGTTTGATCTTCCTGGAGTTTTTGAAAGGCATTGCTGAACATCTGTTGCTTCAAATGTGCAATTAATTTTGAAATCTATAGACTGGTATAACTCTTCTACTCATATGGAGTTCAGAAAAATCCCTTTACACCTTTATCCTGCTAACTGTGTGTGGCCCCCTTCTTTTGAAATCTTTGATGAAATGATGAATAATGAAATGAATATACACAGGGGGTGGAGTATCTACCCTGATCTATGCTCACTCATTCAAACTTCACCCATACACACTGAGCATGAATTTCATGCTTCAGCTGTACATATTGAGGGCACTCTCCACGTAAACCCTATGAACAGTTCTCTCTCATATGGAGAGAACTGGCCATAGACCTATTCAGACCACCCACCGCCCATGTGTTCACACCCACTGGTCCCACCCCTTAGCTCCACACATGGGCATAAAGATCTGAAAAAAGTGTTGCACATGTAGGCTCCCAGCATCATTGGGATACCCAATTGCACAGGATTCCTGACTAGGTGGAGATTCCTGACTGTTTGTGTTTCACACACAATCAGGCTCCCCTTTCAAACCTTCTCCCCCGTGGGAACACACACCAGGGGCAGGAAATGACAGGCACAGTCTTGCTTCTCCTCCATCTGTCCAGTGAACACGTGGAGAGAGGAGCTTTAAATAGTCTCACACAGCAGCTAAATAGACTCACATGGGAGCCTTCTTACCCCTGCTAACTCAGCAAAGAGACATCTTTTAAAGTGGTGGTTCTCTTATATTAAGCAGGGGGGGAGCAACTGGCCCTATCCAACCCCAGCACAGCATCCCTCCAGTGGCTGTTGCTGGTATCTGCCTTATGTTTCTTTTTAGTTTGTGAACCCTTTGGGGACAGGGAACCATCTTGTTTATGTATTTATTTTTCTATGTAAGCTGCTTTGACAACTTTGGTTGTAGAGAGGTATATAAATATTCTTCTTGGTCATCGTCGTCTTAAGAAGTTCTAAAGAACTTGAATGAGGTTGGAACTGGACACTTAGATGCGCCTTCTCACATGTCCATTCCTAAAACAAATACCCAAAAAGAGTTTCTGTATAAGAAAGAAAGGGAGAGAGAATATACATTGAGCTCAGCTTTGCCATTATTGGAGAGTTGCCTTCCTTCCGCCTTTCTTCCCTTATGCGTCATCCATTCAATTATTGCTTGTTTCACTGAAGTAGATTATTAATGGATTGTAATGATTTATTAAAAGAGTTCCCAAGATGTCACTTATTGCCAGAACATCAGATGAAATTCTCCCATTTAGAACCCCCTGCTGGTCAAAAACTCTCTTTATGAAATGCTAAACCCTACGAAACCTGTCACCATGTGGACTGTTAGGATTGCCTTCAAAACAGATTATCCATGGTCTGACCCTGAACCTTTGTACCTCCACTTTTGTGTTAATTGAGGAATATTAAACTGCAGCTAGAGATACACATATCAGGTGGTATATAGATATGATCATTATTTTTATAATTAATAATAATTTATTATTATTATTATTATTATTATTAAATTAATTACATTTGGCATTGCGTTTTGAATCAAAATAGCTGATACAATGTGTAGCTTTAGGCCCAATAATCTTTTTCACAGCACTTAAAGCCACTGTGTCTGTTAACTCTTACGTTCACTGACCACTACAGTAGTCATTGGCAGTAATTATAACTACTCTGGTGCATGCCAAGAATGCTTCTGAGATGACCAAATGCTCTCCATGGAGGACAGGTCTAGCATCGGCTATTAGTCATAATGGCAGGTTGAAACCCCCATCTTCAGTATATCTCTGAATGCCAAATGCTGGCATAAAATCATTGTAGGAGGGGAAAGAGGAAAGCTGTTGCCATCATATCCTGCTTGAGGGCTTCCCAGGAACATCATGCTGCCCTTTATTGGGGGGGAAAAAGTATGTCGGGTCCTTGGTCTGGTCTAGCGGTGTACTTCTTACGTTCTTAAATGTGGTGTATTCTTCATGGTTATTTAGTAAGTTCATTTACTACTTAAATCATGTATATCCTGTCTTTCAGGTTAAAATCCTCCCAGGAAGGAGGATATAGAAACTAAAAGCAGTGTGTGACATCCTAAGGCAGCATAGATATACCAGGAAGATGTCTTTGTGCTGCCGAGAGCTTCCCGACTGTGCTCATGTGCAAGTGATGCACAGGGGTGGGGGTGAGGGAATCTGGCAGTCCGCTCTGCCTCCACAAGTGCTCTGTGTCATCTGCAAATATGCCCCTGAGGGCTGCACAATCCTCAGGGACATTTTTTTGGGGTGGTGCATGTCATTTCTGGAGGCAGAGCTAATCATCCAAATTTGTTTCCCCTGCTGTGCTCCTGATGCTGTGTAGCTGGGGAAGCCCTCCACAGTGTGGGGACATCTTCCTGGTGTGTCCACACTGCCTTAGTCAGGATGTCACCCAGTAACTGCACAAAATTACAATAAGATCTGGGGAAAGTTCATTTTAAAAAACCATCTTCATCCAAATCAAAGCAAAATTTTAACTGTCTGTTTAGAGCCTTGTAGAAAAGAGAGGTTTTTACAGCATATCTAAAAACAGGGAGAGAAGAAGGAATATAAGAAGCTGCCTTATATTGAGTCAGACTATTGGTCCATCTAGCTCAGTATTGTCTACTGAGACTGGCAGCGGCTTCTCCAAGGTTGTAGGCAGGAGTCTCTCTTAGCCCTATCTTGGAGGAGCCAGGGAGGGAATTTGGAATTTGCAGGTGATCTTCCCAGAATGGCCCCATCTTACAGTGCTCACACATGCAGTCTCCCATTCAAATGCAATCCAGGCTGGACCCTGCTTAGCAAAGGTAACAATTCAGGCTTGCTACCGCAAGACCAGATCTCTTCTTCTGATGCATGTCTCTAGGAAGGGTTTAAAAGTTGACATCAAGAGGTGCCACTACTGTAAGGCTCTTGTGTCCAGCAAATGAATTCTCAATAGAGGTGGATCCAAGTGCAGGGCTGTAATGCAGGTCTCAGAACACAGGTAGGTTCAAATGGGGTTAGCTGGTAAGGAAATAATGCCCTTATTAAAGAGTTGGTATAGTGTAGTGGCTACAAGTATGAATTGCAGCCCAGAAGGCCTGTGATTTCAATCTGATTTTGTTGCTAGTGTACAAGATAGTCTTAGGCAAGCCATAATCTCTCAGCCCCACATCTGCAATTTGGGGATGTTTCACTAGTGCTATATTAATATTATTATTGTATCCTCCCCATTTTGGGGGGAGTGTGTGTGTGTGTGTGTGTGTGTGTATTTGAATTTGAGACATATATACAAATTAAATTAAATATAAATGAATTTAATGGCATTAGATTTTTAATATAAATAAGAAGAAATATTAACTACAGGTGGCCCTTGTTATCTGCACGGGTTCTGTTCCCACCAATTTCCACAGATGACAAAACCACAGATAACGACATTAAGTAAATGGCAATTGGGGCTTTAGGTTCCCGGAGGGCAAAAAAGCCGCCCCCCCTGAAAAACCCCCCCAATAAAAAGGCAGAAATGGAAGAAATAACATACTGTGCCATGTGTGCAGGTCGCCTTCTGTCCAGCAATGCCTCCTCGCACAACCCTCAATTGTGCCAATTCTCCACCAAAAAACCATGATTTTTTAAAAAGAAAAGAGCCACAAAATGGCTCCAATCAGCAAAATGGTGCAGGAAATTACCTCAGAGGTCATTTCCGAGCACCTAGGAACTGTGGATAGCTGAATTTTAACTCTTTTAAAACTTGCATATACTGAAACCAGATCAGAAGTGCACCTAGGTAATTTTGGAGCCTATACCTAAAGACTTTTGGAGCACACCCACACCCACACACAAAAACAGTATTTTAAACACATTTTTAATGCACCCACACCACCTGGGAAAAACTAAAACGGATTTGGAGGCCCCCAGGGGGTGCGGAGGTCCTGGACTTCGGCCCTGAAATCCAGGGGTAAGAGCACCTCTGGGCCAGATGCACATGGCCCGACCTCGGATACATGAAACCGTGGCGTAGCATGAGGTCCACCTGTACCATTAAATTAAAATTACAATAGAAACCAAAGATTACATAAAGAGATCTCTTAATATTGTTTCACTAAACCCATTTTGCTGCTTGGCAGGAAGTTCCCAAGGCAGCTTTTAACAGTATCAGTTTCCATGCTGGAGACTTCGTTTGTTTGTTCAGTTTATATACTACCTCCCATGAAACTCATCCCAAGGTGGTTCACAAAGTTAAAGTTATGGACATCGGATGAACTCAGAATTCTCTGACCAGAGCTTTGAGCTCAAGTCAGGGAGACCTTTGAGCTTCAAGCAGTGAAACCAACCTCCCCCACCACCACCACCACCTTAACTTTTTTCACTGATGCCATTTTCATAGTAATTCTGCTATTCCCAACAGTGTGACAAACTGATTTTCTCTTCCCAGAAATGGCCTTTGTGAACATTATACAACATTGTTCCCAATGGGCACATTATGGGTAAAAAAATTAAGGCCACCAGCCAGAGACTGAATGTCTGTATTAACCTCATAGGCATGTTTCTAGAAGTGAACATGGATTTTGTGGAGAGACAAGAGAAGTAAAAATTGCCTCCTGCTCCCCCTCCTTACCTGCTGGGTTACAAGGTGAGCCTTCAGTGCAGCTTGACAAATCCCTCCCCTACTCTCTCTCTCTCTCTCTCTCTCTCTCTCTCTCTCTCACACACACACACACGCACACAAACACACACACACACTGATTTCAGTCTTACCCTGGCTGGTGGCAAAACAACATTAGCTCAGTCTCATGTAATCAACAGTACTTATATGTGATTAAGTCTCAGCAGGCAAAAGGAATATTTTCTTTTTAAAGTTTGCAGTCACTAGCCAAATAAAGATTAATTCTCATGGTGTGTTCTTATTTGGTCATCTGTAGGAGTTTGCTTATCTCCCTGTTACAAAGCTAATGTTACCTGTCTATCACAAAGCTAATGTGCTGCTTTTCTTTTCTGTTTTTCCCTAGTCCCCAGTTTATGTAGCAGAAGTTAGTCAAGATCTTGTTCAGAAGACAGAGGAAAAACTTGAAAACAGTCCCTGCAAGGAGCTGTTCTCACCTTGTGCAAAGTAAGTCTTTGTGACATCAGGTGTCCATGTTTTTCTGTTGTTGCAGCCCACAGGATTCTTTCCCAAAGAAGTGTCAATTAAAGAAGAATTTTAATTTATCCCAGATTGGGTTCCTTGCTTGCTGTTGAAAAACTAACATTTGTCGCCATAGCACCTTTCTACAGAAATGCTTTTTGTTGCTCCCCACCCCCACCCCACCGAATGCACAGTGCCTTATACCATTGAAGCATGTGATCCAGATGAAGTTGTCCAGATGGACACATTCATTATTTGGTGGGGTAAAGTAGTAAGTGCTTCTGCATTCATTGTGAGGTCCCAGTTCTCATTCTGAGAATGACTCTTGCTGGAAAAATTGCAAATTTCTGGAAAAATGCAAATGCAGGCTTTTTCAATAGCTATGTGTATTCTGGTTACACACATGTAACCGAGGTATTGAAATACAAGTGTGCTGTGTTGCCCTTTTGCCTGGGAAAAGGGCTTATCTGTTTTGCAGAGTCACAGCAATTTTGCTCTTGTGCTGTAAGCTCCACATAAAAGATTAACAAACCCTGACTTTAGTATTCATTGAGACAGCAAGCCCTTAAAACAACAAAAATATCGAAAGGGAGAGATCATCACAAGCCGTCACCACATGGTCTCCGGCTGAGCAGCTTTTGTTGTTCCTGGATGGTTTAATTGGGTATTTATAAAATATACTCAGCTATCAATCAGTCGTTCTTCACATGTGATTGAATCCTCCCTCCCCCTCCCCCCCCCAATTTTCATTTGCTCTTGGTGTGGAAGAAAATGAGAATTGTTCATGACAGGAACAACAAAGTAATTTTATGCCATTGGCTTTGTTGTATCGTGGTGGGATAGTAGATTAACATGTACCAAGTGGTTGGAAAAGTTACAGTAATAACAAAAGCAGAGATAGGCTTGATGTTAATAGCCATTGCTTTTTCCCTAGTGTGTACTGATTTCAAAGTCTGGAATACATTGTAAACACATGCTTTGTGTCTAAGTGAGAAAATTAAAATCAAATACAAATATGAAAGGTAACCACTGGTCTTTAAACAAACAAACAAATCCTGTTTCTAGTTATGTAGCTGAAATAAGACTCCCTTTGCTTAGCATTTAGTTAACTTTATACATTCTGCTGTGCAAGTGAATGATTTGATAAATCACAAGTGAATGGTTTATCAAAAGACAAGCACTCATTGCTCCATGCAGTCCTGAATATTTAAATAATTTAAGACCATTAATAAAGAATTTATTAGTGTAGGTAAAAATTCTAAACACTGATTGATATAAGATTTTGAGGTTTATTAGCAAATGTTAGAAAATTTTGGCCTCTTAGAATTGCTGAACTCCTAAGATTAGGAGAAGAATTAAGAATTTGATTAAGAATTACTGGGCTCATCAACATTCATTGAGTTGGACATTTACCGTTACATACATGCATATACAATAGGTAGGATCCAAAGATGCCTTGCTACTCTTTTCATTCAAGATGTTCCCCAATTTCCACTTAATTCTCCCCTTCCGCCACAGCTCCATATGCCCCCATGCAATGTTGTTCCAGAGGATTCCCCCAACCCGCAAGGGACTGTTCTTGGAGAATACAGGAGGGAGGAAAGAGAGGGGAAGCACCAATGAATAAGCATAACTCTGCTCACTCAAATCTGGATCCAACTCCATTTTATTTATTTATTTATTTGCATACGAAGTGGTGGAGATTAAAGATGTACAGACAGGTTTGATGTCGAACAGGTTCAACATCAAACCTGTTCGGTCCAATGTTCCGCTTTAAAATCGAAACCCGCCCCACCCCCCAGTTCAGTTTGCTATCGAACCGAGCCCCCCTGACCATTCAGAGAGTTAACAAGTTAAAAAAACATTTTAACTTTAAAAAATTAAATTTTACTTACTGCTGCCCGGTCCAGGGGCTTAGATTCGGCCACTGGGTGTGTGTGTGGGGGGGTGTCTCCAGAAGTTCCTCCTCCCCCGCTGGCCTCCATTTATGTACATGTCCCAGGCCACACAGAGGTCTATTGGGCATATACGGGGCCCTCCAAAATGGCCACCGCAATGGAGGACAGGTCCAAAACAGGCTGAAGAACGTCCAAACTGGGTAATTTGTACATAAATGGAGGCTGGCGGGTGGAGGGGGAACTTCTGGAGGGGACACACACACACACACACACACACACACACACACACACACTGTCGAATCTAAGCCCCCGGACCAGGTAGCAGTAAGTAAAATTTAATTGTTTAAAGTTAAAAAAATATTTTTTCAAACTCACAAACCGCCCCCCCCTCCCGAAACAGGGGGTTGTTCAGTGGGGTGGGGTGGGGGAACCAAACATGCCTGGTCTGGTTCGAGTGCGATCCAGACTCAAACTGAACCAGGCAACCCGGTGTTGTGCACAACCCTAGTGGAAATTAAGCTAAGCTTCATTACTTCAACAAGACTTGAATACTTCTTTGTAGTGAAGAAGCTCAGGATTATAAAATGTTTGTCTTTATCATCTGAGACAGATCTGTTCATGACTACCTAAGTGGAGAACCTTTTCAAGAATATTCAAACAGCATGTATTTTGATAGATTTCTCCAGTGGAAATGGCTGGAAAGGTAAGTGCTGCATTTGGGGTGTGGGTGGTGATGGTGATGGTGATGGTGATGATGATGGAAAATGAGAAGGAATAGGAAGAAATAGTAGCTTTTGCTACTATTTATACTTGCAAGTGATATGCTGGCCTTGGGCCGAAATAAACAATACTACTACTACTTGCAAGTGAGACACATTTTTCAAATGAAAATTCTTTAAGCCATTTGTTTGTTTCAAAGATTTATACCCCACCTTCCTGTTAAAAAACCTCACATGGTAGCTAATAATAATTGGAATACAACAGCAATATAAAATAAAGACAATAAAATAATAAAAACAGTCACTTGGACTAAAATGTTGAGCTAAAAGCTTTGCAGCAGACACAAAGGTTTTCATTACCTAATTAAAAGCAATTAACGTAGGAGCCTAATGAACTTCCCTGTCACTGAGAGAGTCCTGTTCCTCGTTCCCCTCAATCTAACTCATGCCGTGGTGTGCCAGAGAACAGGGCTTGTGAGGCCAATTGTAATGCTTGGGTAGGCTCATGTGGGCAAAGGCAGCCCTTAAGGCAGGGGTTGACACCCTTTCAGAAAGGGTCTGCCAAGTCTTCAGGGGCAGCTCGAGGCAAAGTGGGCATCCCCACCTCACTAGCCCCACCCTTGTTGTATCTGCAGGGCCATGGCACTGTTCCCCAAGTCACTGGCCACACCCCCAACTGCCAGACTGACCGCCACACTGCTCAGTGCCTCTCTTCTTCCCAGCAGGATGCAGAGCTGCTCCCCAGCTGGCATCTAGCATCCAGGGTCTCTCTAGCTGTGCCACCTGGCTAGCTCCCTCTCACACGTGGGCATTTGCTTTTTCAGCGTGTGTGCATTCCAGAGAGAGAGAGCCAGCCACCAAAACAGCCAGAGACACTTTTGCAGGCCAAGTTCTCTTTAAGGCAACCCCAGGCCATGTAGGGCTTTGGGGGCTTCCCTTAATAAGAAGGAGATATGGTGCTAACATCAAAACAGAGAGTGTGCCTGAGTGTGTACAGATACCATTTTCCCTTACCATTTAATTTATATTGATTAACAATATAATTCAGACAATGCAAAAATTAAAATATACAAAGATTATTAGTTTTGTAGTCGAGAAGAAACATTCAGTAACCATAGAGGACAACATCAATTTCACAGCGTCCCCCCGCATCCAAATGGTGCTTTACCACAAAAAGGATAGTATCAGTAGTATCTGCAGACTAATATCATTTACTGCAAAAATGATCGCATTGATAGTATTTGTGTTTCCAAAGTATTTTCCTTTTTAAAAATGTTCACCATCAAAGCCAGTACAGGTTGTGATGGACCCTGGGGCAGAGTCCTGAACAGAGAGCCACCCACATGGAGCACTGAACCGCCTAACGGCATGATGGGTTCTGTGTCCTGATAGTACATGTAGGCATCATTATCTTGTCCCATCAGTTTCATTGGGACTACTCATGAGCAGTGTTCCCTCTGACAGGGATTCCCAGACGTTGTTGACTACAATTTCCAGAATCCCAGCTGCAATGGCTTTTGCTTGGGGATTCTGGAAGTTGTAGTCAATGTCTGGGAACCCCTGTTAGAGGGAACACTGCTCAAGAGCAACATAGGGCCAGTTTGGATGGGAAGAAGCCCAATACACAGAGTCAAGATGGGGTCACACCAAGAGTGCCCCATCCCTGATTAGGGATGTGTAAACAGGTTTGACCCCGAACCTGTTCAAGGTTCAATTTTTTTTAAAAAAATTACCTTTAGCCCCTTCGGGGGGCTTCCTCTAGACCGTGGGGCCAGCCGGTTCCGTGCACAGCCCTAGCCCTGATGTCACTAGACATAAAGTAAGTGAAAGGTATTTGGAGGGCATATAGAGGGACAATTCAGATGAACACCCCACTCACGTGATTAAGGGATCACATGTGTTGGGCTGCTTCTCATGCACACTGATGCCATGTCTGGATGTCAGCCAGTATGCTTTTGCTTTTCCACTTTTTACATACAATATACATTTTTCCTATATGTATATATTTTAATCTACCAACTCTGTAGCATTGACTAACACTGCCTGTGGAAGAAGTTCTTTTTGTTTACCACTGAGTATCTGCAGACAAGACAGCATCCACACAGCTGGGGTTGGAGAGAAGGCCCTTGGGGTCAGATGAGTGTGACAGATGTGGACATTTTAAAAACCCCTTACAGGATTTATAAGCACCTTCTCAGAAGCTTCAATGCTGCCAGTTTCACTTTTGGGTGTCATCCTTTTAAAAATAATAATAGAAAACCACAAGCAGTGGTGGTAGCCTACCATAAGGTTGATTACTTTGCTTATCTGTATCTCACCCTCAGTGTATTAGCACAGTGCCCTCTGGTGGCTGATTGGTTGTCTTGTGGCAGCAAAACAACAGTGATATAAGGCTTCTTTATCCTGTGAATGTTTATTTAATTGTTTGCTGAAGGAGTGTTTGGTTTTATTTTATTTTAGTGACGGATTGGGGGCAAAATGAGAAAAAGATCTTCTTTTGTTAAAGTAGTTCAATTATTGAGGAGAGATAGGTGGCCCTGTTCTAAACTTAATCTTTCTTCAAAATATCCCTGAAACAGGCTGACGTAGCAAACAATCAACTCTTCCATCAATGTGCCTCCAATAGGGAACTTACAGATGAGTAGGAAACTAAATTGCAAATGTGGGGTGTTCAATTTGCTGACTTAATCCACATTCTGTACTTGCAACTGATGTTACAAAATGGCAATATTACACCCTAATCTGTAGACCTGACATTTACATAGTATTTTGATGATCAAATGGTCCCTTTTTGCATTTTTTGGAGGGGGTGTCAGGGTTCACCTAGAGACCAGCTGGATGAGGGGAACCCAACTCTGTTCTGGATCCTCAGTCCCATTGATGGCCTGGTCCTTCAGACTCAGAGCAGCCTGAGCTGGTCACCGCAGTGGAGCACTGGGTAGGACTCATTCCCTCCAGTAAGGCTCCTGCCCTGTCCACAGATTGGCCCCCTCCTTTGCCCCCAAGTCCTCAGGGACAGAGGCAACACTGTGCCAGGGAGTAGCTCCAGCTCTGAATGTGGAGGGCTCACCTGGATGTTCCTCCTGAGAAGACCCGACCCACCCTATAGGTCTACTTGGGAGGAAGGAGAGGCCAACTCTGGTGTCTCCTTTAGAGCAGGGCTGGCCTGAGGATCCAGGAAGGGCTGTGGTTTTTGCCAGCTACATACACTCTTGGCTGACACCAGCTTTTTGTTGGTGAACTCATGCCTCCGGCTGCCTTGCCGGACCTGGACTGGGGAACAACAACATCAGACATTCATATACTACTTTTCAACAAAAGTTCTCAAAGTGGTATCCAGTATCTTTTGTGTGTTGTTGCTTAGAAGTTTGTCCCAGTGGGGATCTGGTAAAGAGTGTGGGGCCTGGAGTCATATAGGAAAAGGAAGGAGAAGGAAAAAATGGAGTTGTTTCTGAATAAACTCTTCACTAAATATGTATAAGATTGCTTTGTGTTTTGTGAAGGAAGCAGATATAAAACATTGGTTTGCATTTCTTTAAAAAAGCGATGCAGATTACCTTTAAACACCCTAATGTTGGTTAAGACTTGCACTTCAGCCACAAGAAGAGAAGAGTATTTCACCTGAGATGAAAACCACTTTGAGAACTGTTTGTTGAAAGGTGATATATAAACATTCTAAATGAAAAGGTAGGATTCCTATATCCATCATTCCCTATATTTTAACCAGGTTTTTATTTCTGCCTGATAGGATATCAGATGGCCACTATTTATCCCTCAGATGTTACTGGAATTCATAATGTGGTGGGGAAGGATTGGTGTGTAGGTTAAATTTTAGGCCATTCTCCCTCTGCAGCCTTCTAAAGTACTGCTACCACAAATTTTCAGTTGAGAAACTGAGGCTGGGAGTGATCTCTTTTTCCAGGACTACTGAAAAAGGCTGTGGCTGAGATTTTAACTCCAAGCTCTATGTCGGGGCCCCACAATTTCAGCCCTCCACCTCTTGCTGGACTGCAGCTCCCAGCTATCCCCAGCTCCAGGGGGCAGGAGTCAGGGTTGATGGGAGTTAGTGCAGCCCTGCCCTATGCAGAGATCCGGTTCTCAGTCCCTCATACCCCAATGATTCTGTTTTATTACATTTCCAGAGCTGTTTGTTGCAGCACTTCAATAATTCTCTTAGCGCATCACAGGAAACATTAGCAGACAGATTGCACTGTTACCTTCACACTGATGCCCTTAGCTGATGGCGTGTAAGTTCCTCCCCGACTCCCACCCCCAGGCCTCTGAAATGCTGATTCAGTCTCATATGCATTCCACCCCGATACCCAATAGTCTGCACAGCAGATGATGGAATTGCAGGGAGGTTAGTGGATTAGCACTATCCACACATAAGGCAGAATGCATGCCATGCCATGCTGTGTGGTCCCTGATTCTGACTTTGGGATAAAATTGCAACCCAGGAGTACAGAAAGGTCCTTTTGGGACATGCCTTGAAAGCTGCTGTTGCAGTCACCACTATAGGAGTCCGACCCATGTGCCTCTTGTAATAAGAACATTGGTGGGCGGGAAGTTGCTTAATCCTTTCTTGTCTGCTGACTCTAACAGCAGATGCTTCTTGCCTGCCAGTTTTATCCCACTTAACCCCAGCCAGGCTCTGAGCCCTAAATCACGCCATCTGGGAGCGTATTTGAGGAGTGTCCATGGCAATGAGAGGGCCATGAGCGTTTGCAGGAGAGAATCTGTGAGCATGAGAAGGGCATGAGTATTTAGAGGGGGAAATTAATGGGCATGAGAAGGGCATGTGCATTTCCAGTTCAGAAGTGGACATGAAAACCTGTCTGCTTGTTCTTCATTACAAATGCCCCCTCCCTGCATCAATGTTATCTCCATAAATGCTACTAATTGTCTGAAAACGTCCTCCCCCCCACACATTTTTGTGACCCAGTTTCAGGCAACAAAACAGAATTTTGATCCTCTTTCAGAAAGGGCAAAATGGAGATGGCAGAAGACCTTAGTAGTGTTGGCACTCCTTCAGTGGCATGGAATAGGAGCTGGCAATTTTTCTCAAAAGCCTCTGAGAATGGTGCAGCTGCTCTAAGAAACACGGAATTGAGATCACACATTTGTCAAGATGGCACGTAGCTCTGTAGATAGAACATAAAGACAGAGCTCTGTAGAGCAAAGATAGCAAGATAGCACTTCGTTCTCGCTCCATTTAGAAAGAGGAAGGGCATGGCACTTTGTACATCAAGCCACTTCCTGCTTCCTCTCTCCAACAAAGGGCAACTGAGTTGCTAATGTACACAATCAGTATTACCACTGCGAGGGGATCAGGGAGCATCACTCACATCTAATTGGGCAGCAAGACAAAAAGGGGCTGCTTTGGGGGAATTGTGAAAAGCAGGAGGAATGTTGAAACACTAGTAATACCAGGATTGCCTGTGATGCAGTGGCTGGCTGATGATACCTTTGTAAAGTTAATAGCCCAGCATGGGGACTGATGGTTAGGAAATGGTTTCCTGATCGGGCCGGGGGGGGGGCGTGTCTCTTGGTATGAAGAGCCAGGAGAATTTGTGGCAAAAGGCACACTGCCCACCCCTCCACTGCTTGCTAAGGGGAGAAAGTGGGTTGTTTTATTAAAGGAGGAGGCCTGTTAAAAATACACTGAGCTTTTCAATTAAGGCTACAGTCCTATGCACTTGGGGGAAAGTCTGATTGAAACCAGTGGTACATACTTCTAAGTAGGCATGCATAGAATGGATTGTACTATAGAGCCAAAAACTTTAAACATTAGAATACACAGGTAGGCAGTGATTTACATAAAAATCAAGTTATCCTCTCAACTGCCCTATTGGGGTCCCCTGCTGACAAAAAACAAAGGCAACATTCCTCAGGAGCTTTCCCAGACAGTGCGTCAGTTAATTTGAATAACTTATTTAGTGTGCAAATTATTTGCCAGCTAATTTGCATAATATACAAATTAAGGTTCCTGGATTTGGACAGCTTGAACATGGCAACCCTACCCTCTGGAAAGTTTTTACTTAGTGCATTGTATCGGGTAGTAGATTGTGTAGATCTGCCCCCTAAGCATTTGATGACTCCCCACCATTTTATTGAATCCCTACTGCCATGTCTCCCCTCCCCCCCAATGTCTTTCCTCCTCCAAAAAATTTAAGTGAGTTGCTCCTCAATTTTCCCCTTCATCTGCATTGTAACCCTTTAGCGTGATTAACTTGGTGTTATAGAGACAGATGTAAAGTAAGGTTTGTGTAAAAGGCCAGCAGTTGGGTAGAGATGGAGAGAGCGCTGAGAACTGGTGAGAGAGCACCTATATCTATTTCTGGAGATATGGGGTAGTAGATCTTTTGTATTTTAGGGGTGTGCCTTTGTCTCTGCTGATGCATTCATAAATAAACCTTATAATACAAAAAGAGCTTAAAGCTCCAGTTCACATTCATCCAGAGGAAACCAAACCCTGACAGTGCTGCCTCTGAAACTTCTCTCTTCTTGGGGAAGCGAGGAGAACACAGCAATTTTGTGTAATCCAAATGCACTGAAATAAAGGGAGTTCGTAAAGTTTCACCTTTAAATACGTGTTTTTAAAATACATGAAAGATATTATCTCTCTCCTCACCACTATTTTCTTCTTCCAGGCAACCAGTAACAAAAAACACATTTAGGCAGTACAGGGTGTTAGGAAAAGGCGGTTTTGGGGAGGTGAGTAATTCTGAAAATGACTGTTAAAACACTATTTACTCTTCAGAACTGCTGGCTAAACTGTAGCTGAGCAAGAACATGTCAATGATTGCGTTGTTTGCATTTTATGTTTCATGAGATAAGAATCTTTAAATTTGGCCCAAGAAGTGTTTTGTGTTGGTGTTAGTACTTAAAAAACAACAACAATGTAAGCACTAATAAAGCACAATCTCTGAGAGGGTTTTCTTGCTTCAGAATCCACACAAGCCCTATTCATGCACTGGGCCGATTTTGACAATACAGCCCTGGGCACAAGTAATTGTACAGAGTAGGCACTGAGGGCCACACCCATCAGGATGATTCTGGACATCCCAATAACGGGCTTGGGTTGTAGCCACGAAACTCACTACAACCCGAGAATTCAAATTGGAGTTAGAAACATGGAATCTTAGGTGGGCTGCCATGCAGAATCAGAGTTGCACGTATTTGCACATAATGGCAAAGCAACGTCTGCCCCCCAGAAACTATGGTTCCATGTTATGTGCGAATGCAGCTGTTACATTCAACAGCAGGTACCCTGCATTTGAGAGGGCATGTTCCCAGATTTAATTGTAAAGTGAATGCATTTATATGTGTAGAGGCACCTGAATGTATGTACAGTGTAATGTCTGAACAGGGCTAATGTACTGTATGGTTCTTTGCCTCCTTGAAATCTGGTGCGGGGATGCATCCAAATTCTCCCACTTTGCTGCACCAGGGGTCTTTCTGCTCCTGTATTGCTCAGCCCTTGAAGGAGGAGCTGGTACTCCCTTTCTTTTCTGCAGGGTTTATTCTGGACAGTGTAATTCAGTTCAGGACGTTCCTTTTCATTTTTTTGTTCCTTATCCCCCCACCCAAGACTTTCAGTGCCTGCAGCTGCCAAACAAAAGGCTGTCCAGTTAATTCAAAAGAATTTGTTAAGAAGCTGAGATGCTTAGTTCTTTTCGTATATGCTGGCCTTGGGCCAAAATAAACCAATACATACATACGATGCTTTGATTTCTAAGTTATTTCTCTCATCTCCTCCCCCCACCGTTATCTTTTCCTTTTCAGGTATGTGCTTGCCAAGTGAGAGCAACTGGGAAAATGTATGCTTGTAAACGATTAGAGAAAAAACGAATAAAGAAGAGGAAAGGTGAATCCATGGCCCTAAATGAAAAGCAGATTCTAGAAAAAGTCAATAGTCAATTTGTAGTAAGTATTGCTGAACTTTCAATGGGCAGCAGCCTTCCATTATGTGGCACACACCCCATCACTGAATGGCATTGGGCACAGGTTGTATCTAGTACTTCCAGAGTGCATCTTGATTCAAACCAACACTTCTTTTTCCCCCTCATCACTGTTGCTAATTTTTCAATGTTTCATTCATTAGCACCTGACAGGCTTTTGAAATGATTCATTCCCAAGTAATTTATTTACTGCAGACGACCCTTCAAATTGGAATGCACATTTCGATGGGTAGTCAGTCGTGTAATTCCACCTGCTTTCCCATCTTGAGTATTTGAAACTGGCATTTTGCTCAACTCAGATTTCCTCTTTTAACTGAATTCTGTCTTCTGTTATTCCTAATGCAGAGTGAATGAGATGCACACATCAGGAATCTTCATTTGCTTGAACTGTCACAACTGTCTTTCTAGGTCAACTTAGCTTATGCCTATGAAACAAAGGATGCGCTGTGTTTAGTTCTAACCATAATGAATGGAGGAGACTTGAAGTTCCATATCTATAACATGGGAAACCCAGGATTTGAAGAGGAGCGAGCCTTGTTTTATGCAGCAGAGATTCTTTGTGGCCTAGAAGATCTGCATAGAGAGAACACTGTGTACAGGTAAACATTATCCCAGTGCTTGTTGGATTGTCTGTTGTTTCCTGGAAAAACAATTGTAACAAAGTTTAGCTAAGATATGTTTTAGTACCACACATATATCCATTGTAATATTTTGTGCTCATGGGTTGATTCTTTAGTACGACAATGTGATTGCCCCACATAATGATAGAATCATCATGTGGGGACTGATCTAATCCATGGAAGCCATGAATATAGATTGTGTGGGAATTGCTTTACCACAAGGCTGCACAACTTCAGCCTTTCAGGTACCCCTAAGGGTATTTGTACCCAGGGATGTGCGAACAGGTTCAGGACCGAACCTGTTTGAAATAGAACTGGTCTGGTTTGACGACTCGATGTTGAACCAAACCCACCCCTCCAACCTTTTCGGGAGTCCGAAGTTTTTTATTTGTTTTTTTTTAAATTGCACTCATCCCTCTCCAAGGCTGCGGAGGGGGGGCGGTGTCCTCCAGAGGTCCCCCTCCCCCTGCCAGCCTCAGTTACGGCCAAAATTGCCCTGTTCAAGCGATCTTCAACCTGTTCCAGGCCTCACCCCCATGGCCATGGGGGCCTCCAAAATGGCTACCACCATGGAGGTGAGGCCCAGAATGGGCCAAAGACCCAAACAGGGCAATTTTGGCAGTAATTAAGGGCTGTGGAGGCAGGGGAATCCTCTGCACCACCACCCCCGGTGGCCTCAGAGAAGCCCTGGAGGGGATGAGTACCAAAATATATATATATATATATATTTTTAAAGATTGCGAACTGGGGGGGGGGTGGCAGGTCCGAGGGGGTGAAGAACCAAATTGGAGTTTGGGTCCAATTCCGAAACTAAACTGAACCGGACCCAAACCAAACCGACCCAAATCGACCCAAACCGGACCCAAACCGACCTAGACCGAACCGGGCCAGTTTTGTGCACACCCCTACTTGTACCCCTTGTTGGGAATCCCTAGACCTACAAGGGATGGGAGCCATAGTTCAGTGTTAGAGCACATACTTTACATGCAGAAGATTGTAAGTTCTGTCCCTGGCATCTCCAGCTAGGAGGGTCAAAGGTAGCAGCTATACGTGATCACGTATTTGAATATATGGAAAAGCTCTCTGAACGTAGAAAAGGAGTGTATCTGATGTAAAGTTAAGCTAGGACTCTTCTTTCTGCTCTTTTCTTTGTTCAGGAGCTTTTTACACAGGAGACATTTAAAAACATGAATTCTGTACTCTCAGTCTGAAGTAGTCTGAACAAGGCTGCATCACATGCTTTCTCTGCATGTGTAGGATTCCTTGTGTACAAGCTGAAAGACCTATATAACCAGTTTTCATGGTTTCCTTTTTCTGTAGAGATCAGGAAATGGAGTTCTAATATACACTGTTTATCTTTGTGAGCCTGCCCTCTGAGATCATTATTACCAACATCCTATATTTAAGAAGCACTGTAGAAGATTGATAAGACACCATCTGGGAAGCATACGTTCTAGGGAAATAATGTGTTTTAAAAATAGACCACATTGTAAATCATTCATATGGCCCATCACTGTGGTGCTATTTCTTATATTATTTTTTACCATAACAAATGTGATATTGATTTAAGTTTTACATCCCCTCATGCCTGTGATTGCATTAAGCTCTCACTAGAAGACCCTGGCGCAGGAAATTCTTGAAAAAGAAGACACCAAGACTTGCTCCAGAAAAATGATAAATTTTCGTTGTGGTCTCTACCCACCTTCCTATCATTCAGGAACCCTGACAAATAATGGAGAAGTCTACTGAGTTTTGCTGCCATACAGTCAGAGGTTGCATGGTAAAGTTGTGCTTGGTGGATTGCATATAGTGAGGCTCCTCTGCTAAGTATTATAGTGATCTAACCTGCTAACTGACATGCCATTTTTCAGTGGGAATATTTTAACATGGGGGAGTATTCAGGCATGTGACTACCTTGAATGCTTGCTGCTGGAGGTGCCAGGAATTGAACCTGTGACCTTCTGCATACAAGGCGGGAGTTCACTACTGATACCTCTGTTTATCTATACCTCTGGTTTTTTCCTTGGGCTGGTACCATTTCAACATACAAACCAGCCTTTTCCTGAACTAAGCTCCTATACTAAATATTAGGGCAGTTCACATGACCATAAACTAGATAAGAGATGGGTCCTACCCAGATTTGGGAGCTGGGCGTGCTCCCATTTTGCATTGATGTGTTAGATAAAAACAAGATAGAATGCACAAGGAGCCACTGGGTAGGATGAGCATGCCCTACTCAGATTCCGTCCTCAGCTTCTGAACAAGGTAGGCATAAAAATCACCTTACCCAGATGAGGCTGACAGGCAATCAAACTTCCTGCGCATCCTACTTTGTTTGTACTGAACACAAAGTAGCAAAACGGGAGCACATTGGGCTCCTGAAATTGGATAGGACTCATCTCCTACCCAGGTTATGGTTGTATGAACTGTGGCTGATTTTTCATTTAGGGGAAAAATCGTCTTTGATTCCAAGCATGGGTATTGGTTTTTACAAAGATATTTGTAGCTTACCTTTCCTGTATTTTATATCTTTACTCTTCCTTCCTTCCTTCCTTCCTTCCTTCCTTTCTTTTTTCTTTTGGCAAGCGGAAGTAGCTAATAAAATAATTACAAGTGATGTTCTACCTAAAGAAGGTGATGACTATTTGGGAGGGTGGGTAGTGATGAAAAGATAGCCTTCTGTATTAGAAGAACAATGTTCTGTTACAGCTCTTTAAAGATCAAATGCATTTGTGTACATAATGCAGTCAACATGGGGTTAGATCTTAAGATCTTCTTCCACAAACAGAGGGGAGGGATGATTTCCCCCCTCCCCTGATTCCCCCTCTCCCACTGAAGCCCCTTGAGCTCCCTGAAAATATGCTTCTGAGTGTTGGAGACCTACAGGTCTGAGTATGGTCGGTGTTGGATAGGAGGCTGCCTGTGTACGTTGCCTAGAACTCCCTGAACCAAGTGTTGTTTAATTGTACTTAGTTTCTTATATATGTAATTTATTTATTTTATTTATTTATTGTTAAATTTATATACCACCTTTCATTAAAACAATCCCAAGGCGGTTTACAGCAAAATTTAAAAACAAGATTGTAAAAAAGACACAATTAGAATATTAAGCTAAAAATATCAAACAAATCTGATTAAAAATTTAAAATAAAAGCAATACAGAGTACAAAGAGCAGCAAATAAAAAAGACAATCAAATAAAAGCCTGGGTAAAAAACCACAATTTAACATGCTTTCTAAAAGCTGTGATGGAGACCGAGGAGCGAATAGCCACTGGGAGAGCATTCCGGATTCCAAACAGAGTGCCCGGGGCGGGGGGGAGCGGAGGGAGGGGTAAATGCACCTACCTCCACCCTTAAAGTCAGATTCCCACCCCCTCCTTTGAACTTCCCCCACCCAGTTCCATGCACATCCCTATTTAAAGCTTCATGATGTAATTTCATATGATTGGATGCTCAACCACAGTTTTCACCATACGCTGCTTACCTGACTCCTACAATGGCATGTTTTTTATGTGATGTAGGAGTTATAGAAATAAATCTGAAGGATATTGTAGTATATAAGGCCTAAAGGAGGCAGCCTGGGAACAGTCTCTCACATAGTTGCTTCTGCAATAAAGCCCCTTAGCTCCTATCAGCCTTTGATTTATTTGTATGCTGAAAGTTTAATTTGAGTTTGAACCATGTTAGAGGCAGAGAGAGATCCTGGATAATTGACCAAGACTTTGTTTTCCCCTTGGGATAATTGACCATGTAAACAGTCATTTGTTTTTGCAAGAGTATGCTTAATAACAACAACCACCACCATAGGGGCCACAGAAATCACCATCAGCCAATTACAAAAAGCAACTTTACTGGGAACAGCCTATATTCTGCGACGTTATCTATAATAACAGCAACAACATTGATAATAGAATTCAGCCATCCCAGGTCCTTGGGAGGGACTCGATGTCTGGATAAAACAAACCAGTCAATAACACCTGTCTGACTGTGTAGCAACAACAACAACAATAATAATAATAATATGGGACTTCCGACTACAAACAGACAAATATCTGCCACACAATACACCAGATATAACTGTAGTTGAGAAGAAAGAAAAACAAGTCAAAATAATCGACATAGCAATACCAGGGGATAGCAGAATAGAAGAAAAAGAAATAGAAAAAAATCACAAAACACAAAAATCTACAAATTGAAATTGAAAGGCTGCGGCAGAAAAAGACCAAAATAATCCCAGTGGTAATTGGCGCCCTGGGTGCAATTCCAAAAGACCCTGAATAGCACCTCAACACCATAGGGGCCACAGAAATCACCATCAGCCAATCATAAAAAGCAGCTTTACTGGGAACAGCCTATATTCTGCGACGATATCTATAACAACAGTAACAACACTGACAATAAAATTCAGCCATCCCAGGTCCTTGGGAAGGACTCGATGTCTGGATAAAACAAACCAGTCAATAACACCTGTCTGACTGTGTAAACAACAACAATAATAATAGCAATGCTTTATTGCACAATCATCCAAAGTATTGTTTTTATTTAAGTTTTTTAAAAATAATATATATGTGCATATCAAGAATTTATTGCATCTACACTCAGATTACTAGAAAACCACAAAATCTGAATACTCAGCTTTATAATTTATAGAAATCTTAGCATGTTGAATCATTTTGTTGTTCGATGTGTTATAAATGAAAAATAAGGTGAATTATGTGAATTCCTCTTTTCATATAATGCTTCCCTCCATGCTTTTAAAGACAACTATTCCTTAGTTTAGTATTTAGGAGCTAACTGACGAACTAAAACGAAAGGCCAGAGATGCATGCTGCTATCTATTCTCTGGGTTCATTTTGGAATCATGACTGTACTTCCTTAGAAGACTTCACTGTGATTAATTTTCCAAATGAAAATCTGCCTTTGTGGTGACTTGTCAGAGATGCTGTCATTTTGGTTTCCCTAGAAGTATCTGCATCATTTTTAATTTGTCACATTCATGCAAGACCACAAACTAAATGAGAACTAGATGAGTCAATACCATTCAAATGCTAGAGTTAACAGACCAAACCTGACATGACACAGGAGATCTGTGACTGGATCTCCTGGCAACTTTTTGTGTTTGAAATGTAGCTGCTGGGATATAATTTGGATCAGCACATGACACTGGGGGGGGGGGGTGAGGGTTCAACGTATTTGCCCACATCTGTTTGCCCAAATAAATCACTTCCTAAAGCTGCTAATTACTTCAGAGAGAAACAAAATAGCCTAGGTAACCATATTGTACCAGATTAAGCCCCCTCGCATGATGCCAGGGTCTCTACCCTCTAGCAGCTGCTTTCATGATCCATGTCTCTACCCTCTAGCAGCTGCTTTCAAGTTGAGGCACAGATGTCAGATTTGTTTCTTCACTTATAAAATATTTGTATCCTGCCTTTCTGTCCCATAAAGAGGACAGCCAAGCAACTTGTAAATCAAATATAAAAAGCACAACATAACACAGAATAATTAAATATTAAGCTTTTGAAACAAAATTCTGAAAGTCATATCAGGAGCAAAAGCAAAACATAACATAGGTGTATAACATAGGTTCATAGAATAGAACACGGGGAGGACAGTTTAGTCCAGACTAGAGGCACATCGAAGAGGTTTGTTTTAACAACACCAAAACAGAGAGAGAGAGAGAGAGATTCCCAGAAGAGAGAGTTTAACCATCTAGATTCCTCAGCTGAAAAGCCCTGTCCTGCATACCTACCTTCATCTGCTGGTGGTGGGATGTACAGCAGTGCTGTCCTTGAAGATTTAAGTGGACTTTGACGATCATGCAAAGAAATATGGTCTTTTAAATACCCTGTTTCCAAATCATTTTGGTTTTTAAAATATTGACCAGTACTTCCATTTGGGCCTGGAAATATCCCAGGAGCCAATGTAAATTGTACAATATCTAAGTAACATGCTCTCAAAGACATACTGCATACTAGCTGCACTATTTTGCACTAGATGCATGTGTGATAGTGGCCAGATCTGCCTTCTCCAGAAAATGGTGCAGCTTGGTACGCCAACTGAAGCTGTGCAAGAGCACTTCTGGCCACATCCGCTATCTGACCATCCAGGAGCACTCCTAGACTGCAAACCTGCTCCTTCAAGGGGAGTGCAGAGCAGGTTGCATGCCCTAATCCCATACTGATTTTTCTCCCGACCAAAAGCTCTTTTGTGTTGTCTGGATTATATTTCAGCTTGATAGCCCACAGCCAAGTTATCATTGCCCTCAGACACTGGTTCAGGTCCTCCACTGCCTCCCTGGAATCATGACAAGGAAAGTGGATTTATCCTCATACTGGTGACACAAATTGTATGTGCTCATAGTTCTCCCACATCATGTTTGGTTTGGTCCTAAGAAGGGAAACAACATCGGCTGCATTTTGCTGATGGAAAAAATGGGGAGACTGTTTTGTTATTCATCCAGGGAAAACAAACAGCTTGTCTTTGATCCTGAAAATTATTTTCTGTCAAAACCAAGTGGCTGATATCCTGACTAACAAAGTGCATGCATAAGGAGAGACTCCAAAGATACAACTAGGACCTGTCCACCACTCCCCCACAGTCCCTCTACATGTGTATGGTTGCACAAAAGTGGTTGAAATGTCCCCACTCTTCTCATGCTCCAGAAGCATTCTGGAAAAGAAGAAATACGTCTATAGGTTTCCTCTCTTGCAGAGCAGTTCCAGAACGTAGGTAGAGCAGTGATGTTTCACCCATTTGCACAACAGCATGCGCATAGAAGGATGAGAGGGATTTTATGTGGACCCCTGGCATGTTCCCACCATCCCTCTTTATGTATGTGCACTTCTTTAGGAAACTGGTCATTATTCTTTTCCAGTATGATACCAATATAACACTACATTATTCTCTAGTAAAATGTGGGTCTTTATTTATTTATTTTTAACTTCCATGACCATATAGATCTCCATTAATTTTTTAATCTTTTGCAATAGCTTAAACGTTGAATGTTTCCAATTGCAGCCAATGTGTAATGTGAGTGAATTAAGAAATGTAGGTTGTTGAAGGAAATGTTTACAATTAGAATAAAAAAGGTACGTGGAGAATGACCTTTTATTGCATCACTCCAACACTATGAGTCTTTTTGTTAACACTGAGAATAAGCATACAGTAGTTTTCAAAATAAAGCTATCCATTTTCTTCTGTGTCCTCCTGCCCTTCACATAGTTTCTCAGTATTGTTTGTTTGAAAAGTAGGCGTGGTACCATTGGTTTATCTTGCAAAGTTTATCTTATGAAGTCAATTGGGATTTAAACCAACAAAAGGATGGAAACAAAAATGTTCTTAGTACATGTGCCTTCGCTTACAATAATAAATAACATGCATGATATATTTTAAACAAACAAAAAGTTTCCATCATGATTAGCCGGAGAAAAGCATTAAGTTTCCTATCAAGAAATAGCAAAACTAAATAATTAAAATAATAATTTTTAAATACTGGGAAGGAGAGTTCCTGTTTAATGGGTGGTCATCTTGCAATACAAATGCCTCTCTCAGTAGGCTGGGATTATGAATTTAAGCATGAATTGCTTGAGTTCATAATCCCAGACTGAGAGAGAAATGCTTATTTCTCCCATGGTAAAATCTCATGTATACACTCTGTCCACTTCATTTTCATGTGAGAAGGTGTTTACAATTACCCCCAATTAAAAAGCTTCAGATATGCCACATACATGGAAGTACGCACGTATGTGGAATGTCTTTGAACATTCTAAAACATGGTATCTTGGGTGATTTTAGACAAATGGTGACCCATGTGAAAATGAGCTAGTATAGTCAGACTTTGCCATAGTCTTTGAAAAGACATAGATTTCACATAGTCTTTGTCACTTCTGAAAAGTACATGTATTAACTGGGATTTTGTAAGATGAAATAGCAGGATGTTAAATAGAGTTGTTTTTTAAAAGTATATACTCTGATGGCTTTAAAAATCCAGCGATTCAGAAAATGAGAATGTGGACTCTTTAGCTGGACAGCTCCTTGGTTTTGTAGGAGCTATGCCACATAATTTGGCCTTGGTCAGAAATTGTAATTTTGATGTGTAAATAAACTGGTCTGGGTTACTGGAACTGAAACTCTATAAATCTGTTGCTTCACAGAGGACAACTTCCACCTATTTATCAAGTTGCAATGTTGGGGCCACAGCACTCAATACTCAAGGATGTGCCAATGCAATCTCAGCTCGTCCTTTAATCATGTATGTGGGAGAGTATCTGAATTGCCCCTCTACCCTGTTTTGTAGCACATGTAGAGTGGCAGTTCAGATGATCTCCCTCACACATGATTAAAGGACATGCTGAGATTGCACTGACATATCCTTGAGTGATGCCGGGTGAAGTGCTTTCATACCGCAGCTCCAACATTAATATGTGGAAGTTGCTGCAGACTGGTGTTCATCTGAACCAGCTCAGAACTGGGTTTCTGCTTAACCGCCAGCTCCAACCTGAGTGCATAACATTAGGTAAAACTCTAGTTTTGCCTGTTCAGGTTCAGTTCAGAACTTCCAAATCTGCTAACAAAGCAGGCTCTGTATGTTGTTGTTGTTGTTGTTGTTTAACATGAGAGACAGAGCCAGTGCAGATGTTAAATTTCAAAAGGTTTTCTGTCCTGCCCCCCGCCCCCACACACACACTCTTGAGATAAGGGTCTGAAGAGAGGAATCAAGGAAGATTTCAATGTCTACTTCTATAATTAGAAAATTTGAATCTTGCCATTTACACAAATCAGGTAGTAGCTGTTACCGCCTTCCAGGAGTTCCGCTTTGGATGCTGCATTGTTCACATGTATAGACCACTTGTGCAAGCACTTACTGAGGAGTGTTAAGCAGCTGTAGTAATGTATACATCAATCAAACTGGATTGTGCTTAAATTGGTTTAGAATGCAAATGTGAAACCTATTTTGCCTAGAGCACTGGTCCAACTAGGGCTCAGGAGAGACAAGAAGTGACTCGTGATCTAACCTGAGTAAGTTGCACCATTGTCACAGCAACATTTGCTTTAGATTTTTTTTTCTTTTTTCATTTCAAAAGAAATGAAGACAGGATGGGGAAGAAAGTGGGAGGGAGCGAATGATATCTACTCTAGACATATTTATTGGTTCTAGACTAGTTTAACAGCAATGGCTCACAACTCTTGCAAAAAAAAAAATCTATCTATCAGGTTTGTACATTGCCCCAAACTTTCTTCTCTGGGAGGTTAACAATAGCATAAAACAAGTTAAAAGCATATACAAAAAACAATTTAACAATTTAAAATTATGACTTATAGTTATAAAATTATGTTATAGTTATAGAGTTATAGAGTTATAAAATTATACTTATAAAATTGTGACTTAGAGTATTGTGTGACTGACACGAATTCTGCATTATACATGTAGCTCCCTCTCCCCACCCCTCTTCAAAAACACATACACAGCCATACAAATTCCCAGGGCTCCCTAGGAAGAACAAATGACTGTCAAATCAGTATGTATGCAGCATACATATGCTCTGAGAAAAAAGAAGAAGAGAAAGGGCTGTATAATAGAAAAATTGGGTTCTGTGTTGCACATTAGGGTCAAAGGTGAGTCCTAGATAGTGTAGTATATGCATGTTCCCCTTTCCTCTTCCTCTTCCTTTCTTCCTTTTTTGCATTCTATGCTGCATTAATAACATTCATAAATATCACAAGTACCATGAGAGAAACTCGTGTACTTTTTTGATGTTGCATGAGGAGAAGTGTGTTGACACACTCCCTCCATACCCCCATCCATAACTTATCCCTGCTTCCCTTCTCATCTACAGTGAGGTCTGGCTGCCAGGGGTTGGGTGGGGAGGCTCCACAGGCCTTGGGATCCAGGCTCCAAAATTACCTCGGTGCACCTTTTGGCCCCTTCCCATATCCTCAGTCTATCCTAACAGGAAGCACTCCTTTTTCAGTTAGTCCTGGAAACACAAGATCTCCTGGGAGGCGTATTCCCTTCTGCTACAGCCCCTGGCTGCAAGTTAAGCAATATTCCCCTACATGCACACACACACACATGCAGTATTTTTAACATGGGTTTTTGAGGGCACAAACAGCAACTGAACTCTCAAGAATGTAAGAATATAAAACAGGTATATTCATGCAAATATGCATTAGCAGAAATATTTCACAGAAGACCCACAGGACCAGCTCTCTGTTTTTCTAATCTTACTGAACATGAATGGAAGAGATGTAAAACAAATTACAAATTGTAATTTTTACTTAGTGGCACTTTATAACCACAATTAACAAAATAGGCTGCAGAGAATTACAGCATAGGTGGTTGTATATGAACGTTCTATTGTTATTTTTCAGATATTTATTTAAAGCTACTTGAAGGCTGCCCTGAATTTTTCAAATTTTTGCCATCTTGTTTGTATCTTGCCCTTCTAAGGAATACAGTTGATTTCCCCCCTTACAAAAACCCTGTGAGGGTTTTTTTAGAATGAGAGATGTAGCCCGTGTCAGGCAACAAATGTCACATGTTGGGGGGGGGGCAGAGAAACACAACCATGGTGCCAAGCCCTGCCCTTGACTGGCACCTATTGAGGACTGTAAGAGCAGATCTCTATGCATGTATAAAATATGTGCAGTTGGGAGCCCTGTTCTCCATTATGCAGTTGAACTTATATATGTGAAGCCTGTTCCTGTTTCTTGTTTTAAAGGAACGAATAACTTGCCTGAGGATAGCCAGTTAGTTTTATAGCTGAACAAGAGTTTGAACCTGTGTCTCTTATACTTAGCTTCACAGGGCATAGCAAGGTTGTCCATGGGACAAGAAGTGAAGATGGGCCCTTCCCTTCTACCTCTTGAGGGGGAGAGCAAAGACCAGACTGTCAGCTAGCTGGCAGCAGGGGTGGTGGGCCCAGGGACATCTGTTTCCACCCTTACTCAGTTAGAGCTGTGCCCCTGCAAGCCACTGCCCTGACCACTGACTGAAGAATAAATTATGTTGTTGTTTCAACTATATAACCATCCTCATTTACATAATTCCAAGAGTGTTCTGTTGACATGAGCTTCAGGTAATGGCCACAGAGTATTTGAGGACTGGGGTCTGCATCTTGCTTCAAAACCATTTTAGGAGGCTTTGTATTGGTTTTAAATTGGCTTGTTGCATTCTTTACAGTGTGTGCTGGCTCCCCACTGTTTTATAGTTAGTAGGAAAATACTTTCTGAGACCTTGCTGTTCTCATGTTATCAAAGCGGTTCTCACACAAATAACTGCAATCTTTCCCGTATTTTTTTTTAGGGATTTGAAGCCAGAAAATATCCTATTAGATGATTATGGTAAGTCTGAGAGCATTAGGTGAGGCCTTTTCTTCCACTGTAAAGTCGCTTAGATTTAGTTGTGTGACATGTATTGTGCAAAGGCAAATGATTTTCTGAAGTGGGTAGCAGGCTGAACAATCACCAGTGCTTATTGTAAAATATGGAGAATGACTGGGTAACAGCTGTACCCATGACTCCTGCACAACTGAGAAGACGGACAGCGAGAGAGCCATTCTGAAGAGCACTGTGGGTTAGGTTAACATATTCTCTGCATTACTTCAGTAATCATTCTTATTAATGTACAATTATGGTGCTCCCAGCTTTCATTTCTAGATGTGTTTTATCCTTTTGCTTTGGAGTCATTTGCATAACAGGACACCATTGTATTGTATTTTTGTATTGGCAATGCAAACATTGTTGAAGAGCAAGTTCCCAACAAATGTGGCTGCTCTTTATTCCAGGTGTTTGGAATGTTATACCAGAAATGAAATTACCAAGCCCAGATGTACAGGGTGCTTTAGTCTGCTCTTGTCCATATAGCTGACACAGATCAGTACAGGCCAACAAACAAACAAAGCTGACTCCTAGACTTAGTGTTGAGTGATAGAGGGGCAAAAAGTATCTGCCTTCTCTTAAGACAATTCCCAGACTCCCAGTTGTATGCCACCGTTTCCTGCAGGGAGGACAGGAAGCCACAGTTCTAGTCAATCCTTTGCTTTTCATGCTGAGCAGGCCTAGTGAGCCACTTTTTTCAGATGAGTTCTGCCAAAGGGCTACTATCATTTTCTTCCTTGCAGTGTTTTTGATCATGTGAACTGAATAGAAAAAATATTTTTTTCTAGATGTTTGTAGCTATGATGAAACATTTGCTCTATTTTCACCCTCTTTAGGCCATATCAGAATATCTGATTTGGGTCTAGCTGTTAAGATCCCTGGGGGTGAATCAATCCGTGGACGGGTAGGAACAGTCGGCTATATGGGTAAGTGCTTTTGGTATTCCATGTTGTTAGTAATCAGCCCTGAATGTTACTATTTTGAACTTTGTTTGTAATGCAGAGTACATTACAGAGAACCAAAGAAGAAGGGAAGGCACCAAATACACCATTACAGAGTTTGTAATGCAGAGTACATTACAGAGAACCAAAGAAGAAGGGAAGGCACCAAATACAGGAACAAAAGGGGAGCAGACTTCAAGGTGCAGAGAAGATTGATTGCCCACTGCATTTTGAGTACTATAACTCTCAGTCATGGGTGGCTCTAATTCAGTTCCTTTGAAGAGAGATCAGAAGCTTCTTCCACACTACCTCAAAATACGATTTAAGATGTTGTGGAAGACTGTTCAGATCTCTCTTCAGGGCCAGCTTTACCATGAACCAGGATGAATGGGTAACTCCGGACAGCAGATTTGTGGGCCAGTTCTCAGGGCAGTGTGGCAGCCCACCAAGCCCCTTCCTCATGGGCAGCGTCCAGAGGAAGATCAAATGACACCATGCCTCTTCCTTCCTTTTCTGCTAGGAAAGGGGAGAGATTTGAAAGGCATAGGTAACTGGTTTAACTGGTGATTTAATAGCTAAACAGAGAGGCACCATTTGATGCTCTGGTTCAAACATCATGGGCCAGCACTGTGTCTCCTTGAGAGACCTGAATTAAAGCCACTGTGACAAAGGCAGTCCACACAAATGCCTTGTAACAGCCAGCATGTGGAGCAATTTAAAGTGGCTCTAAACGTGACATGTAAACCAGCCCTAATCAAAATGGAATCTTGCCTTTCATTCCTGAACATACCTGCTGATATTTACTTAGCTGTCAGTGTAAGATGGTCAATACAGAACTTTTCCTGGATCTCCTCTTTCTTTCTCTTCCAGCTCCAGAAGTCTTGAATAACCAGCGATACACCCTTAGCCCTGACTACTGGGGATTAGGTTGCTTGATTTATGAAATGATTGCAGGACAATCGCCCTTTCGTGGCAGGAAAGAAAAGGTGAAGCGAGAAGAGGTAGACAGGAGAGTCTTGGAGACTGAAGAGGTGTATTCCCATAAATTCTCTGAGGAAGCAAAGTCTATCTGTAAAATGGTAAGGGGCTGCACTTTTGGGAGCTGGGATTTAAAATCCCTTAGCTAACTATATCAGGCAGCTAATTATGATAATAACTATTGAGGAAGATTAATATGGAGGGGAAGGGTCAGAAAGAGTGAGCAAACCCGTGGATTGGTTGGCAGTGGTAAGAGACAGACTGACTAGTAAAGCTGAATGCCCACTGCCTGCCCACTGCTTGGAGGACAGTGTGGACCACATTATTTCTTGTTGAAACAGTCAGACAGGTGTTATTGACTGGTTTGTTTTATCCAGACATCGAGTCTTTCCCAAGGACCTGGGATGGCTGCATTTTATTGTTGTTGTTGTTGTTGTTATAGATATTGTTGCAGAATATAGGCTGTTCCCAGTAAAGCTGCTTTTTGTAATTGGCTGATGGTGATTTCTGTGGGCCCTATGGTGTTGTTGAGGTGCTCTTCAAGTTGTTTTGGAATTGCACCTAGGGTGCCAATTACCGCTGGGATTATTTTGGTCTTCTTCTGCCACAGCCTTTCAATTTCAATTTGTAGATCTTTGTAATTTGTGATTTTTTTCTATTTCTTTTTCTTCTATTCTGCTATCCCCTGGTATTGCTATGTCGATTATTTGGACTTGTTTTTCTTTCTTCTCGACTACAGTTATATCTGGTGTATTGTGTGGCAGATGTTTGTCTGTTTGTAGTCGGAAGTCCCATAATATTATTATTATTATTATTATTATTATTATTATTATTATTAATAATAATAGAACATTAAAAACAAAAAGCTACAATACATTTTTTTAAAGTGTAAAGACATTTTTTAAAAGCTTGCGTGATCAAGAAGGACTTCACCTGGTGTTTAAAATGAGTCTGGATAGTGAAGATTAAGTCGGTTAGTGCTGGGCTCTGGCCCAGGGGATGGGGCAGTGAGTCGGGGGGGCACCAAGGGGTAACTTTAGAAGCCCAGGTGGGGCAGCGGCAGCAGGCAGTTGTGCTGATACCTTTGTGGGAGCAGGGCCCCACACTTGCCATCACAGGAGAAGAGAGCTGGTCTTGTGGTAGCAAGCATGACTTGTCCCCATAGCTAAGCAGGGTCCGCCCTGATTGCATCTGAATGGAAGACTTGATGTGTGAGCACTGCAAGATATTCCCCTCAGGGGATGAAGCTGCTCTGGGAAGAGCAGAAGGTTTCAAGTTCCCTCCCTGGCTTCTCCAAGATAGGGCTGAGATAAATTCCTGCCTGCAACCTTGGAGAAGCCACTGCCAGTCTGTGAAGACAATATTGAGCTAGATAGACCAATGGCCTGACTCAGTATTTGGCAGTTTCCTATGTTCCTATGATACATTTGTCACCTGAGTCCATTGCCTCACACGGCCTTATGGGGGAGCCATTCTTGGTGCAACCTCTATGACCTGTGATTGATTTCAAAGCTCCTGGGGTATACCGTAGCTCATAAGAATAACCCTGCTGGATCAGACAAAAAGTCTATCTAACCAAGCATTTCTAGCTTGCTAGGAAATGCCATAGTTCAGTGGTGGAGAACATGCTTTGCAGGCAGAAGGTTTCAGGTTCAAATCCTGGCATCTCCATATAGGACTTAGAAAGATACCTGTCTGAAACCCCAGAGAACAGCTGCCAATCTGCGAAGATAATACTGATCTAGAATGGTCTAACACTGAATAAGGCAACTTCCTATATTCATATAATTGCTCAACTTTCAATAAGAGGAGTCTACATACAAGTGTTCATGTTGAAATTTATTTATGGCCCCTATGCCTTCATCTTCTTGGGTTCTAGTGTGGTCAAGCTAGCACAGAGCTGAATTTGTGGAATGTCTGTCCAGATTCTTCTTCTGGTTACAAAGTGTCGAGCTACAAATCATTGACTTGGTTATGTTGTAGATCCAGGACTCAAAGTCTTATACAACAGCCCCCCATCCCCACCCCATTCCTCATCACTGTATAGGAAACACAATTTCTCAGATGTTTAGAATGAATCCTTGTTTAAGATATTATCTTGTGACATTTTCAGGGCCAGGCAATAATGTTCATTTAGTATGAATTCAGAAACAATAGCACAAATCTTTTATGATACCTTGCTGATATTTCTTGATAACTTTGTGTAGATATTGGTATTGGTTTCTCTTACACACTAAAGAAAGGCAGACATCCTTTGAGGATAGCTGAGGGGCCAAAGAAACAATAATGCCTTCTGCTGGGAAAATTGGTTATCAAGGTTATATGTTTTATCCAGAATTTCCAAAGAGTAACTCCACTAGAGTACACTGGGATGAGAATTTTCTACACCGAATCAACAGCATCAAGAATGAATGGCTTCTGCTGGTATTCACAACAATTTCTGCTGGGATGGAATTCAAGTTGTCAGGGCCTTTCTGTTCCCACAGTGCAGGCTCGGGCAGTAAAATTTCCTGACTCAGAGTAGTTTTCAGTCCTTCGATGTTCCTGTAAAAACATGGCTAGCAACATCCAAATGTTCTCTACTTGTAGCTGTGGAGTTTCATAATGTGAACATTGACAGTTGAAGGGAAATGTAGGGATTTGTTCTACTTACTATGTGTGATCTGTATGTTCCCACATATGGGTCTGAATGCACTCAGTTAGTTAGATCTTCTTTCGTGTTGTAAATTATTGGAGCAGGTCAAGCAAAAACAGGCCCAGTCATAGGGACATGCTAAAATTTTCTGGGTCTTTTTCCTGACTTCGGTAGCTGATGCTGTGTGGGTATATTATCATTAGCACTGCCTTTCCATTTATATTTTTCTAGCTTTGGAAACAGTTTAGCTGGAGAATTTTCCAGAAGGATTAGCCAAATCATTGCTGGGACATGAGCAAGTAAGGTTCTGTCTATTGAAACTGAAGACTATATTTAGATTAGATTTGATAGATTTTATTTGCATTTAGTCATCTGTTCATAGCAAAACATGGTAATAATTACACAATATAATAAAATGCAATAAAAGCAGATTACACAACACAAAATCTAAGTAAAATAATGTCACACAAGTCCAAATAAAAATTTAAAAACACATACAACTTACATTTCAGAATCCCCAACATGGCACAGCATTTTCCTTCATGAAGTTTCATCTTATTTACATATTTAATAATAATGTAAAATAATCCTACATTTTAAATAATAATCAGCACAAATGCTTACAGGAAACCACTTGCATTGAACTTCCTGTTGTCTAGGGGCCTAGCAAGGTTCAAGTGGATCCTAGGACAAGACATAAAGATGGGCCCCTACTCCACCCCAGATCCCCCACTGCCTTCTCATCTGTTCATGTCTTTGCTACAGAAGAAATGTAAAGACATAGTGAAAAAACAAAACATTCTCTGCCCACCTTTTCATTCGATCTTGTGCAGTATCACACACTCCCCATGTACAAGAAATGTCTCAGGGACCCAGGGACATTTGCTCACCATGTTTAGTTACAGGTATGCCCCTGGCAGAGACTGGATTACAACTATTCATTTTTTATTTAAAATATTATTTCTAAATTGCAAACCAATACAAACATTTTAGTGAAACAAACTGTATCTTTACCATTATTTTTTCTGCTGCTGCCCTCTGATGGATAAAGGAAAAATAACTGAATTGCAGCCCATGTCGTAATTTTCCTTTTACATGGAGAATGTGGCTTTACATTTTTCTTCTTAAATACATGTTTAAGACTTTAATTCTTTCCTCTTTTTAAAGTTTCTGGCCTGAAGGAGGCCCAAAGTTATTAGCTGATAGCTGAGCTATTTTAAACTCTTGAGGCTTTTTGATAGCGTGTGGTTCTCATGTGCAATATCTCTGGCAATTTTTTAAAATAAAGCTGCAAAAGAGAATTGTTGTTGTTAATAATAATAATAATAATAATAATAATAATAATTTGATTTATATTCACCCTTCCAAAAATGGTTCAGGGCAGTTTATACATAGAAATAACAAATAAATAAGATGGATCCCTGTCCCCAAAGGGCTCACAATCTAAAAAGAAACACAAGATAGACAACAGCAACAGTCACTGGAGGTACTGTGTTGGGGGTGGATAGGGCCAGTTACTCTCCCCCTGCTAAATAAAGAGAATCACCACATTAAAAGGTGCCTCTTTGCCAAGTTAGCAGGGAATGACACCTGACCCAAGCTAGCCAAAGATATTGTTTCTTGCCTATAATATATAAACTATAGCCATTTGCTATTTTCTAATTTTTCTCTACTGTGATTCAGTATTATAGAAGCCCATACTTTCTTTAGAACATAACTTATTCACTTAATTAAAGATAAAGTATGCCATCAAGTCAATTTCAAATCCTGGTGCCCACAGAGCCCTGGTAGCATACAGGAGGGGTTTCCCATTGCCAGTATGAGATGATGCCTTTTGGTATCTTCCTCTATCACTGCTGCCCAATATAGTAGCAGTGGAGATTCAAACCGGCAACCTTCTGCTTGCTAGTCAAGCATTTCCCCACTGCACATCTAAATGCATGGGTACTGGTGAACATTAAATATGCTGGAGCAAATGAGCCAAAAATATTGTAGTTGAGGAAGTCAGGTGAATAGAAAACCATTATATCAGTGGCTTAGGGGATGCTAAAAGGAAGTATAAATGGCTAAGACACCACCTACTTCTTTTAGATGCAATAAGAAATTATGGACATGATCCAGCCATTGGTTTCAATGAGAACTAGTTAAACAACTGCTAAACTTTTATTCCCACTGAAATCAGTGAGATGGAAAGTCTGAGCCTAACTTAGGCTGCTGGATAGAAAGCTCAGAGCAACCTATTTGCTCCCAAATGTTTCTCACTAAGGCCCTGATCAGGTCTTCATCATTTGTACTTACTACACTTTCTGTTATTCACAAGGAAATTATTAAAGCGAGCAAAACATAAATTGAGAAAGAAAAACACATTATTTCTGCCATCATAAATCCCCTAAAATTAACTTTGGGACAGGGAGAGTGAGCCCTCCTATAATGATTGCCTTGTAGGATGAACCTGTCTGATGTCTAGTGGACAGCATGTCTGGCTTAGACCCTGTGAGACCCAGATCAGGGCCAGGCATACTATGAGCTGAAATAAAACAGCTCTTTTCAAGTGACTGACTCCAAAGGGGATGCCATTTTCCTACCACCAATCCTATCTGTGTGTCGTTTAAAAAAATGAGTTCTAATCAACAGAAGAGGCATGGCCAGGGGCGTAGCTATAATTGAGCGAAAGGGTTCAAAGAACATGGACCCCCAGCTCCTAAGGGCCCTCCAGATCCACCCCTCCCTATTTTCTTCATTATCTTCCTCACTCTTGGGGGCCGCCAGAGAGAGGGATGAACACGGGCCCCCTCTTCCCTAGCTATGCCCCTGATAGCATTTTCATTCTGTGCTTTAGGAGCAAAGATGTCTGTTGCCAACACAAACTGTCATCTAAAGCAACTGAGTGATTGTGGGAAGATGGGCTATTGCACAGCTGTTGTCCTAGCTAATGGCACCTGAACTAGTACTACACTATGTGATTGCACAATTGCAACATGCCTCATTTGTTTTAAGGAGAGCTTTTGCACGAAACCACAGAAGTGCCCTTTTTTTAAGCACAACTAAGCAAACGCGAATTGGCTCATTCCACAAGCATGCCGTTGTTCTGGATGTCAGCCACTGGACTGAGTCCAGATACAGCTCATCCATATTCTTTATGGGACTCTGGGCCTAAATGCTCTTTTGGTCAAGGGGGTACTCGTAGCCGTTTTTGTGCTGATCTGTAATTGTAATAAAGGAATTGAAATTGAAATAGCAGTTTTGCTGTACAAATAAATGAGATCAGGCATGTGACCATCACTGAGCATGAGCAGCACTTCTGGGGGCTGCCATAAGGTTGCTCCCCTCTTTGCCCCATACTTTGGGGGGCGCACCAGAGTCACCCATCCATCCCCATGCCGGGCACACTGCACTGGAAGATTCATTCACACGCCATTGAGTTTGGTCGGGCAACGAAAGAACTCATTTGCTCCAACCCAACAGCGTGCACTGAAGTGCCCAGTGCAACAGGCAGACCAGCAGCTCACCCATCTTGCCACTGCTGACAATGCCTCAAGTAGTGCATTCTAGCACTTGCACACACACAACCACAGGGGAAGGGGGCCATCAGTCGAGCTCGTCCCAAGGCCACTGGCAAGCTCCCTACGCCCCTGAATGAGATTATATATTGAGATTATATACTGGCACCAGTTCCAGATTTTAAGGGTAGACAGGGTTGTGACATTTAACAGATATGTCCTATCGTATGTGAATATATATAAAATAAATACATAAGAGCCCTCTTACAGTGTTCTTGGTCTTCTTCAGCTACTGACCAAAGATGTGAAGCAGAGACTGGGTTGTCAAGAAGACGGTGCAGCTGAAGTAAAGAGGCACCCATTTTTCAAAAGCATGAATTTCAGGCGCTTGGAAGCAGGAATGTTGGACCCTCCTTTTGTCCCTGACGTAAGTGATGCTTGAAAGAGAATAACAGAATTGAAGTGGAACTTGAAAGCAGTACACCACACACCACTTGAGATCGTTCTCTAACCCTCTGCTTGTTTTCTTTTGCTGCTGAAGTCTTTCTTTTACCCCCTTCCCCTCGAGGGTTTGAGATAAGTAGGCGTATGTTGATCTAGGACACCTGAGTCCAACTACTTTGTTCAGTCAAAGAGTTGACTGAAGGTGATGGTTGTGGCAAAGTCACTATAGGGTATAGACCAGGAATTATAGTACAGTGGTGGGGGAGTGAAGGATTTCTAACAGAGAATTCTCAACACCATTACACAGTACAATTCCAAACATTCCCTGAGAAAAGCCAGAACAGTTAAACTGGTATTAAACTCTTGTAAGAATACAAGAGTAGATAACCCCTGCAAATTGTCCTGTCCTTGTGCTGTGGTGAAATGGTCCTGAGAATGCAAGATCACTCTTGCTTCACCCTGAATCAATCCAGAGATATGTTTGGGGTCCCCCACCCTCAAACACACACATTTTCAAAAATTTAGTGAATTGTGATTTCACCATTAGACTTCCAGAACATTACCTCACCACTCAGAACTTCAGGGACAGTCATCACATAGTGAGTTGTTTTAAGCCCTATTGAGACAATGTTGTACAAATGTATAGATGTCTGTACACGCATGTGTGTTTTTTAAAAAAATATTCTGTACCTGCATTCATTTCAAAAGTTAATCTGGATACAGATCCCTCAAATGCATGGTACAGATAGGAAGTATACAGCTGTACCTGTACTTGTGAACAAAAATGTCATATCAAGTGGGCATATTATTTTGTAAAATCAAATCAAGGGTCTTTTCCCCCTAATCAGGCTCAAAAGCAGTTTTGGTGGTGGCAAAATGTGAGATATTACACCAGTTTCCCGACACAAAATAGTTCACAGTATCAACCCTGAATAATAACTTCATACGGCTAGCATTTTTTCTAATATAATATAATCTTATACATAGCTTCAGTTTTATTTCTTTTCATCAAGCCTTCTGGTGTGTGTTTGTTTTTTGTATCCTGGGCCAAGGTTGTTTAGATACTTCTGGGATATTTGAGTATTTTTCTTTGAATAGTAGATTCCCATGCATATCCCAAATTAATTTTGAAACTCTCCTAAATTCCACGGTAGATTGCTGGGTGTGCAACACAGAGTCTGCAGTTCAGGAGAGACAAACACAAAGCCCCACTGGACCATATGTGGTTCTCTGAATCCTGACTTAAATGACAGGTCAAGTGAAATTGTTGTTCAGTGTTCTTTTCCAGTTTGGGTTTTTCTTTTTCAATTTGTTTTCCTTTTTCAAAAAAGTAAAATATTGAGACTGCCAGCCACTTTGGAATCAAAGCTGAGCTATTTAGGATATCTGCATATTAGAAAACTGTTTCTAATGCTGCTTGAAAAACTTGATTATGAATAATCCTGGGAATGCTGAATTTTGATTACAGATTTATTTCCATTTGAATAGGACTTCAGCTGTTAAACTGTTTTTGATCTTTGTGCTCAACCCACCCTGGAGTTCTGCAACTTGCATTTGTTTAAATGAGGCCTGTTCAGAAGTTACCATTGATTGTGTCCTTTTTGTTTACTTTTTGCCCCTTCAACTGCTTTTATAACTGGTGGGGCAAACTGCTTCTAGCACGTACTTGCAAAACCATGTCCATTTCCAACCTTGTGGGAGTCGCCACTCGCTAATTCACATAGAAAAGCTCAGTGATGCAGCAAGTTCCTCTTTTGAGAAATAGACTCCCACATCAGCAGGCAGCATTTCTGACTCATGCCTTCCCTGGCTTCTCCATCTAGTCTTAAAGTTCTTGTGTGGTTCTCAGTACCCACTGTGGTTTTTGACATATTAAAGGAAATAACTGATTGGCACAGTTCTGGATTTCATTGTGGCAAATTCAACCCAAGTAAAGTGGTTTAACGTTTCTCTTAGTTGCTCTTCAGTCATACTGCTGTTCACAGTAGCCCTCTTCAGGTGTTCAGCCTGAAGCCAAATAGAGGGGGAATTGGAGCACGCCACTAGTTTTACACTCCTTGCCAACACTCTCCACAGTTACTGTGAGAGGGGAGTGAGAGGAGAGCCGGTCTTGGAGAGGAGAGCCGGTCTTGTGGTAGCAAGCATGACTTGTCCCCTTAGCTAAGCAGAGTATATCCTGGTTACATATGAATGGGAGACTAGTGTGAGCATTGTAAGATATTCCCCTTAGGGGATGGAGCCGCTCTGGGAAGACTAGAAGGTTTCAAGTTCTGGGAAGAGCATCTAGGTTTCAAGTTTCCTCCCTGACTTCTCCAAGATAAGGTTGAGAGCGATTCCTGCCTGCAACCTTGGAGAAGCCACTGCCAGTCTGTGAAGACAATACTGAACTAGATAGACCAATGGTCTAACTCAGTATATGGCAGCTTCCTATGTAACCTATGTAACTTCCCATGTTCAGTGCTTGTCTGCAGAGGCAAGCAGGGAGACCTCTTCCCTGCATGCTAGAATCCTGGCCAGCCAGAGTTCTAGAATGCAGGGAGAACGTTTTCCCAGGCTCAGTGCTGGTCTCTGCAGACAGGCATTGAATGTGGAGAGCGCAGGCAGCATATTATTGGTCATGGAGTGTATTGCTGTGCTGTAGGGCTAAACATTTCTCCTGTATGCCTGAACAGGGCTAGTGTCATCTTTTTCTCCCAAGATAACTATTCAGATAATCCTTAATATAATTCATCATTAGCCCTGTTCAGACATTATGTTGTACAAGTGTACAGATGTCTATACAAGTGGATATGTTACTGTGTGAATGACTGTACCTGCATTCATTTTAAAAGTGAACCTGGGGCAGGCCCCTCAAATGCATGGTACAAAGAAGACAGGTACAGTAGTTGCTGTACCTGTGTTCAACATAATTTGTGAATAACTATACCTGTACACTGTTCAGGTGTTGAACATAATGGCTGAATAGGGCTATTACTTTTAAGCATTCTCACTTCATCCACATATTCATACTCTTTCATATTCTTTTTCCGCTGGGGCAGCCTAGAGCAGTATACTGCAAAGATGTGTTGGACATTGAACAGTTTTCAACTGTCAAGGGTGTGAATCTGGACCAAACAGATGATGATTTCTATTCCAAGTTTTCAACAGGCTCTGTGTCTATTCCATGGCAAAATGAGGTAATTATCTATCTATCTATCTATCTATCTATCTATCTATCTATCTATCTATCTATCTATCTATCTATCATCTATCTATTTATCTATCTTCCATCAGACTATTCCATTGCTTTCCCTGTCAGGCTTTAAAACTTCCATAAGGAGCAAATGCATGTTTTGAAGTTGTCTAAAGGACTTGGAATAGTCATCTTTCTAGGTTTTGAAATACTCTCCCTAGGATAATATAGGCATTTTTCTGTTGTTTTCCTGATATTTAGTTGTATAGAGTTAAATAGTACATCAGTAAAGATAGAGTCAAATGGAAGTATAAATGGTATTTCAGTAATGTCCTCTTCAGATGAGCAAGAGTCATTTTTGAATTCTTGTATTATTTTGCAACTTATCCTAAGATCTCAGGTGCGGTCATTTCTCCAAATGGATCATGGCACCTGTATAATGAAGAGCTAAGACATCTTTCTCTTCCAAACTGTCCCTTGATACTTTCATCTGCAGCAGTGTTCCCTCTAACAGGGATTTCCTTTTGTTGTTGACTACAACTCCTAGAATCCCCATATGTGATGGCTCTTGCTTGGTGATTCTGGGAGTTGTAGTCAACAACATCTGGGAATCCCTGTTAGAGGAAACACTGATCTGCAGGATCGGTGAATGTCCATAGTTATGGCTAGGAAAGTACTTTTCTCAGATCTGGTTAGATTTAGTATCAGTGATGAGCTAACAAATGAAACTTTTGTCTTTGCCTCCATCAGGCAAAGTAACTCAAATAAATTGTTCCATAGGTCAGTTACAGTCTCTGATCTGTGACTTTGGAGTTGTTACATTTCTGCTACTTTGAGTAGCAAGTTTTCACAGCTTCCAACCATATTTCATATGTTACCAAACAAGCAAATTGGGTTTTTTAAAAGCCACCGCATAGAAGCAAACATGGAACTTTATGCATGATATCAATAATATGATGACTGCTGGGATCAGAATGCCAGAGCAATGGGAAAGAAGAGGCAGGTGTTTAGCAGGTGATCAAACAGGTTCAGACATCTTCAAACTACATATCGAGGGTCTGATATACAGTATGTAACATGGATCACTTTTGTGAGCAATCTCATTGGTAGCTTGAGCCTGATGTTCCTAGGACACTCCTGCTTTTTATTCATGTTACACTATAATCTGGGTTATATATAGATTATATATAGATTAATGTTTAAGAAAGAAAAAACCTGCCTCTGTGCAGACATTGGATTAGCTGATCTTTCAAGTCTGTTTCAGATTCCATGTTCCATGGATAGGGATTTGGATGCCTCTTTCATTCTCCTGGTTGTTAACCTACAGGTGTTGGCAAGGCCCTTCCTTCTCCTGCTGCTATCCAAAGAGGCATTTGGAAGAACTCTTTCAAAAGAGTATCTGCTGGTTAAAAGATTTCTATACTATAATTACCCGGATGCTCATCTCATTTATCTATGGGCAGCGTAAAGCATGATTGTTGGGTTTATTTTCCATCTATATGGCACTGCCAGTCCTTCAGAGAGCACACATGCAACGAGGGGTACAAACGGATCCTTGATTACACTCCCCAGCTAACAATACCATTTAGCATTTTACTGCTGAATATTTATTACAGTAAGCAGAGCTTCACATAAAGATAAAATAAACCCTAATATAAGGGAGAAACTGCTATAAAATGGGCACGAGCTGCAGCAGCTGAATGAAGATAAAGAGTTCTTCAGAATACCAGGATAGTCCAACACAGGCACACATCATTATGTAGCCACAGTGATGTAGGTGAATAGTGGAGCACAATTGCAGGATACCCAGAAAACGAGCCTGTGTTTGGTTTGTTCTGCATGTAATATCCCCCATCGCTGTGTGGTTTGCCACATTAGGGGAAATTGGTTTTATTGGTCATACTGTACTGGAAAGCACTGATAGGTTTCAGGACTTCAAGATAAAAATTCTACCTTCAGTTGTATTAGATTTTCCTTCCTCTTACAGTAGTTCAGGATTCAGCTATGAGCACTTCTCATAAACCACATTTTCCAGTGCATGAGCAGGGTGGCAGATTCCTTTCTCATTGTATTGATTTGTTAGTATATTGACAGTACATCATGGGAACCAATAAATGTGGCAATATACTCAATGGAAGTGCCTCACTCTCTAGAACAATGAAATCCTTCCGTAAGCTATTGGACTAATATTGCTGGCTTCCTGGCCATCAAATAACTTCTGCTTTAGTCATTTCTCTGAAGAAACAGGATGTGTTTCAAGAATGTGAAGCTAATTCTAGTATGTTGCTATCCCGTTCACAGTCACATTTGTATAAGTTCCAGTGCAATCAGTTTGACACAAGATATATGCTGTGTTATGGCTGTTCATAGAACAATATGTCAGCAAAAATCTTCATAGATAAAATACCAAACACCCAGACCATGCCTAATCAGTAAAGGCAGGGGTTTTCCTCAGGTGTTGTTGGACTACAGCTCCCATTATTCCCAGCCACAACAGCTGAGCCACTGTGGCTGGGAATAATGGGAGCTGTAGTCCAGTAACATCTAGGGACCCACCGTTGGAAACCCTTGTATTAAGGCAAGTGATGGTTTTAGTGTGCCACAAGCAGAAGTGTCTGCAGAGTGCAGTTCATCCACAACGTGAATTGTGGAATTAGAAGGGACAAAAAGACTAGCTGGTTAAGTGCCTGCTGTGAGGTAGAATCATGTCTCCAGAAAGCAGACCCTTGCCTGTCGCAAGGAAAGAACAAATAGGCAGAAGCAAGTGAACCAATCTGCAGTCACTAGCTAAAATAACAAACTAAGCCCAAGGGTCACTAACAGATCTGACCAAGAGAGAAATTCTTTTCAACAAATTATTTTACTCCAAGTCTTAATGTCTGACTGACTGCCATTTCTGCAAAGGATATTTTGTTGGAGTACAACTCTATGCCACCCAACAACCTTTCATTAATTGTCCCTGATGCTGTAGAAAAAGATGGAGGGCACCATACAGAGAAGACTGATATTTTTAAACCTCAGATCAGGTTCAAAATTACAAACTGCTTCCCCTCAGCACATGGCCATGAAGCTGGCTTTGTTTCCTACTGTTTGATGGGCAGCTGTGTTTAACCAGCAGCAGAAAACCTCTGCTATATTCACCAGAAAAGGCTGACTTTGCTGATTCATGCATGACCAAGAATTAAGTAGACAGGCTGCATGTGGTAGAATAAAAAAGCATCAGAAATCCAGGAGACAATCACCACAATAAACTTACTGTTGATTGTATTGAAATGTGTGGGTAGCAACAAGGTCATCTACCTTAGCCAGGTGCACCATCTTCACCCTTTTCAGTGGCTTTATTTGGAGTAGGGGCTTTTTTTTCTTCTTCTTTGCATAGCACATTCAAGATCTGAGGCTTCTGGTTCAGACAAATGTAGTCTCTTTTTCTCTCTCATCATTTTCTAGATGATAGAAACAGAGTGTTTTAAAGAACTAAATGTGTTTGGACCAAACGGTACTATCTCACCGGACCTTAACAAAAGCTACCCACCTGAACCACCCAAGAAAGGATTGCTGCACAGAATATTTAAACGTCAGGTGAGAGCCTCTGTCTTTACATGGCTAAGAGCCATTCTAAATGTATATGGGATTTTCCTGTATAACAGGAATCTTCATTAGCCTTTGATCGAGGAAGAAATACTCAAGGAAGAATTTAACAGGAATTTTTTTTTTTTAATGCATATCAGTTCCTGTGTTAATATGAGAACTACATTTGGAAATGTCATCTATTTTTATTAAGTTCACATAACTAGACTCACATATTTTCTCCCCAACTATAAGTGGATAGATTGTGGCTAATATGCACATCTTTGAAAGTGATGAAAGAGATACAGGAGATCATCCTTATTTTAAGCAAATATCCCTTATTTTAGAATATGTACACGTCTTTTGAAGAATAGTATTGGGGTTTTAGGAGTATACTATTCTTCAATAATCTTGTTCAATGAGTTCAAAAAAACACAGGCCACCAGCAAGTCTGGGGACAAAAGTTTGAAACTTTTGTATGCATATTGGGGTCATATTGCATATGAGTATGCATATTGGGGTCATAAGGGCTTTAGCAAGTCATAGAACAGTAGTTATGAACAGACAAGGCAGCATACTCAGCTGGAACAAAGGTGGAAGAAGGAAAGAGAAACTAGAAAGACTTGAGATGGAAAATGCCATGGCAACTTTTTCTGCACCTCAATCCAAGGATTTAGAATTTATAGCCCATCCTGTCTTAAAGATTCAGGGCAATAAGCAAAAGAAAGAAAAAAGCAGAACACAATATACTTTTTTTTAAAAATCACTGACACTTTCCCACCCTTTCTTGACTTAACCCTGAAATCCAAAGGCCAGCTGGGAAAAGTACAACACTTCTGAAAGGAGCTCAGACTTGCACTTTGGCAAGCATGTAGAGCAGGCCTGCTCAACTTAGGCCCCCCGGCTGTTTTTGGACTACAACTCCCATAATCCCTAGCCACAGTGGCCAATAGCCAGGGATTATGGGAGTTGTAGGCCAACATCTGCAGGAGGGACGAAGTTGAGCACCCGTGATGCAGAGGGAATGTGTTCAACCATTGGGACCAACACCGAGAATACATGTCTCATTGTCTGAACCTGATGCATAGATGGCTAAATTTACTCAAGGAAGACCCATTAAAATTAAAAGGACAGCTTAAGCATTTACTCCTTGGGTCAATTTAGTTAGGATTCAGCTTTTGATATGGTTTGAAGACCTTTCATCCTGGAATTTTGAACAAATGTGAGAAATGTGAAATGTTTTGGAAATCTGATTTTTTAAAAACATCATCATCTTTTAACTATTTTAGCACCAGAACAATTCCAAGAGTTCTCCAAACGCAAAGGCCAGTTTAAATCATCATATAAATTCCAACCATGTCAGTTCAAACTCCACTGGAAGCAGCTAGTTATATTTGCCTTTGGTGATCCCACACGTCACATCCTTCCACTGTAATATATGGAGCTTCAAGGATGAGAGAGTACCCACCATTGAGCTAGAAGATCAACAATCTCCAACAAAGGGAGATTTTTCCCTCCTGTTCCTTCAAGTGGAGCCTCCCATTTTATGAAGAAATTTACTCTCAGGTCTGTTTTTGGAGGTGGCACTCGAAGTCTTGTGACTCAACGTTGTCTCTGTAGGACATTGCAATAGAAACCGGAGTATGACAAGTTGCACGTATTTAAAATAGAATCATAACTAGAACTGAATTTTGTCCTTATTATTTTTAAAGAAAAGGTTTTGTAAATTTCTCTATTGTCTCAGTTTACATTTTGTACATTTGTATTTAAATGAAAGTTGGACTTGGGGATGTATATTTTCTGAGCAGCAGCTTGTAAAGCCATGTGTTTTAAGACTTTTTTTTTAAGAGAAAAAAGTGACTCAAGACTTCCAGAGCCTCAAAATGAGTTTTTTCCTCGCAAATGTAGAAAATTATTCATATATTCTATTCCCCCCCCCACTTCATTTTGATTCTGTTGGGCATTTTATTTTTTTATTTTTTTGCATACTTCATTCTTTTTCATTGGTCTATTTGGTTTACAGCAACACTGCAGACTAGTGTCTTCCCTCCGTTTTGTTAAAAGTCTTGCATTTAATGCAACTCATACACAAGAATCACGGTCTCTAAGGAGGCTAATACACTATGTCTGAGGTTCAGAATGTCATGGGACCAGCACTGTTGCTATTTGCACTTTTTTGTAGTTAGGTCGTCCTTTTACGTCTTTTGCTAAAAAATCAATCTTCTTTGAAGTCCCTCATCTCTCCCCAGCCCCCACTGGTCGTCATTGTTTATATTATTATTGCTAAGGCGAGGAAGAACAAATGTTCACAATTGCAGACACAGAAGACAGATAATCAATCATCTGTTCTTCACATGTTGAAGCTCAGCCTTTATTGCTGCAATCAAGAAGATACTGAGAGGCTAGCTTTGTCTCTGAAATGTTGATTTCACCTTTGGGTGGGTTTGCACACGCCGTTGGGAAGGGGTTCTGGATCCACACTGGATGTGCTAATGCACATTTGACTCCTGAGTTCCCTTTGCACTGATCTACAGCCTATGCTGTTCTCCACCCTTCTACATTGCAGACCAAAGAAGAGCAGAATTGGTGTGGGTGGTGCAATTTACATACCAGCACTTTCTCCTCACCATTCCTGCTATAGGTATAACTTCTTGTGTTCTGGCTTCTCCTGCTTCTGAGGTGATGAAGTGGCAGAAGAGAAGGTCACAAAGTTCAGCTCTAAATGGCAGCTGCCTCATATACAGTATTTTCTATTCCATTCCCATTTTCCCAGGAACTTCAGAGACATAATGTATGTACCTGCACGTCATATCCTTGCCAAATAGTTTGGAAAAACATGTTCAAGTGTTACAAGTTCTTTGAGAACTCTGGCCACTTTATAGTTATGAGGTGTGAATGAGTCACATGGGTTCCCTTTTACTCTGATTGGATGACTGAAACTTTTGACATTAGTTTGTCATGCGGAATGAATTAACACCACAAATTCTTGTATGCATAATTGTTAAAAATATCTTTGCAGTAAGGTGGTAGAGAGGAATATCCATTTTCATGTTTGTCTTATGAAACATAGAAAGCTGTCTTATACTGAGTCAGACCATTGGTCCATCTAGCTCAGTATAGTCTACACAGACTGACAGCAGCTTGACCCAAGGTTGCAGGCAGTAGTCTCTCTTAGTCCTATCTGGAGATGCCAAGGAGGAAACTTGGAACATGCTGCATGCAAGCATGCAGATGCTTTCCCTAGAGCGGCCCCATCCCCCAAGGGAAATATCTTACAGTGCTCACATTTAGTCTCCCATTCAAATGCAACCAGAGTGGACCATGCTTAGAAAAGGGGATGATTCATGCTTGCTACCACAAAACCAGATCTCCTGCTTCTCAACCTTGGAAAATCCACTGTCAGTCTGTGTGGACAATAGTGAGCTAGATGGACCAATGGTCTGACTCAATATAAGGCAGTTTCCTGTGTTCCTGTATGGACAAAATCTGTTCATGCAAATTTCAGAACTATGAGTCGCCCAGGCAAAGTGAGATGAAACACATTTGTCATCAAATGTTGACAATATTCTGCCATCAGGACTCAGAGAAGCTACAAATAATAGTTTCCAACATTATGTTTAAGAGGCATTACTTGAGTCATATCAGCTTCATAGTGGTAGGGGTGTGTGCACAAACCACGGTTCAAGCCCAGCTCGGGAGCAGGGCCTTTGACATTTAAGAAAGAGGAGAGCATGTGCAGATGCCATGTACTGGTGCCATGCGGGGATTCTTGGGACTCGCACTGCCCCAAGGCAGCAGAGAGCAGGTAAGAATCTGCTCTCCTCCTCCTTAAAGCTCCCAGGCCCTGCTCCCGAACTGTGCTCGAAACACAGTTTGAACTGTGGTTCATGCACATCCCTAGGTAGTAGTAGTAGCTTAGTTGGGCTATATATTTCTGACCAGCAGAGGGGTTCAATATTTCAGACATTCCATGAAGTGATTTCAAAATTATCTTGGCTTGTGGCATATGAACCCATTTTTCTTAGGACTGCTTCTCATAGTATGTTTGAAAGAAACTGATAAACTCTCAGGAGTCATGCCTTTGTTTTAAGATTTAGAAAAAGTAATAATTTGGGATCATAATATACTTGTCTGTCTATGTGGCAATATGTAAAGATTTGTTTCCAGGCTTTTGCCTGCATCTTTTCACTAGGAGAAACTCTGGCATTATGAAAGATGGGGGGGGGGGGCTGCTACCAAAAATGGCACTCCCATTTTGAGTTCTTCCCAGCATCCTCTTTAACTTGTAATGACACTTAGCCCATGTCACGACACCATCATGTGATGATTTTCTCTGGAATGGCAGCTAATGATCTGGAAAGGAGTCAGGGAAATACTTGACATAACAGCAACAGGACGTTACGATGTTCCAAAGGGAAGGAGGATCATTTAATGCAGGAATTATGTTTGTGTTGGTAGCCCTGTGTCTTTCATGCTGTCTAGTTCTACCCTTAAGGCATATCATTCCTCACTAGAGAGAGACCTGGTGTCATTCATAACAAGCAGCGGTGCAAAGAGGCATAGGTTCTTTTGCCATAACCACTATTGTGATCAGAAATGTATTGTAGCCTAGGTATGCTGATATGATTGAAATCATAATGCTTTATTTTAACTCACAGAACTTGCATAAAGTCCATTGTTCAGCTGGATATTTCATAGCGTGGTCTAATTTATTTCATGTTTTCCCCTGTACAGCTTACATATTTCAAAACCAGTTTGATGAGTGACTTTCTCCTCGAATAAACGCTTGCACTATTAATTTAAATGATAAAGGGGATACTGTGCTTAGCACATTACATGTAATTTACAGGACCACCCAATGAGAACAAGTGTTCCATCCACTGAAGGTTCCACCCATCCCTCCCTCCCTCTCCCCTACTGCTCCCCCAACATACTGCCTCACACATTTTTCAATTCTATCTCCACTTGGGATCTGTTTTCTTCTGCTCTGCCCTAACTCATTAGTCCCTCTTAGACTTTCTTCCCTGCTGTCTCTTATGTCTTTCCAGACCAATTGATTTGGATGGTTTCCCAAACTTATATTAGGCAGAGCTGAACTCAGTTTTGGCCATCTCTCACTGCTTAACAAGAACATAGTTAACATTTGTGCTAGGAAGGGACCTCTGAGGCCTTTATAGTGGCCCACTTGGTATGAGATATGAAGTCTTTCCTCTTAAAGAAAATCCACAAGAGGTACATTTTCTTTCATCATCTCCACTGTTATTTCACCAATGCTTGCTGCTTTTGTTGTTTAGAATAATAACTCAGACATGCTACAGCAATAAGAATGCAACTTAGTGCAATTATGCAGAACACATAATTGATAGGTTTTTTTTAAAGGACTAAATAAAGAACCATAATTTTCCATGTTACACAGTTCTTCAGCTGGAATTCTTGTATTCCTTCTTTTGAATACTCATTCTTTTTAAATGTACATTTGTCTCAGATTTATTATTTCCTTCTCATAAAAGAAGGCATGGGGGGTAGTATGAGTTGCCCTTTAATTTGACATTCAGTTCTCACTGTCCTTGATCAAATCAGTTATTTTGTTATTGTCTTATTGTATCTCTGCCAAGCAGTAAACTCATAAAATGTGGAAGCTGCCAGGTGACAAAGCGAGGGATTCTGTGGGACTAAACTGTCATGTGGAAGGTTGATACAACCCCTGAATGGACTAAATTTGCCAGATGCCAGTGTTGCTTTTTTTTATGATCTGGCTTGGGTCTCGTACTATATCCTTTATGGAACGTTAACTAATTAACAAGACCTTAGGACTGAGCTTGCATTTTACAGTTCCTGCAGTGGTGCTATAATGATACTCAAAGTTGCTGGGATAGGAGTAGCAGTAGCCCTGTAAGCATTTTGCCTTGTCAATATTAAAGCCAACAGGCATGGAGAAAATAATAAAAATGGTATCCACCTATATTTATTCCGATGGCTTAAGTGGATAATTCCATGGGCCTGATCCAGAAAACCTTACACATAAGAGCACATTGCTGCATGCACAATACTGTGAATGACCTTTCCCCTTCTTTAGAGACCTTTCCCCTCCCTTGGAGAAGCCACTGCCAGTCTGTGTAGACAATACTGAACTAGATGGACCAATGGTCAGACTCAGTATATGGCAGCTTCCTATGTTCCTTACAGTTGAGTGTATGATTGGCACTGCCTTAGAAGTTCTTATAACCTGTTGAGTGGCGGGGGAAGCAGGTGCTGGATTTCTTCCCTCTCCCATTAGGAATTTCCCTTAGCCTGTCTGTGAAGCAGCGTGTCAGATGTTTAAGATCCAAAGATGTTCCCTCTACTCTTCAACAAAAATTGTCAGTGATATCATAGAAGCAGGAGCAACATGTTCACATCTCTGGGTGCTGGAAAAGGGAGGGTTCTCCTCCCACATTACTCTTGCACATGTAGGACCCCATGCAGTGGGACAGGATGCATGGAAGCTTATTTCCACACACAGAATGCCTTTGCTGGGTTGGGGCACCTGTATAAAAATTCCTAGATACATCACACACATTTGTTTAAAACAGAACTATGCTCAACTGCTGAACATTATGCATATTCTTCAGCATGTAAGTGCCATATATTTAGGATCAAAGGATATTAATATATATATATAACCCAAGCCCTCTGTTCCTCAGCAAGGTTTGCTACCCAGAAACTAAGACAGTAAGGATATTTCACGTATATTTATGCCATAGCTGGATATTTTTAAGGATCCTTGGATTTTTCATCTTTGCCAAAGGGAGGTTTGGTTACTGTTGCATTTCTGAGCAACTAAAACTGTCATGACTTCATAATGTAGTTGACCATAACTGATTATTGATTAAATGATTAGATGCAGATGGTTATTAGGAGTAGCCACATCACAGACTTTTAAAAGATTCACATTTGCTAATCACACATCATTGATCCGGTTTTAAAAATGTATTCAGGAGTTAATGTTTTAAAGCACTTATCATGCTATAGTCTCTGTAAAAAAAACAGGCACTTCTAAAAATGACAATGTTTTCATAAATTAGTTAAATTATACATTTATAATAAATGGAACCAAATGTTCTCAACTACAGAAATTAGTGGCTGTTGGTATTGTAAAAATAATAATAATTAATAATAATAAAGAATAATAATGGTTCTAGTATCCAAAGGTTTTTCATTTTGTTTTAATTTTCAGGGAGTTTCTTACATTGTTGAATGAAAATAGTTTTCATTTTGAGGTTGTTACTGACAATAATGGCTTCTGTGTTTTCTGGCTGCTTGAATTCTTCGTACACGTCTAATAATATTGCAGTGCTGCTGTATCTAGATCAAACCACTGTTTTGTTTTCCAATTTGTTTTGGGTTTTTTTTAAAAGAAAAATAAATTTCTTTATTTAAGTATATTCGAAGTATTCTTTTTATTCTATCTTCTGTAAAGGTTCTTTTCTCTGTAATATGCTCCTTGAGTTTAATCCTCGTCTCACTTAAATCTATATAAATTTGCTGTAAAATCAGCTGGTAAAATCTGGACAGAGTCTGAGTTCCATTGGTTTCAACAGGAGAATCAAAACATCTCCCTATTGATATCAGTTTTATTCTGAAATCTTTCTTGGATCATGCCAACTGGAAGCAAAGAACTCCAAGGGTACATGCCACACCAGTATATATATAATTCTCTGTGATCATACAAAAGAGAAAGCTACAAAAATCACATTTCAAAAATGAAGGAGAACTCAAGGTGTTGGGATTCCAAGAGTCCGTCTTTCACATCTAAATTATTTGTGTACCTGCTCGGCCAATTTTCACTTCTCACTGCAACTATGCCTTCAGAAACTGCTTTTTAAGGAAATACAGAGTTTTAGCAGCTGAAAAAGTTCTAGTGCATGGGCAAATTAAGTTGTGGGATTCTGTGAGCGCCAAGCTGCACTTCAAAGCTTCAGGAGCCCTAACCATGAGCACTCCTGTTAGTGGCTGAGGACATACAATACTACAACATTTTGTTGCAGGTCCCACTTGTAATAAACAGCCACTTGTCCAGCAGCACTACCTTATGCTTTCACTCATCAGCAGTCATTTTCTTCTGCCATCTACAGCTTCTCTTTTGCCATCAACAGCTTTTGGTCTTTAGATGTGTTGAAATGAATAGACAAGCATTAAACACAGTGGCTCACATTATGTGTAGAAGCCCACCACTCCAAAAGCAGGATGTGTGTGCTGGTTCCATGCTACTCCAAAATTAATCCATCCTGTGGTACGAGCAAAGAGGCTCCATGGCTATGAAGAATTGCGTTCTTGTTGTAGTGACAATTTCCCCATCATTCCCAATGGGAAAGTGTTGCTACAGCAAGGATGCACCTTTTAGTGGCCACTGAGCCTCTCTGCACTCACTAGAAGTGTGGACAGGTTTTAGAGTAGCATGGAACCAGCATGCATGCCCCAGTCTTGGATGATGTACAGAATGTGACCCAGTGCAATCACACTAGAAATAGTTTTTTTTAAAAAAGATTTGCTGCACGCACACACTGCAAGGTGACCATATTCAAGCTATGGAACCACATAAATGCACAAAAGGTAATATTCCCATAAAGAATTTATTATTAAAGTCAAGCATACAGTAATGTATATCTCTAATATTACTACTTCAACAGCATTTATAAAAATGTTTCTGTAAGAATGGTCACTAAGAGTGGTCGCTATGTGGTCGCTAAGAGTTGACACCAATGACGGTACTTAACCAATCAATCAAAAGAATGGCAGTATCAAGTTAGAAATTGAACACTCTGAAATAGAGATAATACTGTATCGTATTGATTTGCTCAGTTTACACTAAGAAACACAAATGGTGTTTATTTTGAAACCAACTAGAGCTGCTACTTATTGGAAGATTCAGGGGATACACGGTGGATATGTGCCCAGCACAAAAAATCCCTGTATATTTATCCAAATTGCAGCTTAAACATCAACTGATCATGGGAGACTCCGTCTCAGTCTTTGTGCATTTGTATATTACACAAGAAATTTTATCTTCAAACAAATGTGTTCACAGTACGTCCTGATACAAAGCCTAGATAGGTCAAAAATATCAGTCAGTTCCCTTTAGGATGTTGTGGTTTTTTTCTTCATAGAGTTAATATCGTCTTAAAGTTCCAAAATCATTTCCTCCGCAGAAGCATCTCTAATGGACCATTGATGCTCATTGTCAAACTTTCCAAATAGTCTCTCTTACAATATTCCTCAACATTCTGAGTGTCATCTTGGTCAGTACTAGCCACCAGACTTTCATTGGCTTGATCTGCTGAATCACAGGATTCTTCAACCAACTTCAGGTGGCTGGCTTGTATCACTGCACTACAGCTGCTTCTGCGCCTTAATCCCCTGCTGGTGAAAGTGGGATTCTGGTTTTCATTAGGATAGCCTTTTGCCTTCCCATTTGGCTTTTTTGTTCCATAGTTTCTAAGTTCCAAAAGCCTCTCGTTGAAATAATCTTGCAAAGTTTCGTCACAAAAACTGCTCTTGGTTTTGCAATGACCTTTGGTAAAATGATCTGCTGAGTATCTGAGGTTTTTGTTTTGGCCCACAGATCTTGTATTTGGAGGATTTTCAAGTCTTGCCCTCCCCAGATCCTGCAGCACAAAGCCAACATTGGAACCTCTGGAGTAATTCCTCTGTTTTAGAAACAAAGAAACAAATGTGAATTAGCATGGGCATTGCATATATAATGCTCTATAAGTGACACATGAATTAACAGGGAAACAAGAGCCTACAGAGACCCAAGCTGCCCTTTAGATTGCTCCATTTTACTGCTTGGAATCTGGGAAGTCTGGGCTATTGGGTTTGTTGTTTTTAGCTGGCTCATAAAAATTATCACCTTATTCTTGACAGTATTGTCACAAAGCTCAATGATGTCAAAAATAAAGAGACAATTTTGAGCTAGCTAAAAATGACAAATCCAGTAATTCAAATTTCCCAGATCTTATCCTCTCTAATAAAACGCTTGGTGTCCGTTCGTGCCTGGCCTGTTCTGGGCATGCGCTTCGCGCATGCCCAGAACAGAGCCAGGGAGACATGACCGCCAGCACCCGGCGGCCATCTTGGGCGGCCAGAAGCGGCGGCCCGAAGAAGCCGGGTAAGCGGCGGCGGGGGACACTGGCCGAGGCACGGCCAAGGTGGCGGCGGAGCCATAGCCGAGCCGCCGAAGCCGGGCGGGGGGAGGAGGCGGCGGGTGAAGCCGGCCGAGGTGGTGGCGGAGCCGCCGCTGAGGCCTGGCGCTGCTGCCGAAGCCGGGCGGCTTGGGGCCCTTGCCCGGCCGGGGAGACCGGCCGCGGCATAGAGGCTGGCGGCGGCGCCGCCACAGCAGATAACCACCCTCCCGCCCTCCCAGCTGCCCGACTTCCCTGCACCCCTCCAAAGGAATAAGGGCCGCCGCCGCCGTGAACTGCCCTCCCGCCCTCCCAGATGCCCGAGCCCTACTCACCCGAGTCAGCCCGCAAGAGCCGGGCGAAGTACAAGCATGTTTTCAAAAGGTCCAGAGAGGAGCTCGCGAACAGAGCTCCTCTCTGTGCTAAGTAGAAACTTAGCACAGAGAGGAGCTCTGTTCACAAGCTCCTCTCTGGACCTTTTGAAAACATGCTTGCACTTCGCCCGGCTCTTGCAGGCTGACTCGGGTGAGTAGGGCTCGGGCAGCTGGGAGGGTGGGAGGGCAGCTCCGGCGGCCACGGAGGCCCTTATTCCTTTGGGGGGGGGGTGCGGGGAAGGGTAAGTCGGGCAGCTGGGAGGGCGGGAGGGCGGTTTTCGGCCCCTTCCCTTCCTAGCACCCGTTATTCAACGGGCTAAAATTTACTTGTGACAAATAAATGTGATAAATGTGTCAGTTGTATCCAAATTTGCTGCTGTACTCATAGAAGCTCCTTCTCTGAAAAGAACAAGTACAGCATCAAGTTTGGATATAACCTATCATTTTTATATGAGGTTACACGTACAAGCATGAAAATAAGAGGAGGGGGCAATTTCCTTAGGTTTCTATTTGTTAATCCAGCCCTGTTGGCAATGAACTCAATACACATAGTAAGTTTGTTACCAATATAAAGGGCACATGTGCCCTTAAATGAAAGATGAAAATTTCAGTGAAATTGGAAAACGTGTTTAACTCTCCTACTGAAATAAGGGCTTCAGTGTACTTAACTTTGGTGGGATCATCATGACCAAAGAATTGCAAATTTTCATTTAAAGGCACTGGACACAATCCAGAAAAACACAGGCCTCCTTAAATGCATTTGAATCAACAGAGTTTACACACTTTGACTATTTAATCTCATTTCGTTCAGTCGGACATAGGCACATCATCTCACAACATCAGATCAAGATTCCCACCCCCGCCCATGACATCTACTTTATTTAACCATGGAATGTTCTTCTAACCATTCCTGTGGTGGCTACTTTGCAATTCGGTTATGCCATCCCAGATTTCCATGGCATGTATGATAACCTAATACTATGGATGTGCATGAAAGGTCTATCACAAGGTTTGTGTGTGTCTCCCACCATCCTGCATGGGCACAGTGGTGGGGGTGAGCAACATAGGGGGTGGGGCAGGCAGCAAGCACAGCCCTTTAGGGCCCCGGGGCCTGTGTTCTTTGGAGGTGCTCGCCCAATTGTGGCGATGCCCCTGACTAGTGCTCCTCCCTTCTCTGCCCCTTGTGAAAATCAGGGGGCCCATCTTCACTTATCCCACTCCAATTCCGCTGCTTCTCTGAAGACTGTATCTGTGTAATATCCATATTTACTAACATATGTTTGTCACATTAACACTTCACATTTTGGGGTGTAGACATAGAATATCATTGTGTAAAGAGGCTCTCACCTAGAAGTAAAAGAGGAGAACTGGTCTTGTGGTAGCAAGCATGGCTTGTCCCCTTAACTAAGCAGGGTCTGCCCTGGTTGCATATGAAAGGGAGACTATAAGTGTGAGCACTGTAAGATATTCCCCTTAAGGGATGGAGCTGCTCTGGGAAAAGCATCTAGGTTCCAAGTTCCCTCCCTGGCATCTCCAAGATAGGGCTGAGAGAGATGCCTGCCTGCAACCTTGGAGAAGCCACTGCCAGTCTGTGAAGACAATGCTGAGCTAGATAGACCAATGGTCTGACTCAGTATATGGCAGCTTCCTATGTTCCTAAATAAGTTCCATTTAAACAAACAGAACTGGTTTCCCAATGAACGTGTTTAGTATTCAGGCAGCGAGTGGTGTAAGTTAGCATTAGCCGATCCTTCTACCAAAGCATTACAGGCAGATATCAATTTGTATTCCATTTTTATTGCAAGCAGCTCACTTGTTCAAAAACAGGAGCCCAAACTAAAATCAAAAGACACATTTTGAGATAATCCACATTTCCAAATACCCCAAGCTATTTTGCAGTTAATCATCTTCACAACCCTCTGTTGCAGCACCTTACAGGTCTATTATGCTGCCCTCTTATCTTACAGTCTCCCACATGGTTGTACCGCATTCCACTAACAGCATGTGATGCTTTGCATTTTGGCATCCTCAAAATCTATAATGACAGGTGAGTCATATTCAGCACTGCAGGACCGTAGTGGGGAATACAATAGCACAAACACTGCCAGTTTTAACCTACTTACGAATGAGCATTTCTTTATCAAGGAACAGTAATATAACATGGCCCTTGCTTTTCAGAACCAGAGCTCATCTGTTGCACTTCTAAAAGACATAACATGTAGCAAAGGTAAAGCTTCTGTGTGTGGGGGAGGGAGTGTTTAAAAAACACATGTTTTTTCTGTTGTGGGGGATCTATTACAGATTTAAAAAAAAAATCATTCATTGCGAGCCCATTGAGGTCATCTGAGGAGGTCTCCAGTTACCACCCACTCGTTTGGTGGCTACACAGAGACGGGCCTTTTCGGTTGCTGCCCCGAGGTTGTGGAATGCGCTCCCTGCTGAGATATGATCCTCCGCATCTCTGGCAATTTTCAAAAAACACCTGAAAACCCATCTTTTCACCCAAGCTTTCTCAGCTTTCTAAATTTTTTAGGTTTTAATCTCTGGTTTATTTTTAAATTGTTAAATTGTTTTAAGTTTTTGTAAATGTTTTAAACTTGTTTTTTGCTATTGTTAACCTCCCAGAGATGAAGGTTTGGGGTGGTGTACAAATTAGATGATAGATAGATAGATAGATAGATAGATAGATAGATAGATAGATAGATAGAGACTGATTGATTGATTGATTTAAGGGCAATCTCATCAGGTTCCGCTATTGCACAAGCAGGAATGAAAAGGAGGCCAAAACTCCCAAAGGTACTGGTAGATTTCAATGAACTTATTTAATATATAATTTTACTGATACATTTTATATGGATATGTTCAATTTTGCCTAACACGTTTTGAGCTGAAATGCTCTTCTTCAGAGGCAATTCATAAGTAAATAAAGTTGATCACAATGGGTTGTGTTCAAACCTATTGAACAAACACATACCACCTATTGTAATCAACTTTATTTACTTAAGGATCGGCTCTGAAGTAGAACATTTCAGCTCAAAACACGTTATCCATATGAAATGCATCAGTAAAAAGATATATTAAATAAATTCATTGAAATCTACAAGCACCTTTGGGATTTAAGTGTATCAAAACTGGCAACCTATACAATAACTTTTATAAACCAAGTTAATTGTGAGAGAATAAATGATGTCCAAACATTGATCAAATCACTGGGTAGACTACTTGATCCTTCAAGATCCTTTTTTCTGGGAAGACAGAAGGGACGCCTGTCTAGACCTTCTATATTCCTATAGAAATACCTCTGATACACACCTTAGTATCCTGGAAGCCTGGATATTCTGGGATGCTTGGCAAGATGCATATGCTGATACTGTTTGACCGCCTCCGTGCCTTTAGTCGCCAAGACCGACTCCTGGAGAGAAGACATTGCCCTGGGTCTGTGGACTTCTCACTATAGTGAAACCCTTTACAGTCTTTCAAAAGGCAGGCCTTTGAATATGTTCTTGAGTTGCTTTGATCCATTGATCCAAGTTAGATACCAACAGCACTTTCTAGCAACCACTAACTTTAAGTCAGTTTAAAGCATTGATCAACTGTGGTTAAATTGTGGTGTCAGAGCTCTAGAGATCCCCACAACAGGGAGATTCTGAGAGGTTGCAGATGTGTGTCGTCTCTTGGAATGCCTAGAAGTCTGAGAAGTCGTCCTTGATGTTGCCTTTATCAGCTGCTGGCTCTCCGTGGCAAGACGACACAGCCAAGCCACCAACGCAAATGGGGTTTAGGTGTTGGGGAATTTGCAGGGATTAGGCAAGCTCTGCCTTCTGGTGTCCAATTCTCCTTTGCTGTCAAGCCACGCACAACCTGATGCAAGTGTCGACGTGATGTCAATCAGAGAGGATCAGCAGTGGGCTGCACACGCAAACAGAGCACTGATACTCTCGGATGACCTCAATGAATGCAGATCATAGTCTTTATGACTGTTGCGACTCCCCACAGATTAGCAGACCATTTATGAGCTTATGTTAAGTGTGAGATAATGCCAGAACGTGAGCCTTGTTGACCCACAGGTCAAAAAGTAAACATGTGTGTGTATTTTAAGCAGGAGTTAGTAAAATAAAAATCCTTAATGAGAAGAAGCCATGCTGTTGTTACAGAATTTTGCCTTTTGGAATTAGGTCAGTGGCCATTAAGGAAAGGAACCCTGTTCTGCACCAAAAAAACAAAAACCCAAAGCCAACAACAACCAACTGTAATTAGATGCCTATTTCCATTTTCATCCTTTAGAACTGATACTACAGTTGACCTAATTTGAGAGTATGGTGGACCAAATTCCTGAGCCAGAGTAAATCTGAGAAGGACCTTGCAGAACCAGATTCTGGTTGCCTGGACTGATTCTTCGTGTATCTCATCCCCCAGTGGCTTGCACTGGCCAAGGCTTCATAATGAACATATTATTATACGTATAGATTCCTACATGACAAACAGAGCTTCTGAAAGTGTTGTGTTATGTTCTCATTGATAGATGCTCAGCTATGGAATTTCTCCCATATCCTCAAACCTGGTAGCTGACCTAACCTCATATGTTTGTTTTTAAAAGTGGCTGACATGATGAGGAAAGTTACTAAAGGTAGTCCCATTAACTACCTTTTAATTTCAACTAGACTATAGGGATGTGCACAGAACCAGGCAGGGGTGTCTCGAGAGGGTTGGGGGGGTCCACTTTAGGGGCAGGGGAGGGTGCACTTACCCCTCCTCCCACTTTCCCCCTGCCGGCGCTCTTTCCCCCTCTTCAGCCAGAAGTGGCTGGAAGTATCAGGTGCACGTGTGCGCCCATCTGACGTGCATGTGCGCACGCACACCCAGTACTTCCGGCCTGGCCAAAGAGGGGGAAGGAGAGGCAGGGAAGTACACTGCCACCCTGAAGGCTTTTACAGGCAAAGAGCAGCGGCGGGGGGGAAAGTGGAGGGAGGGGTAAGTGCACCCTCCCCCACCCTTAAAGCAGCACCCCCCAAGCCTTGAACTTCAACCCCCTCCCCTGGTGTTCAGACCTCTTCGGAGGCCCATAAAAGGTTCATGCACATGCCTACTAGACTACATTGGGTAGTTTTTGTAATGTCATTCTCTGTGATCCTGAATCTTGCAGATTTGTATTTACACCATTTATTAGCCAAATAGGCAAACACCACCCACATAGCTACCCACTCTTCTTTATTGGATTCACACAAATTCTGAAATGGTATCAGCTCATCTGAAATTTGTTTGCATTTCTCTTTTCCCAACCTCCAGCACGAAGTGGGCAGGTACTGGGTAATAGGCTAGGACCTACGCGACACTGTTTTAAGCAGAGGTTGACAAAGTAGTACATGTGGTTGCTGGAGCAGTCATGGCTAATATTACAATGTGCCTATGCAATATGCAAAATGACCATAGGTCAATGAAGTTAAATAGAAGGAACTCTTAAGAAGGGGCCTTCACCCTGCTTCATTCTCCTGGGTTACCTGGGAGAGAGCCGGCATCTGCATGATTCCCACCACACATCAACGTCATCAAGAGAGGTCCATCTCCAGATGCTGCCAGCTCATCTGGTGGTGATTCAGGAATGGGCCTTCTCTGTAGTTGCTCCTGGGCTGTAGAATGCTCTCCCTATCAACGTTCATAGTTTAACATCTTTAAAGGTAAAGTGTGCCGTCGAATCGGCGTCGACTCCTGGCACCCACAGATCCCTGTGGTTTTCTTTGGTAGAATACAGGAGGGGTTTACCATTGCTTCCTCCTGTGCAGTATGAGATGATGCCTTTCATCACCTTCCCATATCGCTGCTGCCCAATATAGGTGTTTCCCATAGTCTGGGAAACATATAAGTGGGGATTCGAACCATCAACCTATGGCTTGCTAGTCAAGTTATTTCCCCAAAGAGCCCTTAAGACACACTTTCTTAGCCAGGCTTTTAATTGTTTGAGCAGTTGTCATATCCATTGTGTTTATTTCTGTGAACCACCTAGAGCCACTGGTGTCAGGTGGTATATAAATTAAATAAACAAATTTGCAAACTTTTCTTGCTTTTCTTTGTAATCCGTTTACATGTTTCCTCAGAATCCCTGTATTTGAGAGAAAAGGTGTGAGTAAAACTTTTTTCTTTCTCCTGCTAGTCCCATTCGCAACACTTGGTGAGCGACCAAGGGTCCACAAATGGGATTCCAAGATTACACAGTTTGGGGGTGCTGGGGATTTTCCTTAGTCACTATTGGCTAGCCAGGGTAAAATGTTAGATTTCTAGCCAGGAAACAAGCAATTAATAGCAGGGATCTAGAGATATCAGTAATTGCTCCCCCTCCCCAAGATATCTAGATGTATAACATCTGTATATGATGTATCCCATCTAATAGTTTTGGTAACAACCATACAAGAAAACAGATGTGTCATTTCAAAGGCATTTTAATGGCTTCCATTCTAACTGGGATGGCTCAGAAAACATTTCCACATCCATAGAGGACATGAAATCATATCAATAACAGGCAGGTGTGTGCCACCTGGAAAAATAACCTATAGGAGTATAGAAGTTCTTCAGAGCTAAAGACAGGGGGAAGCTGTCAAAGTATGAGAACTTGGAAATGGTGGTTGGGGAACCAGATGCTAGTAGATGAACACGAAGCAATCCAAATTAATCTTCAATCTGAAGGAAACATAAACGTGTTTCCAGAACAGCATTGTGCTGGAGGGGTGGGATATAAATATTGTAAATAAAACAAAGCACCCCAATTTTCTCCATAGTATAGATCCTACACTCTGCAGAGCCCCAACAACTAGATTAGATAATGTTTTGAAACAGATGTTTATTGTATATTTGTGCCAGTTTTGACCTTGCTGTGCATCTGTGATATGTGGCATGTTTGTGAAGTCGGAGTGTTCAAAGGAGAGATAAACCAAGTCCGCGTGTAAGTGCTTTAACAAAGTGTCCACACAGGATAGGACAGGAGTTCTAATTGTGATACAGCTATGCTGGGACTCCTCTGTGCACTTATCCACCAGTACTGATATTCTTAGAGAAGATCGTTCTGTGAATGGTTTCCTGTCAGAGCAGAACTGGCGATGTCTATGTAGGTAAGCCCTTGCATTACGTCTTGACACATTGCATCAGTCCCTGCTGGACAACCTGCATGAAATCTGTTTTGTTACAGAAGGTACTTTACACAGCAGAGAAAGAAAAACAGCAACAGCAGGAGTCAAGCTAATCCACACGTGATGCAAGGAAGTATTATTTCCCTCTTGTAAAGCAGGGGATCAAGGTGCTAATGATACTGCTCATGGTTGTCATCTGATGCAGAGGAATAATTAATTGCTCTACAAAATAGCTGCAGTTGACATACCAGCTTTTATGAGAGGAAGCCTATTATGAGCCAAGTGGTTTCACCAGGGTATCTACAAATGTAGCACTTACTGTCAGCACATAAAAGACTTTCCTCCTTCCACTGAAACCTGCAGATCCCAAACCTGTTATTATAATTGTTATCTACATCATCAACACACAGTTCCAATATTTCCCCCCTCCCCAAAGCTCTGCCTCCCTGTACTGAGAAACCAACATATTTCTGTTATAATTGTTCCTTGGGCTTAATGAGGGTATGATGGAGCCATGTAGAAGCTGTCACTTATACAGAAGCCCAAAGAAAAAATAGGGGGGGGTCCCACTTTAATCAGAGGTTTGGGTTCTGTTCCCTGTAGGCTGAAATCAGAGGCCACAGTGAGAGTTCTCTTAAAATCCCACACACTCTTCTGTATTATAGCATTACTGCCCAGAGAGGGGGAGACAGGAAATGCATTTCTGTCTCTATGGTAAAGCTCTATATCCTGTTTAACATGAAAGGTTATCATTAGTGTAGTTATTGCAACTCCTTTGTCCTCAGTTGAAAGGAAATGTAGAAAGGAAATGTAGATTTCTACAACATGTAGGCTCCCTTTCAACTTTGAGTTTTTAGGGGGTAACCAGATTTTGAACACTTGGAAGCTTTAGTCACCCCAGCTGTGCCATTGTTGTGCATTGTGTAAAAATGAGAGGATTGTAAGAAAGAAAGTATGTTTATTGATATGGTCAAGGCCAGCTCAAAAGAGAGATTATATGACATCATAATAATTGACAAAAAGAATACACACACACACGCATGCATACACACACATATGTGTGTGTGTGTAGTGCTAATCCCAATTATTAATGAACAACCACCTAACCGAATATATCCTAAACTTGCAATTATTAAATTACTTAACCAAAAGACACAAGCTTAACTATAACAGCAACAAGCTGCTGCATAAAACTTAGCCACTGTCTCAGAAATCTGAGGATTCTAATAACCCCAAAGAAAAAAAGGATAAAATTTGTCTGACCTACCCGGGATTTTTTTTTTGTAAAATTGGTGTGAATGAGAGGTTTCAAATAGGAGGGATGCCTTCTCATTCAGCCCAATTTGTCTTTGGAGGACTGGTTTAATACATGGGGCAGCATCCAGAATTTGTGAGAATGTTGCACTTGTGCAAGTCATGTCCTCCTTGCAACCCCCCGAATGCCCTGAAAACCAATTGCAGAGGATTGAGGGACTCCTGGCACGTCCTCCCAGTTTCCAGAAACCTCTCCTTCTGTTGCAGCCACCCGCATCATATCTCATGCCATTGCCAAGGGTCCTACCTACATAATTAAATGGGAAGTTTTTACCATCACCAAAAAAAAAAGGGGGGGGGGGAGGAAAATTTGCAGCCTTAAATTCAAATCCCCTTTGAGAATTTTCAGACAGCAGGCTTTACCATGGGTTTACTTCCAGGCTTTACTGCAAGTTCAAATTTGCCCCCCCAAAAGACACAAAAAATGGTTTTTTAAAATCCTGGACCTAAATCGACGAAAGTTTGGGCAGTATAGAAGTTTAGTAAGTAAGTAAATAAATAAATAGGGCTACTCTTTAACACACAATGAAAAACCTTAATTGTGTCTGGAATACTCCCCAATAGCACGCAAGGACTTTGGGGTAAATCTGGCCGATATGTGAATGCACACCTGCTATTCTATAGGAGAAGCCAGCTAAATGTCCTGTCTGGAAATGCTTCTTGTCCATTTAACTTTTTCTGCTGATCTCCCAAGCTCTCTCTTCCACAGTCTACTCCTAACCAATCCCTTAACCATAAAACTTTGTAGTATAGTACCTTTTCCTTTTTCTATGCATTACATTAATGTGGATTGTTTTGTATTCTTGTCTGTTTATGTTTGTAAACTGCCTTGAAATTGCTAATTTACGTGGTATATGTGATGAATAAGTAAAATAAACAGACAACGGACAAGCCAGTATGTCTAATGGTAAAGCTAGCCATGGCATCCTCTCAGATAGTGCCACTTAACATCTGAGTCAAGCTGAGTAGCAACTCAGCAAGGACCTTTGTGGTAATGGTGGACAACCTGTGCAAGGCTCTCCCCAGGAAGGCTTACAGTGTGCCAACTCTGATGTATTTTCAGAGCCAGGTGAAGACTTTTTTATTTTCTTAGGCTTTCAGTTCTTGATAATATTTTAGTGGTGCTATTTTTTAACATAGCGTTTTATCTTTGTACTGTTTGTTTATAATGTATTGCTTTCATCATTTTTTTTAGTTAACTGACCTGATACAAAAAAAGTCATAGTAAGATTAAATAGCTGACATTAGCGGCACCTACAAACAGGGAAGTTTTATTTTACTTTATTTTACTGTACTTTTATATGCTGCTATTCCTCCAAGGAGCCCAGAACAGTGTCCATGGTTATGTTTATCCTCACAACCACCCTGTGAAATAGGTTAGGCTGAGAAATAAGTGAGTGGCCCAGATTCACCCACTGAGTTTAATAGCTGAACAAGGATTTGAATTTGGGACTCCCTGGTCCTGGTACAACACTCTAACCACTACAAAGGTTTTATTCCAGAGTGGGCAACACCTACCCTGCTAACTGAGCAAAGAGGCACCTTTTTAAATTGGTGATTCTCTTGATTTAGCAGGGGGAGAGCAACTGACCCTATCCACCCCAAGCACAGCATCCCTCCAGTGACTGCTGTTGCTGGTATCTGCCTTATGTTCCTTTTTTAAATTGTGAGCCCTTTGGAGACAAGAAGCCATTTTATTTGTTTGATTGTTTTTATCTGTGTAAACTGCTTTGAGAATTTCTGCTGAAATATAAATTTTCATCATATTCGTATTTGTATTTGTACCACATCTCTCCAACAGGGCCTTAGCAAAATGCATTTCCAAGGCACATCATGGCCTTGTCCACCAAATACAAGACTGAAATCAAAGCACTTGCGCTAAAAAGCAGGGGCCGAAGGGGGATTTTCTGTGGTGCTATCACATCCTCAAATGATCGGAGCTATCGGTTTTCTCACCACGTGCAGGCTTGCATGTGGAAGATTTGTGTACTTGTCCAAGAGCAAAGGAAAGAGAGTTTTCTATGGGGTTCCACCCCAAGCCCAGGGAGGTTCAAGCTCTGTCGATAAGAGGGGTGATAGTAACAACATTTTAATCCTACCGGGAATATAGAATCGTTTTAGGAGAAGCCTAGCTAGGCAGCTCAAGCAGGGATGATTCAGCATTTCTTTCCCTCACGTTAGCTTGCTCTGAGACAAAGGCTTTAGATCACTACACAAGTTATTATAATAGAACGCACCTTCCCTTTCAATCATAGTGGCTGACATTCTGTGCAGCAAGCCATGGATCCAAGAGGGATCCGTGCTCACTGCTTCTCATTCTGATTCACCAGACCATCTGTGCTTCTAATAATGGCATGGGCTGCTCTGTGCATATTAAGCTCTGCATCAGAGCAGTTGTGACCAACTTGTATTGGGAATTATCGGAGTTGGTTGCCACTACTCTGACCCCAAGTTTAGTATGCACAGAGCAGCCCACGCTGCTGCTAGCAGTGCCAGCACTGGATAGGTGAGTTGCTTGGAAACAGTGACCGTGACCCTTCTTGGATCTGCAGTTCGCTGCGCAGAATGTCAACCACGGAGTCATTTTCCTAAATCTCATGACACAAAACAGGACCAACCAACCATTAACCCCATTCCTTCAGAGAGCCACTTCTGCAATTCTGACCTGTATCTGCCCCAAAAGCAGGTGGTAGACATAACACATTCTGTATGTCAATTGTGCCAGGTGATTCAAGCAGACATCAGTAGTTAAATAATGATCAAATAATAGGTGGCGATGAAGCATAGAAGCATATTCTCCCTCGAGAATACAGTTACAAGGTCCTGCAGAGTTTCCAAGTACCCTGATGAAAGAGTATCCAGGCCCTGATGAAGAGAGTCTTCCAAAGTATTGGGCTTACCAATAACAATGACACTCAGCCAACAGAGAACATTTGAAGGTTCCCAGATTCCCTTTTAAAATGAATTTACACACAGTCATTCGCACAAAAACATGTACATCTCTACGGAAACCTGTAAGTCTTATCTTTCAGCCTAATGTACCTCACAGAGTTATGGTGAGGATAAATTGGTGAGGGGAGGATTACATTTTCTTCTCATATATCCCATCTTTTGTTACACTCGCCATCAGCCTTAGTTAATCTATATGTTGAGTCCAACATATGATAATACAGTTATACCTATATAGAGACTTCAATTTCATTCACTTTGTTAGCATCCTCACAGCCAGTATCCTGAGGTGATATCATGCTTAAAACTGTTGGGGAGACATTTTGCCAAGACTGAAAACCACTTTGTCCTGTGTTAAGCAGACTCTTTGGTCAGTAATAAATCCCTATCAGGTGTTTCTTTCTCAGGGTGAGTGCTAAAATGGTGTTAATCAATACATCACGTCCTTGAAGTCATAAAGACCTACAGTGAAAGGAAAGGAAAGACAAACAGCTAGTACTATTCATTGAATATAGTGAAAAATTGTTGTTTTTCAGAAATAAAATATACACATTCCTTTTCCTCTAGACCTCATTGTTTTATAACACCGGGGAAGGTGGATTTTTAATCAATGAGTTATGCTGAAAGCTACATAGAGAAGTAGATAGGACTGGAAGCTAGTAAACTTCAGGTTCCGTCAGGCTCTGCCAGGAACCAAGGAGGTACTGTTCTGGTTCCATCCCTGACTTTCTGGGATAAACCTGGCTCCAACCAGGAGCCATCTATTCCTACCCTGTCTCTGCTTGCACTGGATCTACACCACACCATGGCTGTATCATAGTTCTTACTAAGCAGAGATCTGGGCTCTGCTAAGAGGATGGAACTGCCTGGAAACCACACTGAAGCCACACCAAGCTTCTTGGAGGAAAGGTGGTGTACATGGTTATGGAACAGACTGGGATCATGATTCATGATAAAAAGTGGATGTTTGCATAACCAGTCCTTTGGCCCACACACACACCTCTGTCTCTCCTCCTTCCCTTCAAGTAATGAAATTCACCACAGATAATCCCTAAATGCCTTTCTGGAGGCAGTGATGGGCTGGATGAGGGATAACGAACTGAGACTGAATCCAGATAAGGCGGAGGTACTTATTGTGTGGGTTCAGAATTCAAGAGACTATTTCGATCTGCTGCTTCTGGATGAGGTCACACTTCCCCAGAAGGCACAGGTAGGTATTCTGGGGGTGGTTCTGGATCCAAACCTCTTCCTAGTGTCCCAGGTTGAGGCGGTGGTCAGAGCTGCTTTCTATCAGCTTAACCCATATATGCCAGCTGTGTTCATTTCTGGAGATAAACTACTACAGAGCAGTGGTACATATGCTGGTAACCTTGGCAATTGGTACTGAATGTGGCAGCCAGGTTGGTCTCTGCGTCATCTCAAGGGGACCATATTACTCCTATACTAAAAAAGTGACACTGGCTGCCAATACGTTTCTGGGCAAAATACAAGGTGCTGGTTATAACCTATAAAGCCCTAAATAACTTAGGCCCTGGGTATTTAAGAGAATGTCTTCTTTGCTATGAGCCCCACCACCCATTGAGATCATCTGAAGAGGTTCATCTACAGTTGCCACCAGCTTATCTGGTGGCTACTCAGGGACAGGCCTTCTCTGTTGCTGCCCCAAGACTCTGGAATAAGAGCCTCTCCATCTCTGACAACTTCAAAAACTTCTCGAAAGACTTTTTTTAAACCCACATATTTTAACTGGATTGTGGTTTTAAATTGTTTTTAAGGTTTCAATTTTAAATCTGCTTTATGTTGTTGTAAACTGCCCAGAGACAGAAGTTTGGGGCAGTCTACAAATTTGAAAAATAAACAAAAAATAAATCCCTCTGCTGCTTTGGAATATCATCCTCATCCTTGCCACCTCCTCTACTCTGCATCTTCAAACCCTCATTCTGATCTATCCTGTATAATGGTAGATTCAGAAAACCAGTAGTAAGGCAGTATAAAAGGCTGTATAAAAGTTAGTTGTGTGTGGTGCCAGGAACAATAGTTTGAGGAGATGGTACCCTCTAGCCTCTAACGACATAGGAAACCTTTATCACCATGTAATTGGCAATTGCTCAGTAAGCTGAGGAAGTGGAGGAGTGATACATCACATGGTTGGGAGACTGATTCTGAATTTTCTCTCCTCCCTTTCAGAACTCTAACTCCTTTCATAGTGGGTTTTGATTGAAAACATATTCGGGCAGCATTCATTTCTGGGCAGTGGAAAAAGCTTTGGTAGAGCTAGATTGAAGGCCCAGATGAATGGCAGAAGAAGCTACCAAAATTCATTCCAAGTTTGTCTGTAGCTCTGTTCTATTCTGTTGTAAAGGGTGTTGGTTGGAATCACAAGGTATATGCCCTTCCTGAACATCAGTACATCTCGTCTGTTCTTGTGTCCTAGTTCTTATATGTTCTGTACTGCAAAGTGATGACCGATATCTAAAAGGAACTCAAGCAGACAAGAGAGAACACACGAAATTGGAGCACGAGAAGGTGCTTGCCTGCATCAGCAGAAGCTTTAAGTACAAGCTTTATCCAGCTAATGACATGCTTTCCTGTCCTGGCCTTTCTCCCACTATGGGGCAGGGAAAGGGAGCAGCCTAGCAACTGTTCTGCTGTCAATACTTCAGACATCTTGCATTAGTCCTCGTCTCTGATCCTGCTTGTAGCAGCCTATAGAATGGCTCATTTTTGGAGGATCAAGCTCAAATGTAATAGGGTCACCTCCAGACCGATTAACATCTCTAGAAAGATGTTTTCCCAGAAACAGTATAGCTAGAAAACTAGGATTAGGAGATTTAAGGAATGCATCTTTTATTGCAGGCTGACCTGACCTGTGACGGAATGTACTTGATGGCAAAGAAACGATGTGACTTTCTGGAATGAGGAGAGGAAAATGCCAGGAAGCACCTTCCAAGATGGTGCAGGGGCAAGAGATGGCTCTGTTTCTTTAAAGGACACCTCCGCCAGCATCTATCTATGCTGCGTGTCACATAGGATGCTTATGCGATTCATGTACAATCCACACCCAGTGTGGAACAAATCATGTAAGTGAGCTTTGCACTTGAGATACAACCAAATGCGCAAATTGGTTGTATCTTAACCAAATGCACAAGCCAGACTGTGTTCAGATGAGTCTTCATAAGAGACAGTCTGCCTTCCTTTATAGTGTCTGGTTTGACTTGCCTGTTTAAAGAGATCCAGCACAGCAGAGTGGTTAGAGTGCTGGACTAGGACTGAGAAGACCCAAGTTCGACTCCCCATTCGACCATGAAACTCACTGGGTGACTCTGGGCCAGTCATGTCTCTCTCAGCCTAACCTACCTTACAGGGTTGTTGTGAGGATAAAAATAACCATGTACACTGCTCTGAGCTCTTGGAGGATATAAGTGTAAATCAATCAATCAATAATAAGTCTTCTAGCCTCTTGTAAGGCCTGTGAGCCAATAGCAGCTCCCATCCACCCTGAGTGTGGATCCCTGATTGATTGTTTATTGGGCTTGTGTGAAGCTTCAGCCAGGGTGTAGCTATAATTGAGCAGATGGGTTCAAAGAACCCGGGGGCCCCCAGCTCTACCCTTCCCTGTTTTCTTAAGTATCTCCTTCACTCCGAGGGGCTGTCAGGCAGAGAGGCGAGCATGGGCCCTCTCTTCCCTAGCTACAGTGTGTTCCTGGCTTCAGCCAAAGCTGACTACTCTGCACAGTACCTTCATGTGTAGACAGCCATTCTCATGACGCAATGCTGTGCTTGGCCCAGCACTGGGGGGGGGGCTCCTTTAAGGAAATGGAGCCCCCTTGAACCCCTGCACATTCTTGGAAAGTGTGCAGAGTGCTGAGTGTGCAGAGTGCTGAGAGTGCCTTTCCCCATGCTTTCCTCCTCGAAAATGCTATCTCTATCCAGATGCTATCTCTCTTAAAGGGCCCTCCCAGCACTGATAAAAGTATAGAACTGCACAGAGGTGAGCGTTGTATGGTGGAGAAGTCAGCACAGTGGGAAATGGTCCACATTGAAAGTGTTTTGCCAAAGTGGTCCCCACTTGAAAAATAGTGAAAGTCACTGTTCTAGACCCATTGTTCTAAAAGCATCTCTTCCAATGATCTATCCTAAGCTTGTGGGGCTAAGCTCTGTCTGTGTGCATTCAGCTTGATAGATAGTCCCACATTCTGGCAAGGGGGTGGTTTAGTCTGGTAGCCTTTTAATTGCCTTTGTGATAACAGACTTTATATTTGTGCATAATACCATCTTTTGTGGATACAGAATTTTATTCCTATCCTCCTCACAAATCTCAGTCTGCAGCCAGGCATTTAATCCTAGCCTTTAAAAAAACAAAACAAAACTCCACACCAAATTTCACACGTCTCTTTGTCTTTATTAGACAGTTAATGCTCTCGACCGCTGAAACAGATGGTGCTCATTTACAAATGCTGGTTCGTGTGGCAAATGATGACTGATTGGAGTGCATGAGAGTCTGAGCCCAGATGGGTCAGATTCCTACAGTGTAATCACCTGTTTAAAAATAGAAACATAGATCCAGGCTGATTGCATTTGTATCTCTGTGCTTCTAGGATTGGAAACGATTGTATACTGTAACAGAGGAAATGATTATAACCGCTTAGAGGCCGGGAAGTCAAGAGAGTTAAAAGGGGACAGAGAAGCTTTTTCAGCCTCATCCAAGAACACTCTTCTTTTTTACTCTTCATGGGTGGCCCAGATATCCCAATTTAAACACATTTGTAGAATGTCTGCCCAAACAGCATAGTGAAGTGGCTGTATAAGAGAAGCTTAATACAGTCCGAGGCCTCAGCTATGCCCGAAAACTAACTTTTGATCTCTCTTTGCTCTATGCACAAACCTGTCCATGAGGCATTGTTAACTTCTTTTTTAAATCACTGGATATCTCTACATAAAGCATTTTATACAAGTGGGGAACTGACAGAAACCTAATTGCCTCTTTTCTTCTGGGAAAGAGAGTGTGTATTCTCAAAGCCATTTAAATAGGGGGTGGGCATACTTGGTTCATTGTGTTGCTTGGTTTTGAAGTTTTTGTGTGTGCTCACCTAGTTGCTAACAATAAAAGAAAACTGCAGTGGTCACACCATTGTTTAACACTCTGCCCAACCGTTCCAGGGGTGCGAACAGAGAGAAAGGTTGTGGGGCAACACTTAATTTTGAGGGGGGAGGAAATCTTCTGGAGAGAGAAAATATTTTGGGGGGTGTTCAGTAAAATGAGGAGGATGCTCCTCAAATACTTAGGGAGGAATCTGACCCCTGATCCTTTCTGCCCTTACCTGTGCATTTCCAAGAATGGCTCAGGCAACAGAGCCATAGATAAATATATCTTCCCTACCCCCATTCTGACAATGCTGCAGCTTTAAAACAGCTGCATAGAACTGGAGTGCCACCTGCTGACTATATTTCGCTATCAAACCTACACTGTACAATCCTTGACATAATATCCAACATATGATTTGTAGATATTTTATGTAACTTTCTATATCCTCTGCTTGTTGAGCCCAAGCTATGATATGTGACTCTAGACTCACACACAGATTAACATGGAGAAACCAGTTAGGATTTGAATATGGAAGACTAGACATTCTACAAATCTCTCCCATGTTTAAATTATATGGTTCTGTGCTGGACAACCATCTGGGCACTTTTCTGTCATAATATCAGTACAAGAAGCCTATATAGCTGGGGTTTTCAGCTTTAGGATCACAGGGTTTGCTCCAATGTAACTGAGGGAAGGGTGTGAAGCAGACATGTCACCCCTGTTGCATAAGTACAGCTCTCCAATAAGACTGGACTTCCCTCTTGTATATAGAGAACCAGCGTGGTGTAGTGGTTAGAGTGCTGGACTAGGACTGGGGAGACCCGAGTTCAAATCCCCATTCAGCCATGAAACTAGCTGGGTGACTCTGGGCCAGTCACTTCTCTCTCAGCCTAACCTACTTCACAGGGTTGTTGTGAGGAGAAACTCAAGTATGTAGTACACCGCTCTGGGCTCCTTGGAGGAAGAGCGGGATATAAATGTAATAATAATTAATAATATAAAGCTATGGTCTGCTGTTTGATTGGAATTGATTTTTAAGTCTGATTTTCACTCTTGCTTGCCTTAGCATGAAACTCAGTAAAGGGGACTGACAGCTTCCAAACCAGAGCAAATTCTGATGCAACATTATCTGCCAGCATCTGTTCTCCCATATGAAAGTTTATAGGTATTAAGCATCCATTGTGTTCAGTTAGTAGTCAATCTGTTCATCTGCATATTGGAATGCTACATGTTTATGGTCCTGGAGAACACAGAAGATATCTGATATTCCAAGCTCTAATTTCCCAAACTGGCTGGCCTTATGCTAGGGATACAAAAATAAAGAGTACAGAGGAAAACAAGAGCTGCTAACCTGAAATGGTCCCATAGCCATGACTGAGTAATACAGCTGCCACTTTAGGAACATAGGAAGCTGCATTATACAAAGTCAGACCATTGGTCCATCTAGCTCAGTATTGAGCTACACTGACTGGCAGCAGCTTATCATGGTTTCAGGGAGGAGTCTTTCCCAGTCCTACCTGGAAATTCCAGGGATTGGGCCTAGGACCTTCTATTTACAAGTAGATACCCTACCACCAAGAACACAAGAACAGCCTTTCTGGATCAGGCCCAAGGCCCATCTAGTCCAGCATCCTGTTTCACACAGTGGCCACCAGATGCCTCTGGGAAGCCCACAGACAAGAGTGAGGACATGCCTTTTCTCTTGCTTTTGCTCCCCTGCAACTGGTATTGAGAGGCATTGTGCCTCTGAGGCTGGAGGTGGCCCACAGCCACCACATTAGTAACCCAAGCTACAGCCCCATCTCCAACAGAGAATATCTTACAACAGAAAGCACTCATATGTAGTCACCCATTCAAATGAACCAGAGTGGATCCTGCTTAGGGCAATTCATGCTCTCCACTTTCTATGGAATTGAAGCAACCAAGGGTTGTGCTACAGAGTTCTTATGAAATATCCAATTTTCATTTTTCTAAGTTATTTGAGGCCCTTGCTAATATTTTTTTTCTTTTTATGGTAAAACCCTACACTCAGGTTTTACATTAACAAAATGTTTACATCTCTCTGAAATCAAGATTCAAAACAACAAATGTAGCCATTGAAAAAATACCATGCTCAGTCGATGTCCTTGCTGGGTGCATCTCAGCAAGTCTTGGCTTACTACTCTATCCTACGTTTCTCATAAGATGGTAGGGTTTTTAAAGTTTGCAGTTTTTTTGGACTAGCTACAAAGAATAATAATTTCCTTTCTGCCTTTGCCCAGGACTTGATGATGACTCCAAAAATAACAAGATTCCTTGAGGCTGGAAGCTTGAGTTCAAACAGATTTTCTTCATGTTTTATAAATGATCCACAGATATTCTTCCAAACAAATGGAAATACATATAAACAGTTTAAACATGAACATGCTGCAAAAAAGAAAAGAAAAGAAAGAAAAAAAGAAAACAAAAAGGGGGGAAAGCGGACTGGCCAGTCCTAAAATGGAAATGATTTGCTTAATTCTTTGCAGGATCTGCTATATTGTTGTTTCTATGCAATCTATTTACTTAATCTATAATCAACTCTGAGGAACTTTATAAAGACATCTATCAGAACCAGTTGCTCATTGATTCCTCCTCCAGAAAAATAGAAAGCAGAAGCATGAGAGAGGAATGGACAGTCAATTAATGGGTAGGAAAAACCGCTTTAAAATGTGAATTATTAAGTAGGAACTTCCTTTGTAAACCTAACTGAAATGTTTCTTGTCATAGATCTAGTTTAAACATAATAGCTAGCACAGTAGCAAAGTGGACACTGGAACAAATGAAATTTCACATGTCAAATTCAGGCTAGAAAACAAAACAAAAAGTCTTGTAACTATTCGCTATGTAACAGTCAGCAATTGTTTTTCTGAAATAATTGGGCAGGCAAAGACCACTACTGGGCTCATGTCATCAATTTATGAAGGATTACCGAGGTCAGGCAGCACACAGCCACAATACATTCACTGCACAGTTCATCTCCCCCACCCCCAAACATGGGGGAGCATCAGTCCGGAACAGGATATTGATTAGCACAGAGAAAGTTCCAGTAAATCTGCTCTAGGATGTTTTGGTAGATAGGAAGCTGACTGATTACCTTATCTGGTGCTGAGAAGGAATTTTCTGCCAGATCAGAACAGCAACCATGGGTTTTTTCTTGCAGTGTGGCTTGTCTTGTTTGCATGAGTCACCTTGAGCTTCCTGCTCTGCACATGCCTTTACAGAACCCCTGTTCTTTGCTTCTGGTGAGGGTGGCATGTTCATTTGAGGGTGCCTGGTGGGTGAACAATCCTCCTTGAGGCAGCAGATTGGACACTGTGGTCTTTGGGTAGCTTCAGACTTCAAAATTCTATGGCAGAGAAAGAGATGGAAGTCTGGACCCCAAACCCACCTGGGCCCACTAACTGTTGGGCCTTGGGCTAGGCGTTTTATCCTGGCCACTGTTCCAAATAATCTTATTCAGACATCACATTGTATGTGCATACAGATGTCTGCACACTTGCTTTTGAGTAAATAACTGCATATTTTAAAAGTGAATCTAGGTACAAGCCCCCTCAAATGCAGAATACTGATAGGAAACATCCCACTGCTGTGTATTGAGCATAATGTGTGAATAAATGTCTGCATGTATAGATCTGTCCCCATGTCATGTGTGCTGAACATAATGTGTGAAGAGGGCTAATCTCTAGCATCAAAATCAAAATAACTTGCCATAGCCAGAGCTGGAGTCTGAAGGCTATTTGGAATGTCAGGGCTCAGTCCATGTGAAGAAATGCAGAAAGAGGTTACTTAAGCAGTTTTCTTAATATAAGTCCCCACATCCACACATTTTGAAGTGGCGTGCAGGGTTTCAAAAGGAGAAGCATGTAGAACCTTCAACATCTCTGATTTTAGAGAACAGCCTCTAACTACCTCCCATGGTTGTTCACATTTTGGTTATAGTTTTCTAAACGATGAGCATTACTAGTAGAAATTGGGACCTATTCATAGCTCCTGACAGCAGAAAAATGGTTACATTTTCAATAAAACCCTAGGATCTTTGTAATTGGGGTTGCCATCTTTTCACAGACCCTTTTCCTGTGCTTTAGTAGTGGTTATGCTTTTCTCATCACTTGTCTTCATGGTAATAAAACACCTTCACCTGCTTTTCATGTTTGTTAAAGGAACATGAGCAGAGCTGGTAGAAAAGCAACAATCATATTTGAGAGTGTTTTAATCCAAACAAGTACAAACAATAGTGTGTACTTTTAGCATTTGTTTTCACCAAGCTGCTCTTTGGGAAATATTATTCAAAGTCTTGCTTTCAAGGTTTGCACTTGAAGTGAAAAAAGGAAGCAGAAAAAAGTGAAGTGGACCGCAAAGATACTGAGAAATGTTGTGTTGTTTTTAAAATAGTAATTAGTGTTTTTCTTCAGGACAGAAGAATTCCACATGTAAAAAGCTAGAAGTTGCCTCTGAAGGGGAGTTATTCAAAAAGCATTAGGCATAACTCTTGAGAGGTTTTTTTAAAAAACCACATTTCTTAGGCATGCTGGAGTTCACCTTTTTATTTTCCAATTCTGCCTCTCAGCACTTTATTTTGCAGAAAATGAAACTCAGTTTCTCTTACGATATATTAAAAAGTATGTCATTGAAATTCACTGAACACCATTGGACAAATGAAGCAACCTTATACTAAGTCAGACTATTGGTAGGTCAGTACTGTCTAGTGTCTATAGTGATTGGTAGCAGTTCTCCAGATCTGAAAGGGTTTCAGATAGGAGTCTTTCCTGGTTCTACTTGGAAATATCAGGAACTGAACCTGGGATCTTCTGGATGCAAAATATGTGCACCACCATTGAATTATGGCCCTCCAATCCCCACTCCCCAGACCACATCAGCTGGGCAGGGTTTGTCTGGGATTTGAATCCAGGAACCTTAATTACCTAATCAAGAATCATACCCCTAGACCAACAAGTCACTGTGTTACTTAAATATGCATTTTATTTCATTTCCTGCTCTGTGTCTGCAAAGGTGGAAATGTCCTACCTGTTAACTGTAATAGGAAGGTAAGAAAAAAAAATAGCCACTCATTTTGAAGAATAGCCTATCAATCATCAGAAAACGTACACCAAGCTTACTTGCGCTGACAAGTAAAATGCTGCATAGCTGCCATGTTATGCTGGCTGACAGGGGCTCAGTAAATTTCCTGTGGTTCCTCCCTGCTTGGAACTTCATCTTCCTCTAGCATCTCATAGGCCACAATGCATGGAGGGGCTCCAAATAAGGGGAAAGAGTCTGGGCACATCCAGCTGTACGTGGGCACTACACCTTCTGCTGAATGTGTGGAGGTGGGGTCAGTGAGCACCATCGTGCTTTTCTTTCCATGAGTTAAGTCAATGTGTGATTCAAGACATAAAGAAGACTTGGGAATATCTGTCATTTGTGAATGTTGTTAATGTGGAAGATGACCTTTTAAAAACTGAATGCACATTCTAGTAAACAAAATATAATTTTTGTTCATTTAGTTTACAGATGTGGGAAAAGCAAGAAGCAATTTAGGTGTAACTTGTAAAAATGAAGCAGCAGTCTGAAATTGCTAGAGAAAAGCACGTAAAAGCAGGAACAAGGGAGATGGCACTGAGGTGACAGGTATTAATCTTTGTCTAGGATCTTTAATGTTTTTGCCATGGAAGAAAGTCTGAACATCAAATGGAGCGTAGTCTTTTGGCTAATAGACTTTATATGCTTTAGAATAAAAAAATACACACATTTCAAAAAGGGTAGTTTAAGGGTTTTAAACGCCCAGTTAAAACAGAAAGTAATATTTCCACTTGTCAAATTATATGACATATAACAATCTTTAAGTAGTCAGTAGAGGGTGCTATTCAATTTGGCACTGCATTCTTTTCTGCATCATAACTTAATCTATCCCTTGGAAAGAATATGATGGAGGTAGGTATCATTCAGGGACCTACCTGGATTTAATTAAAGTATGATATTATCTGCTGTAATCCACATGTCATCTCCACATGTCAAATGACAGCATTCTGGACTAGGAGGCTTGCCAGACAGCAGTAGTGTGGAATTTTTAAAGCTTCCACACAAATGTCCAACTCTGACTCACAGTCCATATATGTTCCCATAGGATTCTGTACTCCTTCCTTGCATGATTTGACTCTCTGGCCACAGGCCAAGCATGGACCTTGCACAATTTTCATGGCACCGCCTGCCAGCATCCCTTATTACTTGTCCCCAACATGAAATGTAAACTGGAAGCCAGTTAATGATTCTGAAAGGTGATTCTGGAAGCCAGTTATAACCCATAATATTAGCATTCACATCACAACATTTCTGGCTTATACCTGTTCTACTTATAAACATTTGCTTGTTAGTCCCATGGGGTAACTAGTTCTGGGTGATCAAGAAATATTTGAACCCTGAGATTCACAGCATTTGCTTTTTTAAAATAGTGTTTAAGTTTCAAGGGCTGGATACAGGTGATGGATGTTTTTACCCATCCCTTGGCAATTTATTTACTTTTAGTCATGGTTATCAGATTATACTACATTCATGAAGACAAACGACAACTAACCCAGGACCTCTCTCTACACAAGGCCCTGCCAACAGCACAAAAATAAAGCATACTTCTATGAAGAACTAGATATCGCTAGGTGTGTTTGCATGACAGTGATTACAATTTCTACCACTGCTGACTTTGGACACAATATGATTTGAGGGGATAGTACAAAGGTACAGGGACTCATTGATGGGTCTATCACAGCCCTTTTATATTGTATATAGTATTAAGAGGACAAAGGAGCATAACATATGTTATTTTCCTGTGCAAGTGGTTAAAATGGTTGGGAAAACACTAGTGTGCACTATTATGAACAGCCTGCATACAGAGTTATGCACCATGTAGCAAATATAGTACAACTGAGTTTTACTTTTTATTTTATTTATATTAATATTTGACACACAATTGGTCTTCTGGGTAAAGTGATTTCCAAATTTTCAAAAGCTAAATTGTAAATCAGCAATAAAGTTCACCCATAGAGGAAGAAAACATAAATAATGAGAAGATGGGAGACAAAATTATACCACATATGGCAGAATGTGTAAATAAAGTATGCCAGCCAATCTGCTTTTCTCAAGTTTTAACAGCAGTGTAGTCATTTGGCATCAAATTAACAAGTATAAAACATAAACACATGAAAGAATTTGTGTCGGAAGAGCTTTTCTGCTCTGAGGCAACTCTAGCTTGAAAAAGAAAAGGTGGCTATTACGTTTGCATTCTGAATTTTCTTGTATTATTCCTCGTATAGTGTGGGAGCATATACAATTTGTTTATTAAAAGATTTAATATACTACCCAGTCCGCAGACTCAGGGTGGCGTACAACGCAAGAACAGCATCCGAGATAAAAGACAAAACAAAACTTAAATTAAAGGGCAAACGCCTGGCGGAAAAGAAATGTCTTCAATAAGGATTTAAAAGCTGAAAGGGAGGAGGCAGACCAATTTTTTGGGGGGGGGGGCAACAGAGAAGGCCCTTCCACAGGCCTTAGTACTATGGACCTCTCTAAGACCATCAAGAAGGGCAACCTGAAAAGATCTCACAGGGCGGGACAGGACTGGCTGGGAGAGGCAGTCCTGAAGGTAAACAGGCGCTAAACCCTGAAGGGTTTTAAAGGTGAGAACCAGCACTTTGAATTGGACCCAGAAGCAAGTAAGTAACCAGTGCAGCAATCACAAAAGAGGTGTCACACTATCATATCTTCTAGTGCCCATAAGGCGGTGGGCTGCCGCATACTGGACCAACTAAAGCTTCCGGGTCATCTTCAAAGGCAACCCCAGGTAGAGCACATCACAGTAATCCAAATGAGAGACGATGAGGGCATGAGTTACCATTGCCAGGGCCTGCCAGTCGAGATAGGGCCACAACTGGCAGACCAACCAAAGCTGGGCAAAGGCCTCCACCTGCTGCTCAAGCAGGAGCCGCGAGTCCACGAGGACCCTCCAAGTCACGGGGCAGCACAACCCCATTCAGAGAGATGCGAATAAGAATACGAGTAATTATAATACCGCTTTTCAACCAAAATTCCCAAAGCAGTTCACATACAGAAATATGTAAAGACTCACACTCGGCAATTGGCCAGGTTGAGTAGTAAGCAAAAGCAACTCGGTAGGATTAAGTCTAAGCTTGTTTTGGCCCATCCAGACCCTAACAGCCTCTAGACACTGGGCAAGCACAGAAACAGCATCTCCCGAGTGGCCAATGATTAGGACACCCATGGGATTTTTGTGATGAAAGCAAACTCCTTATGTAATTATCTTCAGAAAAGCTCTAAAAACAAGGGAAAAAACACATGTTGGCAGTCTGAGAATCTGCTCTGTTTTTTATAATCATTAAATTAGAAAGTGGGTTTTATTTTAGCTATTTTATAATGTAAAAGCAATATTCATGCCTGTTAAACTAACAGACAAGGTAATTAACCACAGTTAGGCAATGATTTAACTTCCTTTATAACATAAAAATGTAATTCAACATTATCAGAGGTTTGGGGGGGGCATGTTGCTGAAACCAGCTGAACCCCAGCTGATCATGCCATTTCCCTAGTTAAGGGTTCGAAGTTGGTTTTGACATGTATAAGTTTGTTTCAGTATAGTTTTCAATTAGTGTTTTGGTGTGTTTCAGATCTTCAGTCACTTAAATATTTTTGAGACCGTTTTTAACAGTCTCATTAACAATGAAAGGCATTTACCTGATGTTCATGGAGCTAAAGTAGCAAAATATGACAATAACTACTCGCTTTGTATCATCTGTCAGAGAGAGACAAATGAGGCACTGGTGGAGAAGCCTATTACTATATCCTATGAAAAATTGCTGAGCTTTATCAGGGAATGTGCTCAGTATGGAGACAAAAGTTTTCCCGAGATTACTAGGCAGGCACGGTGATGTCACATGGCAAGATCTTCAAGCAAAAGGATGTTTGTGAAATAGAAAATGTTATCAAGAGACTGTTCATATCAAAATGCTCAAACGTGCCAAAGAACGATATGAAAAAAAAGATAAAATCGAATACTAAGACCCAATACTGTCAAGCAGTACATTCACCCTATCTCGATCATTACCTTAGAAAAGGGAGTTGTGTTTCTTTTGTGTGAATGGACTGGGTTACAAGAACCCTTTGCATTTAGTTGCTACAGAAAATGCTAGTCAGTCACTTAGATATGCAGTTAAAAGAAATGGGAATGAGAAACTGCTTATCTAGCTTTGTACATCCATTGATCCTCAAGATGCACATTGACATCAAATACCACAAATGGTGCTGGGCAACACATGTAACAAATGTCAATCGCTCAGCACTCAACCCACAAAAACCAAGCAATAGGGATGTGCATGGACCTGGCTGGCCCGGTTTGATTTGGGTCCAGACTGGATTCGAACCTGACCAGACCAGTTCAGTCCGGCACTCCTTAGAACCCTCCAGTTCGGTCCAGTCTGGGGCGGGGGGTTCACAAAGTGTTTTAAAGGATTTTTTTTTTTTACCTCTAGCCCTTCGGGGGGCTTCCTCTAGGCCGTGTTAATCACTGCTGCCTCCGTATGGTGGTGCGGCAGCCATTTTGCCCATCACTGCACATGCACAAATGGCCTCTGCAAGGCCTGGCATGGCCCAGGGCCTCACAGAGGCCATTTGCACATGTTTGGTGGCCGTTAAAAAGAAAATTTAATGAGGTGCTAGCCAAAATTGAATTCCTTATTCTGCTTGAGAATACATTGTTGGATGGAAATATAGTCACAATGGCTCAACTTCAAGAGGCATACATAGGAATCCTTATGGCAAATAATGTGGACAGCCATCCCAGCCACAAAAAAAGAAAGCAACTTATATAGCATGATATACCAAGTGTAGAATCCACAAACCAAAACGAATGAATGAATCAGAATGTCTTTCTGTCAAAATTTTAAGAGATGCTACAATACAGTTAGCAGAAGAGAGCAACACTGATTAGCACTTAGCAATAGCAATAGCACTTACATTTATATACCGCTCTATAGCCGGAGCTCTCTAAGCGGTTTACAATGATTTAGCATATTGCCCCCAACATTCTGGGTACTCATTTTACCGACCTCGGAAGGATGGAAGGCTGAGTCAACCTTGAGCCCCTGGTCAGGATCGAACTTGTAACCTTCTGGTTACAGGGCAGCAGTTTTACCACTGCACCACCAGGGACTCTTTAAAATGACAATATGAAAATACTCTATGATGCTGCTAAGATTCTATGAAAACTTATTACCAAGGTAGAGAGATAGGTATTTTCTAGTTCACTTACAGAAGTTACAGATCGGAATGTTCCAAGTGAATTCTTCCATTGGGTTCTCAAGGGACCAAACACAAGCATATTAATTGGCGGGGGGAATACTTTGAAGTCAACCAGCATGCCATGTGTTTAGCTCAGACTACAATGTTTTTGTTTCTGTCCCAGGACCAGGTCCAAAACAAGAAATCACAGACTCTAAGGACCACCCATGAAATGCCTCAACCACTGGGAACTGCAATAGCAGTTTGCCAAACTTTTCAGAGCAAGAAGCTTGTCAACATGTTGCATCAGTTTGGTTTGTGAGTTGACTATAACCAGATTTTAAGACTTGAGGCACAGATAGCTACAACTGTTGTAGAAAGAATGCTGGTCAATGATGGCATCTATTTGCCTAATGATGTAGTTGAAGGAAGATTCATATTCTTTGCAAATAGACAATATTGATTTCACTGAAGATACGCCCGGTGGTAAACGAACCCTTCATGGAACAGCAATGGCTATATATCAGAGATGTGAGGCTGAAGATGAGGCACCAATAACTCAGCTAACAAGGAGAACTCAAAAACGCTCAATGAAGAAACTCCCAAGTACAATAACTAAACTTTCGATTGGCATAAATCATCAATAAAACCAACAGGTCCAGTATACACCTCATTCAATTTAAAAGAACGCTCTCAACCACAATTACTAGAATCCTGTCTTGCAGACATTACCTGGCTTATGGGATAATCAGTGGTTAGATCTCACAAACTGACTGTAAGCAGCATTCCTTGTACAAGTGAAAACAGTGGAGTAGGTGATGAAACTAAAGTTATAAACACTAGCAAATGCAACATTCCCACATAGTCTGGATACAACTCACTGTTAGAACATGGACTGCAAAAAACATGAGTTGGTACACCACCATTAATTGCAGCACCTGCACACAGGTGGAAGACATTACTGACTATACTCATGAAGGCACAGGGTATCAGCACAAAAGTCATAGGTCCTGACTGTAAAACAGTCATCACACTAGACATGGGTCTCTACAAGCCAGCAAAGCAGCTCCAAATGGCTCAAAAGGATTTGAATAATATTGTGTTCCAACCTGGAGAACTATATATAGTGATGGCTCAGCTATATTCTATTGGGGCCTATATTGAAAACAGTAGACTATGTTGGACAGAGACTAATCTGTATGGATCACTCAAAGTAAAGCAGATAATCAAAGGCAAGCATGTGAAGAGAAGAGTATAAGCTCACATGGTCACACTAGAAGCTCTTTTTAAGTTCTACCAAGATGCCTTCTTTGAAAAGTTTCCTCATCTACTGCCAATAATTACAGCTGCAGCTGAAAATCTTGATCAGTCATGTGCAGATGGGAATCCTGAGATAATTAAAGAATTACACACAAACCTGGAGGAGACCATCAAATCACACAGTGTTTTAGAAAAGATAAATCAGTTTGACTCAAAGATGGCAAGCAAACCTCTGCCACATGTGATGCATCAATACATGCAAATGGTAATGGAGATGTTTCTTTTCATTTACTTTGTTAGAACAGCTAATTGGGAATTACATTTAGTATTACTTGAAGCATTCACCCAATACTTTTTTGCACAAGACAAGATCAATTATGCACAGACTAGTATTTTTAAGCCCGTTATGATAACGGGCGCTAGCTTTCTCTCCCGCCTTTAAGTGTTTTTTTAAAGTGTTTTTTTTTTCTTTGTCTCTCTCTCTCGGTTTGTTTGTGTTTTTTTCCATTTTCCCCTCCTCCCTCTGTCCTCCTGCCGCCCGCTCACCCGCCCTCCCAGCTTTCCAAAATCCCCTTCCCCGCTCCTCCCCCCAATTGATTACGGGCCAAAAGGGCCCATGAGAAGGCCGTCGCCCCTGCCTATCGCCCACCCGCCCACCCAGCTGCCCGAGCCCACCTTACCCGCTCCAGCCCGCAGCAGTCGGGCGAAGAAAAAAAAAATTATTTGCACAGTGGAAGTGAGGAGCTCAGGAACAGAGCTCCTCTCTGTGCTATGCTGCTGCCCAAACTGCCGCTATGGACGCAAAGGACGTTGCGTCCTTTCGTCCATAGCGGCAGTTTGGGCAGCAGCTTAGTACAGAGCTCCTCTCTGTTCCTGAGCTCCTCACTTCCACTGTGCGAATAATTTTTTTTTCTTCGCCCGACTATCGCGGGCTGGAGCGGGTAAGGTGGGCTCGGGCAGCTGGGTGGGCGGGTGGGTGATAGGCGGGGGCGACGGCCTTCTCATGGGCCCTTTTGGCCCGTAATCAATTGGGGGGAGGAGCGGGGAAGGGGATTTTGGAAAGCTGGGAGGGCGGGTGAGTGGGCGGCGGGAGGACACGCTTCCCCTGCCGCCTCTTCCCCCCTCAATCACCGGCCGGGCGGTCTCTGGAGGCGCCGCTGCCATCCTCCGTGGCTGGCCCGGGCCCTTCACGGTCGGCTCTGTCCTGCTGGCCTCTGTTCCGTCCCCCGTTTCCCCAGATTGGTCGCTGTCTCTTCTGGGCGAGGCGGCGGCTCTGCCGCCGCCTCGGCCAGTTTCCCCCGCCGGCGCTTCTCTGGCTTCTTCAGGGCGGCCGCTTGTGGCCATCCAAGATGTCCACCGGGTGCTGGCGGTCGTGGCTCCCTGGCCTGTTCTGGGCATGCGCTTCGCGCATGCCCAGAACCGCCAAGGGAGGCACAAACACACGCTTGGTGTCCGTCCACGGACGGACACCAAGCGTTTTATTAGAGAGGATGATCCCGCTTTATTTGGCTGAGATGGAATCATTCATGAACACTGACAAGAAGATTTATCAAGAATTCTTGAATGGAATCTGGGTCTTAAATAAGAATTCATAAGTCCTTTTTTGTGCTATTGGCACAGATCATGCATTGGAGCACATAATCCATTCAATGAAAGCAGTAGGTGGACTGATAGGCATTAATGCTCAATCCTCAAGCTAGAACAAAGTTCTTCCTTCTCACCAGAATTAGCAAGCACTGGCAGAACCGGGGCGGGGGGGGCAGGCAGGGCACATGCCCTAGGTGCTACTGAGGTGGGGGCGCCACGCCAGTTCCTGCCACCCCATTGCCCACCCCCAGGGCCCCTCAGCCACCTGCCTTCAGCTCCAGCCTAGGATCGGCAAGGCCTAGGATCCAAGTAGCCTGCAAACTGCAGAGCTCTTCTCTCCCTGCCTCTCAGCTGATCGGTCGGTGGGTGAGTGGGTGGGGCTTCCAGAGAGGCCTCCAAGTAGGCCTCCCTGAAGCCTGAACTCGGCAGGCCCCAAGGAAGCCAGGAAGGAGGCTGGCAGAGCTCCTTGCAGCAGACCAGACCATCCAGCACAGCCCTTGCAAGGTAGGCTGTGAATTCCTTTTTGTGGTTACCCCCATATATAGGGATCTGCTTGCCATTGGGCTTTGATATGGGTGGTGGGGCGAGACTGAGAAGTTTCTGAATATTTAATTTAAAACAGACTGAAAAATGTGCTGGCTTTAAAAACAAAAACTATCTAAGGCCTATAAGTGGCTTGTTTCATGTCAGAAAATTACAAAAACTTCTGGAACAAATATTTATTCATTCATTCATTCTTTCATTCATTTATAAATGCACTTATGTTCAAGTTGTTTTGCAACCCAGAAGGTCTGAGTGAGAACTGTGAAGCATGCGTTGTGCTTCTATTTTATTTTTCTTGTGTGTGAACTGCTCCCCAATAACCGCAGGGACTTCAGGGTAAATCTGGCCAACATGTGAATGCAGCACCTCCATTCCAGAGGAGATGTGTGTTAAAGGGCTTTAAAAGCCTGGTGTGAAAAGACTCCTGGAATCAAACTTTACTGAATTTGTTCAGAATTCTGAGAAAACAAACATAGGCTCACCCTGCATGGTTGAAAGTCTCTTTTGCTAATCTGCAGTGAGGGGGCCATTTTAATAATTAGCGTTGCTAGTGTGTACTAGGCATTAAAAGTAGCACAAATATATAGTACTCAATGTATATCACTATATACTGTGAAGTGTGCATGTGGGTATTCAGTGAAATGTATTTCCAGGCAGCATACTTATTTTGAAATATCAGACTTAAATCCTTGGGGGACCTGGGATGTGTGGAGGCCCTGGACTTTGAGGGGCTGGGGGCCCATTTTAAAATCTCATCTTGGCCCATTCCAACCTTGCTATGCCCCTGGCGGTCACTACACATGGGTTTCTGCACAACACCTGCACAGAAGAAACTTCCATGTAGGAAATGTGTCTCTTGTAAATTGACCCTGAATTTTCCATCCATGACTGGGATATCTGAGAGTTAGAGTCAATAATAAAAGAACAGCACACTGCTTGTGACAGGAAGGGGCAAATTACAATGATTTCTTAGTCTGGCAGGGGCTGGTTTTGGCCCTGGCAGAACTTGGCTGTCTGCTCCTGTTTCAACTGCCTCTGTCTAGTGTGGCAAACTAATGTATCCTACTCCCTCTTGGTGTCAAAGTAAGCACTGGTGTGGTGAATGCACATATACCCCATCATGAGCCAACAGTCATCAGAAGACAAAGGCTGGCAGGAATCATTCACTGGTTTATAGACTCCCCACCACCACCACCACCTTCTTCTTCCCCTATTTTGCTAGTGGCTATTTGGGCAGGTGATCCTCTAGGACAAAGTCATGTTTTTAAAAAAGAATGAGATGAGACAGAGAAAATGACACTTGGAATCCTCGTATAACTCCTGACCGTTGTTCTAAGTCATTTACAGAGATGGCTCATGTTTTCAGGTTTTGATCAAAAACCATGTCTAGATGGTACAGTGTTCCTTTTAACAAGGATTTCCAGATATTGTTGACTACAAGTCCCATCATTCCTGTTTGGACAGGGGTGCAATTTTAGTGCTTGCCCTAGGCGCTATTTTCCCTAGTTACGCCTCTGTTAGCAAGGCTTGCTGGGGAAGCGCAGCAGATGGCTGGTATATTACCTGCTACACAAACCAACCATCATGCATTATTGAGATCACTCAACTTCAAGCAAAATCAAAACATTGAAGCACTAACTGCCACTCTTCACAAACCCATTTATTGAGGGCAGTGATGATCTCTTCAACCTGGCCACAAAGGCAGTCATGCCTGAGAAAGTCAAAGAAGATACCTGTAAACAACATGAAATTGGTAAGAAGCTACTTGCAAGTTTTGTATCTGTGCATATAAACCAGGGAAACATCAACCTGTGGGCTCCAATGAGAAAATGTAAGCTGCAGATTTTTAAGGACACCGGGTGGGGGTGGGGGCAGGGAGTGATTGCTGGAGATATTGCAATTGAGCTGAAAGACAGAAACTTTTTTGCTCGAATGTTATTGGTGACAAAATTCAGATCAGAAATAAACCTTGAAGACTCTGTAGGGAAACACAAACTCTCAGTTGTACCAAAGTCTGTTTGCTCAGCTTGATTTGAGGTGGGACTTGTAGATGGGATGGCAGAACTCCAGTCACGTCAAAAACCAGACAGCATAAAAATCTGTGGCCAGCATGCTGAACATTTTACAGATTATTTTCTATCAAAATACAGAAACTATGATGAACTTCATGTGGTATTTGATTGCTATGATGTTGATATGTCACTCAAGTCTGCAACACGTGAAAGAAGACAAGGGCAACAACTGGTTGCCACATCACAGATAAAACAAACATAGCAAAATTAACAATGAACAGCTTCTTTCACATGTGAAAACAAAGATGGAACTAACGCATTACTTGTCAAAAAAGATACTTGAAAAAACACATACAAATGATAAGAATGTGGTAGTGGCACGGGGATGTGAATGCAGAGCTACACAGAAAGCTGCGAGGCATCTTCAAAGTAATCAGGAAGAAGCAGATACAAAGCTTTTGCTTCATGCTGCTGATGCAACGAACAAGGGGACTTCCAGAATCAACATTCACTTACCAAACACTGATGTTTTTGTGCTAGCTCTTTGATGGTACCCAGAATTATACGCTGACACAAATTTTGTGACTGGAAAAGGAGAGTTGTACCGCACTATTCCTCTACTGGTCATGTATGAAGCTCTTGGACCCAGCAAGGTTTCTGCTTTGCCTGGCTTAAATGCGATCAGTGGTGCAGACAATACTGGAGGTTTTGTAGGGAGAGGCAAACTAAATTTCTGGAAAGCTTGCAAGAATGCCAATGATTGTATTATTAGTGCACTTGCAAGCCTAGGGGTGGATCTACTGACCAGTGATGGCACATTTGCTTCCGTTGAAGAATTTATACGTCAGGTTTACTTGCCTCGTACACAGATCTAACAGATTGATAGGTTAAGGTGGTGGCTGTTCACCAAGAAACAAGCCAAATCTGAGAGCCTTCCACCTACAAAAGATGTATTATACCACACATTACTACGAGCACACCATAAAGCAATCATTTGGAATAATGATACGATCTTGAAGCGTGTAATCCCATCACCTGAAAAATATGGTTGGAAAATAGATGGGGATGTCTGGATACCAATAATGACTGATCAACTCCCAAATCCAAAGGCTGTACTTCAATTGTTGGCTGTACTAACCTACCTCACAGGGTTGTTGTGAGGATAAAAATAACCATGTACACTGCTCTGAGCTCCTTGGAGGAAGAGCGGGATATAAATGTAAAACATAAAAATAAATAAATAAATAAATTGGTGAGGTGTGGATGTATTACCCCCAAATGCCAGGGAGGAAGATGCAGCTGTCATAAAACAGACATGATCTGCTGCGACATGTATTCCTGTGCACCTCAAAATACACAGAACCAAAACAATGCTTGTGACAACATGATGGAGAATGAAGATCCAGAGGATGAGGAGCTAGAGGAAGAAGACAACGAGGATCTCTAACAAGAAGCAAATTAATACACATAATGTAATGCGCCAAAGTGCAAAAAAAAGTTTTAATTAATTATGGACATTTTTCATATGCTGTAATATTAATTAGGTGTAAGGTAGTTCATTTTTGTCACACACACAAACTTATGCAAAACTTGTAGTAAAAGTAACTTATGCAAAATGTTTATTATCTATCGTTTAATTTTTCATTAACAACTTTCACAGATCAGCACAACAGTCAGAGCAGATTCTCAGGCTGCCAACATATTTTTTTTTTCTTATTCTTTGAGGTATTTTGAAGAGAACTGTGTAGGTGGTTTGCTTTCATCACAAAAACCCCACAGCACTGTGCATGCTTCCATACTAATAAGTTCACTATTACATATCATCATTATTCTCAACTGATGAATTTTTTCATATTTCATCAGCTGAGAATAATGATGATATGTAATAGTGAACTATTAGTACGGGAGCGTGCACAGTCCATTTCAAGCACGGAAGATGGAACATTTCCAAATATAGCTGAACTCAAGTATCATCAACATAAACTGCAACTATATATCCTCACCATTTGGAGATCATGCATAGGAAACAGATGCACATACTGTACCTGAATAAAGCAAAATGAGACACCAAAATAAAATATCCAGGCCTCTACCAGGGAATTCTTCCATATCTGTCCAAAAGCAATCCTTCTCTGAGCTTATCATTTCTTGTATTGATCTCTTAAGTCCCTGCAAGTGCACTTGTACCTCTGGCAGTTCTATACTTCTCTCAAAGGTCTTTCTAAACTTCATAGTTCTCATTCATCCCACCTGCCTTATTATATCTAAGACCAAAAAGTTGAAAAATAGCTCTATCATAATGCCATTTATGGGGTGGGGAGCTGGTATCCCCAAAAGTGTACTTTGCTGGAATATAGCATTTGTTCAAATTGTATATTACGCCTAGGCAGCTCTCCAACTCGCCCCCGCCCCTCAGCCATACAGAGGTACCTGTAAACAGAATTCACTACAGTTTAAAGTTGTTGCCTTAAAAAAGATTAAGCAATTATATATTTGAAACGTTGAGAAATGGCCTTGTCGGAGGGATCAAGCTATGCGATGTCAGAAACATCAGCCAAATAATTTTGTGCACAGTCAGTACCCAGCAACTGCTGATTAACAGAAATGTATCCCCACCACCATCCCAAACTTGATCCTGCAGATTATTAGGTACATGTGACAAGAACATCATAAGAATCAAGTGACATATTTTAATGTATGTCTCTACACAGCCTAGGCTGTTAATCACTCTTTAATTCATGGATATAGCTATTCAGGGCAGTGACACCAGCTCCTTTGCTAGATATCCTGCTTCCATCGATGTATCATGGAAAGCTATTGACTCATGTGGAATAGCTTTATTTAGAAATATTGTTATAATAAATATTGATGTACTGCTTTTCAGCACAAAAAGATCATAAAGCGGTTTACAGAGCAAAATCAATTAACAGATGATTTTTTGTCCCAAAGGAGCTCACAATCCAAAAAGAAACAGAACAAAGGCTTCAGCAACAGCAATGGGAGGGACACTATTCTGGGCTGAATAGAAACCATTGCTCTCCCCCTGCCAGAGTGTCACCACTTTAAAAGATGCCTCTTTGCCTAGCTAGCAGGTAAATAGGAGCAACATGCCCTACAATAGTGGGATAATAGGTGCTGAACTAAATGATGATTGGTCTCACCCTGCTGTCCCCACCCCCAGCCACCTTGAAATTCTGTTATTGCACACCAACTGGTCACAGATCTTGTAAATCCGAACAGGACACAATGAAGGATTTCTATGCAGAGTTAATACATTCTAAAAGAGAAGCACTTGGAAAATCACTCCGTATTTTAAAGTTCTGTTGCAGCATATGAAAACAATTTTAGCAAAAAAAAGAAAAGTAAAAATGTTGCCTGGTTAAAATGATGCCTTTAAAAAAAAAGAGAGAGAGTCTTGGCAATCAAGACAAAATTCCTTTGATTGAATGGGGAAGGTTCAGAGCTTGCTCATACTTGCTGTCGAGTTGGAAAGACACATTCATTGGGTGCGGTGCTATCTTACATTTCACCCTGCTAGGTAAACTGATCCATGAGACGGTGGCAGGCAAATCTCCAAGTGCATTTTGAGTGCAGAAAAATGGAGCTATATGATACAGGTTTGTTACAGCAATAAGCTAACTGTTAGTTTGTGTTCACAGAAAAAGCCTACTGTAGCATGAAATGGCAGCCTTCAGTTTTCCATATCAAAACTCTGGAAAGTCATTGCTGGGGGAAGCTCAGTTGCGCAATAAAAATGGAAAGGAAAACGTAAGAGCTCTTAACAATCAGGACAAGTAGAAGAAATATGTAATCTTTCCCCAGTCCAAAGAAACACTAACAAGGAAGCCCTACAAAAGCCATTCTGAAAGCAGCTTTTAGAGAGACGAGCTTGTGTTTTTGTTAGAAAGAGAACAGGATTTATTTATTTATTTTTCCGATTGCTTGGATTCACTACTGGGAAAAGTAGTTGTGATTTAAAAGCAGTGACTCACATGAACATTCCACTGCCTTTACATTTATTTCCCTTAATTTAGATTTCTAAGGTTTTGTCAGATCAGGAGGAAAAGAGTCCTGCTCTGGTCTTTTAGTTCAGTTTTTGTCACCAAGAATGCAAAATTCAAGACAAATCCAAACCTGTTCAAATAGCATCTAAAAATAGAAAAATCTGCATTTGTGGTCGAGCATGTGTGGTTATCAGATAGGGTTGCCTTATTCAAGCTCTTCAAACCTGGGCAGCCTAATTTGCATGGTATGCAAATTAGCTTGAAAATAATATGCATGTTATGCAACTGAACTGGTGCACTGACCAGTTGACTTGTATTTGCTCTGGATATCTACCAACAATAGTTGGAGAGAGTCTCTTTACCTGACCATTTACCTGAGCATTAAACACCCAGACTTTATTTTCCAACACTTTCTAATATACAAGTTTGTTTTTATTCTTGTCTAATTAGCTGTGTGTAGTGCTTTCATGGATTCCTCACCAATTGAAGACTATCATTCCACTCCACTTTCCAATACCAATATGCTATTTTTTGGTTAATAAACATGCTATTTATTGGTTTGAATATGATAATTTAAATATGCTATTTATTGGTGAAGGTGAAGATATCAGATATGATTGGTGAAGATACCAAATCAAAGCTTATGCTGAGGAGCAATGTTGAGTGCATTTTCATCACCACTAAGTTCTACAATTGACCCTACAAAAACTGGCGCTAGGGATTAAAGCTTTCATGCTTGAGCCTTGTCATGGTCACCATTTACATACTGAGAGAAGTATGTAAAATGTAACACCAAAATGATTCCTTTTGATTTAGAACACTAGTATAGGCTGGAAAAGAGCAGGGGGCAGGGAGAATTTATGGTGGCTTAAAGCAAAATTAAAAAACACACACCACAAAGACAAAATAATATCTATAGAAAATAAATGAAGACTACAGTGACATTTCAGTTAAGGCTACAATCCCATATACACTTACTTGAGAGAAGGTTTGATTCAGGGATGGAGAGCCATTGAGTGGCAGGATTCAAAGAACCCAGGCTGCCAATCACAGAGGGCTGCATGAGTACGCCTGGCACATGACATCATGTGCAAGAGGGGTGTGGTCAAATTGCCATATCACAGGTGTGCATGGGTCACTGCTCCTCATAAATCCCCACCTCTTTCTCCTCCAAGTGTTCTCAATGCAGCGAGCAGCCACATCTTGCTGCCCCTCCTCATCAGCAGAGGGGCAGCAAGGCGGGCTGGCAAGGAGAAGCGGGGGAAGCTACCTGAAGGCTCATTTGTAAGGAGCAGGTACTTGCCGTGGACTCCAGCTTCTTTATTCCCCATTAATTTGCTTCTGTGTGTGCATGCAGAGAGTGCAAGGGAGACAGGGGCAGGGAGAGGAAAGAACACTCTGAATCCCTGAAGTTAAAAAGAGAAGAAAGACCAGGCAGCTTCTCCTTCCCAGTGCCTGGTACCCAAGGTGCATGATTTGAGAATCTCCCTAAAGATCAGGGGCCTTTGACTTGGTCGCCTCTCCCAGAGAGAAATGGCTCTGAAGCGCTTGGCAATTCACTAGACAAATGCAAAGTATTTGTGATTATTATTATCCTGTCCTAACCTAGGGATTTCCAGCTTGTTACTTGGCTGTTCGTTCAAATATGAAATTGTCTTGTGAGGTACCAAGCACGTTAATGTAGAAGCATTCAAGCACCGGAGAAAGAGGAAGGGAAATAAATGTGCTCCGGAGGGCATGGGGGTCCTCCGCTGATTGGGCCATGCCCCTTTTGCACATGATGTCATGTGCATGGGGCGTCACTAGCATGAACACAGCAGGTCCATCGGGGGACTGGGAGGAACACCAGAAGCTCTTTCCCTGGTTCCGCCACTGGCTGAAACCAATGTTACTTACTTCTAACAGGGCTTGCAAAGAATGGATTGCACTCAAGCATTACAATACACAAGTAGGCAGTGATTTACATCAAAATCAAGCTATCCTCTCACCTGCCCATAGGGATACCTTGCTGACAAGAAACAAAGGCAACATTCCTCAGGGAGATTACTTATGGAGAAGTCTATCAGCCAACCTCCAGTGCTTCACCTGCCTTTCTCTAAATAGTGACCACAGGTCTTGATCCTTAACGTCACTACAAGGGGTAGAGCTTTGCTTTTTCTTCTTTTTTCTATTAATGAAAGCTAGGAATCTGGGCAAGCTAATGGGCTAACCAGGAAACACACTTAAAATCCGGTAAATACCCGAAAATCCAGGGGAGATGGCAACCTTAAGATCAGGTCCTATGAGGGTTTCGAACAGATATGCTGCCTTTCCCTTATACCACGTATGCTTCCAAATGTATCCCATGGTTTGTGCTGCATTATTTCCCCATGATTCACAAGGAAAGGTATACAGCTTAGAAGGCAAAAGCAACCTTGTCTTCTGTCTACAGATGATTTGCAAGTCATCAGTCCTTCCAAGGGTTTAGTATAACTGCCTTGGCCAAGGGGATTTGGTAGTAGCCATCATGCAAAAACAAGTAGGTCATTCAAGCAATTAAGGTTAAGCATTGCCTAACAGGGTTCTATGTTTTTTCAAGCTTTAAATGCAACTGTGTTAACCTCCAAGAGTGTTCCAGAGAACTCATTTGTTTTTCATTATAATCTCAGTGGGAACTGTTTGTTGTTATTTGGATCATGTGTTGTAAATTCTAGAAGCTCTTTTTGCTACAGTTTGAGCATCTGGTGAGTTTTCTTCCTGTTCTTCAGTATCCTTCAGCTTAAGAAACATGTCTGACTTTAAGAAGCGGCTGTAGCTGTCGTATTTCATGAGGTTGAAGATCTGAGTGGAAGGAGGGGAAGAAGATAAAATAAATGTTAAAAACAAACCTGCAATAGCAAGAATGGTTTTGCAGTTGAGGCCTTTCATGGGCCCCAAAATTGTTACACCATAAAGCAGCACATTGACAGAAAGAATGATTTTGGTAAAATATTTTTTAACAAAAGTAGCACTTTGTTACTGGCACTACCATACTAGCACTGCACTGGTGCAACAATGCTGACTTCCGAACTAATACTGCACTGTCATGCAAGCGTGGGACAATTTTTTTTACTATCTTTCCATTCCTCTGAAGCACACTGTACATCTCGAAAATATGTCTCTGAGCAGAGATTCCTGTAACAGAAATTTCCAGATGTTGTTGACGATAACTCCCATTTGTTGTGAGCCAAGCCTGATTTGCACTCTGCATATGCTCCAGAGCTAGCAATGAGAATGAGGCTTGTTCACTCTAGCCAAACATCGGCTTAGTTCTTTGTTAAGGCAGCCATATATTATCTGGATTTGAAGGGAGGAAGAAGACACCATACTCTCATAAAGCTCAGTGGGCTTTATTAAGGCAAACTGGTCTCACAGGCAAGAATACTAGTCATTCATTCATTCATTTGATTTCTATACCGCCCTTCCAAAAATGGCTTAGGGCAGTTTACACAAAGAAATAACAAACAAATAAGATGGATCCCTGTCTCCAAAGGGCTCACAATCTAAAAAGAAACATAAGATAGACACCAGCAACAGTCACTGGAGGTACTGTGCTGGGGGTGGATAGGACCAGCTACTCTCCCCCTGCTAAATAAAGAGAATCACCACGGTAAAAGGTGCCTCTTTGCCAAGTTAGCAGGGGTCAAATAAATCAAACAATTCAATCACGTTTCCATTTGTAGTGTAGTGTACAAAATCCTATCTATCACGTGTGTTGTGTGTGTTCTCAGTAATTATTCTAACTAGCATGAAATAGAGAAACTGGAAGAGGAGGGAGTTGCTTGGAAGGGGGAATGGCAGAGCACCAGGGTTTAGTAAAGGGGAGGGAGGTTGGAGGCAGAGGCTGGTTCTTGAAAGAGGCATCTTACCGGATCTTGTTGTGGCCAAACGGATGTGAGTGAGGCTATTAGCCGTTGCTGGGGAGGGTTGCAAACAGGGCTTCTGGTGGATTGCTGTTGCTGAGGTTCACAGACAGAGTTAGCCCTTGATTCTTTGCCCCGTGGCAAGAATCACCGAGGTCCACAGGTCCCAGGCCATTGCTAGCTCAACAGCTAGACAGCAGGCCCTTGGGATACACACATGAGCAAGTCTTGCTTGTTAGGCAAAGGCTGCTGAAGCTATGCCCAGAGAGCTAAGTTCTTATAGACGTTCATCCTTTGATTTAAACATATAGTTTTCTCAAGATATCAGCATCCTTCCTGAATCTTAAAGTGTTAATTGCTCATGACAATATCTATTTGTCTATCAGAGGAAGGTTGAGGAGATGAGGCCCATCTCCTGCGTAGTGTCAGTTAGTGCTATCAGTAAACATTGTGTTCTTAAAACAATCCGCATTTCTGAGCTTTGCTTTTATATCCTGCTCTTTTATATCCTGCTCTTGCTCTGAGGAGCTCAGAGCTTCAGAGTCTTTGCCTCAAAGAGTGTTAAAAGTCAAAGGTGTTAAGAAGGAAGAGCCTATGCTATGTGTGTGAAGCAGCAATTAAATCACTTCTTGTGTAAATCTACCTAGTGTGTAATTCTAAAAGATTCCAAAGTAACAGCAAGAGGATATATGTGTGAGACTAGTAATCAACGCATCTGATTAAGGCAAAACATTGTAACCATTCTGCCAGAGGAAACGCAGGATTAGCTTCCCAAAAATTAGCTTTAGAATTACCTTTCCCAAAGCCATTACCTGAGAGAAAAATCCAAACAATTTGGCTTGTTTCTTAGGAGTTAATCATTTCACTCAGAGTTCAATGATTCCTTGTAACAGGGAATCTCTCAACGGAGTTGCTGGCAGAGATACAGGCCTCAGCCTGACCCGCTGGGCTATGAGTTCTGATCCAATATGAGTGACCTGGGCCACAATACATTATCCCTTGCTGCAATGGCCTTTGGCTGAGGATTGGGGGAGTTGTAACAACATCTGGAAATCCCTGTTATAGGGAGCACTGTCTCTGAGGGTTGCACAACCCTCAGGGACATATTTTCAGGAGGCACAGTGAGCTTCAGAGTGGTAAATTGATGAAAATCATCCCTCCCTTGCTTGCATAATGGCACAGCGTTAGTCTGGAGATCAGCACTGTTGCGCCAGAATAGTGTTAATCTGGATGTCAGCCACTGAAGCTCTTCTCACGATCTCACTGATCGTGAGAAGAGCTTCAGTGGCTGAAGAAGAGAAGAGCTCAGGGGCTAACTGCAGGGAGAGTGGGATTAGCCCGCTCTCCCTGCAGAGGAGCAGCCGTTCGTAGCTGGGTGGCCAGATCGGCCGCCCACACAACTGCCGACTCCGTCACAGAGCTAGCAGGGGCAGTGGGGGTCTTCTTGTGTGTCGCTGTGCGCCGCAGCAACACATGAGCCAAAAGATGAGGTTAATGGAGCACTCACTCCATTAACCTCGTCTTAGGGGAGGGGTAGTTAGGCGGGCTAGCTGCCTTGGGAGCACCGGGCTTGCCTGCGAGCCCGGTGGTTCCCACGATCCCTGGAAAATGAGCTAAGCTCCCTTAGCCTGCTTTCCAGTGATCGTGAGAATAGCTTCACTGTCTATCAACATACTAAATAATAAATATATATATAAATAACTGTTCCAAATAAAATATGTTCTGTTTCTTCCAGCTCTGCTAATGTGTAATGACTGTACATCTTAAAAGTTTTCATTATTACATTGTTTTAATAAATTAAAGGTGCATACACATCTTCATACTGATACAGTACTATTAAATCCTTGAAGCAACCAGATTTAACTGTATAAGAGAAATGACGGGGTAATTACAACAGAAGTATTTTTTTACTGGTGCATTAAAAGCGGTCTACCCAAAAGCGGTCTCAGCTTTGAACGCAGCAAAACACAGCTTCTGAGGGGGGTTTTGTATTTAGTTTTTAGAGTTTTTTAGTGGGTTTTTAGTGGGTTGATGGGAGGGGGGCGTATGGGTATATGTTTAGATTATTCTTGTTTGGTCCTGTAGTAGTGGTTGTAGATTCTTTTCAATCTCGTTGTTCTGCACAGGACAATGACAATAAAGATTTATCTATCTATCTATCAAACACACACACTTTCCTATATTATGTAAATTGAATCTACTAGTATCTGAACTTCACTGTGTAACCACAAGTAGCCTGTGCCAATGTAAAATTCATTATTGCTTAGCAGAACATTTTGGATGTACCACAGGCCAGCTGGATAAACATGGTTATGATGTGTGCATTTAAAATGCTCTTCTCTTATACTAAACATGCTGGAGAAAACTCTCTTGGTATGAACAGATGCAGTAACCTGCCCCTTATATAAGACATTGTTTCAGGGTTTGGACAAACACCATGTACTTGAAAAACAAATTGCTTCTGGTGTCTAGGAATTATTATATATGTTCTTTGCTTAATTTTTACATGCTTGGGCTAATCTCCTCATCCTGCCACCCGCCCCGCCACAAATGCTAGATATACCCTCAAAATATGCTATAAATGGCAGCCATTTCAAAGGTAATGGATGCAGAACAAAAACCTTTATCACCCTCTGGCTACAGAAGAGCTCAGAGTAGTTTTTGTGATGGACTGCATGTCAATTAGGTAGCAAATCTCATGTGAAGAAAACTGGAAAAGAATCTTTATGGAGATGCTGTTTGAAAACATGTCAAATATCTAGTGCAAATGAAAGCTTTTGGCTTTTGAAAGCTTAATATCTGTTTTCCTTTTCTCTCCACAGCTGCAGGAACTCTGCACAACTCAAAGATTTTTAAACAGCTTTTAAATTAGCTCTATCTTTCTGAGTCAGCTATAACATCTTATCAGAAAAGATGTTTCAAGACACTGTTGATTTTCAAACCATTAAGCTGCCTCCAAACTTTAATTTAATTTAATTTAAGCCACACACACACAAATCTGATCTGCCACATTTAATGACTACTAAATAAAGATTGTTATCAGTTTATATACCACTTTGCAACAAGAAGTTCACAAAGTGGTTTACACAGAAGGAATGAAACAACGGTTCCAACTTAGGCACAAAGTGGTTCACAGTTTTAAAAATACACATGTGAAATACCAGCATAGACACTGGGAAGGATGCTATGCTAGGCTGAATATGCGGTGATTCCTGCTAAATGTTAGGGAATCACTACTATCTATCTAGGTTGGCTTACTGAAGTACAGTATATCGCTGCCGTGAAGAGGGACACTATGCAGGCACATCTTGCATGACTGAACCCCTGCTGACTGATGGCACCCTTATATTTGTCCCTAAGGGTGCCATCAGTCAGCAGGGGTTCAATCATGCAAGATGTGCCTGCATAGTGTTCCTTATCACTGCAGACACATACTGTCCTTCAATAAGTCAACACAGATAGATAGAAATATGCATGCATGTTATTGATTTTCATTAATAAAACAATTTTAAGTATACAAAGTCATTCAGACACATTAATCAAGACATCAAGCAAATATGGTAGGGTGGGAAACTGCACTATTGCACTATTCCCCACTGCACAATTCTACCACATGACATGGGGAAATAATTTGCCTAGGGAGCAAGAGGCTGCCAGTTCGAATCTCCACTGGTATGTTTCCCAGACTATGGGAAACACCTATATTGGGCAGCAGTGATATAGGAAGATACTGAAAGGCATTGTCTAATACTGCACGGGAGATGGCAATGGTAAACCCCTCCTGTATTCTACCAAAGAAAACCAAAAGGTCTTGTGGTCTCTAGGAGTCGACACCGACTCGACGGCACAACTTTACCTTTTACTTTAGAATCCTTCAGGTTGTACCACCAGCTGGAAAATTATCACGATGGTATTTATTTATTAAATGTATAACTGCTTTTCCAAATGTTGTTGTTGTTGCAGCAGCAACAAAAGCAATAAAGCAATAAAGCAATAACGGGATACAATTAAAATGTTAAAATCCAATCACATGTAAAATCCAATCACATGTCTGAATACTCCTCTATGTAATAAACTCTATGTATACGGAGAAAACTGGCACATCAGAGAATGAGGAGAATGTTTAGACCCCAAATCGATCCTAACCAAATGACTGACTATCAACACTGAATATCTATTGGTTGGCTAGGTTTTTGCAGATGTGGTGTAAAGTCCATTGCTGTGTGCATGCTTTATATGGTCTTGGGCTGTGACAGACCTGAACCTAACATGATATGCCATTTTTAAGAAAGTACAAACCTCCAGGTTTTTTGGTTTTTTTTACTGTCATTGCTGCTGCTCCTCCTCTCCTCCGCCACCAGATGCCCTTGTCCCCCAATGAAGTGAGGGAAGCAACTTCCATGGTGGGCCTTTTCAGGGCACTGGACCCCCAGGCATTTTCCTGAAGATGCTACATGCTGATGCTGACTCTGGTGCACAATCTAGTGTGCATATATGCTCTTTTGAAGGGAAAAAAACCTCTTCAGTTTCTCCTTCCTCCTTGAACTTAAGAGGTTTTTTTCCCTTCAAAAGAGCATATATGCACACTAGATTGTAAACCAGAGTCAGCATGTAGCATCTTCAGGAAAATGCCTGGGGGTCCAGTGCCCTGAAAAGGCCCACAATGGAAGATGCTTCCCTCACTTCGTTGGGGGACAAGGGCATCTGGGGAAACTGAAATGCCATTGCCACACCAGCTGCGGCAGCACCCAGTGGCAGCCATTACTGCTGCCCCAGAAAACTGCAGACAGGGCCACTCACTGCAATAGCCAGAAGAGTACTTCTGCCACTTTTGGATGTCTACACTATGCTACCCAATGCCATCCATGTCACTGCAGTCGCAGCCCCCACTGTCTTAGCTTAGTCTCACTTCTCCTCCTCCTCCTCCTCCTCTGTTGCCTCCATCACTTGATTCAACAGAAGTGCATAATGAACAGAAGCGCTCCTTCTCTTTGTCCTCCATAACATTCTGCCCTGCATCTTTCTTCTGTGATATTCCCTCCTTTATACATTTCTGCTCTACATGATCAGTTCTCTAGCCTCTCACAGCCTATCCATGCCTTTCTTAAGAACAGAGTTCTATTCTGCCCTTTTCCCAATGAATTAGGGTGGTATACATGGTTCTCTCCCCCTTCCCCATTTTATCTTCACAAGAACTTCATGAGGAGGTAGGTTTGGTTAAGAAAGAGTGATAGGCCCAATGCTGGCTTCATCTTAGCCATAAGCCATTCTCTTGCCATTGCCAATGCCTCGAGTTTCCCCACCTTCTTTTTACTCTTCACTTCATATTTACTTTTTAAAAATCTATTACAACTCCCTAACAACCATTATTCCTCAATGCCACGACCTTTCCCAGTGAAATTTTCAATAGGCTCTTATTTATTCCACTTGAGAACTGTTCTGCATTGCCACAAAAGTTAAAACAAAGAATCATGGGCTTAATTAAAATTTAATTGTATGTGAGGGCCACCTAACGGTAGAAACAGTTGGGACAATGCAACGTGTTATGTTATCCATCACTGGAGGCTGTAAAGAAGAGCCTGAAGAAACACACTGGTATGCTTTATACACATTCCTGCCTCAGAAGAGAGAAATTTTTTGTTCTTTTTAAAAAGAGAAATTTTTTGTTCTTTTTAGCTCTGTATTTCTGTGATACTGTACAGTGAGGCAACTAGCCTTTCATGTTTCACAAGGTAATTATGAAAGTTGCATAACTTTACCTGGTCTTGAAGTTTCTGAAACATTAGGGGGTGAGGTTCTTCCAATATTGACTGATCCAAACGGGACTGACCTTCAACATTGACTTGAAAAGAAGCTTTACTTGACAGGAAAGTTGTGTAAATTTCATTGGCCTTTTTTTGCATCTGTCAATGAAAGGACACATTTGCTAATTTTATTTTATTTTGAAATTTCATTTTGGAAATATGACAAACAAACCTATAACCTATCAAATACATGTATTCACAAGAATCCTTTAGGCATGGCACTTTCACTTTTTAATGACTACCTCAGTGACTCATTCACAAAAAGTGTGTGCCTTGTCAGACTATTTAACTGGTTTACAAAAGCAATGAGAAAGTAACACAAATTATATTGGACAGCTTGCTTAATAATTCCAACATCTTTTTTTTTTCTTTTAGTCTTCACAATACTTATGAAGAGGAATTCATTACACATATTTGCATATGATGCTTATTTTGATCTTTAAATTTCCAGACAGTTGAGAATCTGGGAGGCTCCCTTGAACTTGGCCACTATGCCACCACCATTTGACAAGGGAACAAAATTCTTCTCTTTCCGCTCTAAAATTCTAGAATTCTATGAATGGGAAATGGCTCTAAAATTCTTTGATGGCATGCCCTGTTTAAAACAGCAAGATATTTTAAAAAGGTAGCCTGATGGTGGTAAAAGGATAGGTATAAACCATTCTTCAAGCAGAGGTATGACCCAATAACAGCATTACAGAAAGGGCCCCAGTTTTGGTTTATGCAGTTTATACATTGGGTTGGACCATGATACTTCAACTGCTTAATCAAATAGTTGTGCTAACCCAAGTTACTTCTAAAAGTTATTTCACAATAAGCATAGCTTGTTTTCAAGTAATTTAACTATCACTGTCTATTGTGACAGCAGATGTTCAGAACATGTCACTGGTTAAAAACCAGTATAACAACATATGGCAACTGTACAGTACTCTCCTTCAAAAGAAACCAAAGGCAAAGCTATCATTACTTAGGAGGCTGAATAGGATAATCAAAGTCCTTCTTGTGGCATGATTCATTAGACCTAAACCATTTGACAGATTCTTATCCATTTTCTTCTTATCCAGATGAGGCAACCGCACAGCCTTTAAAGGAAACTTTTTCCATGACCCAAATGTTTTCACAGTTAAGACACTTCTCCTAATAATATTCAACAAATCTTATGAAACTTGAACTTGTTAACTCTTGCTTTCCTGAGCAATGCAAAACATTCCCCCCACCCATTCTTGTTTCTGGCAACCATACACTGGGTATAATTTCTCCTTAACCTTTTTTTTAGCTCAGACTAAAGTTCCTTAGATCTCTCAAGTCTACACACCATGAAATCAGCATTTTAATAACAAGAATGAACAATATAAAAGTTTTCTCATTTGAAATTTTTATGGTTGATGCAAGAACAGAATATTAAAAAGTTACTGAATAAAGAAAAAAATGGTGAGTTATGGGCATAATCCAGCAAACATTAGTTATAATGGAACTCTGCTGAAGTCACATCTAAGTCCCTGTATTCTTTTGCATCAGACTTAGTTGACTTTTGCCAGATTTAAAGCAGTCAGTATGGCATCAAATAAGAAAAAGTAGCCATAACAACCCAAGTCAAAAACTGTATCTTTGTGAATGACTTCTCCACTATTTAACACCACCTCTTTAATATGAAGTAAGACTAAAGAGAGAAGCCTTTAAAATCTTCACTATGGACAAGCATGTGACAACATCCATGTTGTTTTATTAGTTAGAAGATTCCCCCCCCCCCCGCAGATATGACCAAATGTAATTAATAAGCATGTAGACAAGAATTTGGACAACAGGTGTCAAAAGATATCATTGCTTTCTTTAAAAATTGTGCGATTATCCAGAAAAATAAACAAAACATATAACAAATACACCAGGTCAGATTGAATGGCTGTAATGCACAGGTGGGATCTTAATGAATTGCAAAAGGCATTGAAAAGGTAGATAACATGATTCAGGACATTTATTTTCTACACTGGAACCAATGAGACTTCTCAGAATTAAGTAGCAGAACATTGGCCTCAGCCATTTCTGGAGCTCCGTTATACTCTTCTGCATTTCTGTTCCTGTTTCATCACTGGTAAAAGTTCTCACACATGGGTGGAAAAAGATACATCCCCAGCACAGCATCCCTCCAGTCTAGTGGCTGTTGCTGGCGTCTATCTTATATTTCTTTTTAAGACTGGGGGACAGGGAGACATTTTATTTATGATTTATACCTATGTAAACTGCTTTGGTGGTTTTTGTTGAAAAGCGGTATATAAATATTCATTGTATTCATAATGGTGTGCAGTGTCCCAGAGCATGCCTGCAAGTCCCCACCCTTGGCAGTGACACAAAAGGAAGCCTCATCCTCACCACACTGCTCACAGTTATGGCTGCAATTGTGGTTACTATGGTAACCAGCAAGCTGGAGAGCCCCACTTTGGGATCACCAAAATGCCATGACCATGCTTACAGCATTTCGCTCTTCAGACAATCACCATAACTCTAAGCTTTGCGGTGAGGATGAGGCTTCCCAGTACATCAGTGCCAGAGTCGAGACTTCCGGGTGTACAGTTATAGCATCCCTTCCCCCCTGTGTATGAATAGGGCTACAAACACACACAAAAGTGCCTCTTTGTAATGGTGTACGTGCTTTCCCCCTACACAATGATTACTGTATCTCAGTGTAGGAAAAAGATGTAATAGATAGTAAGTAACTATATTCTTAGCATCCTGTTGGGATATAAGCAGGCCATAACTGTTCCTTAGCAGGGCTGATACTGAATTATGAGACAGTGTTTGAAGCCTTACGAGGACAGGTTAATTATAATTACAGCCTGGCTAACTTTTCATGGCTCCTCTTGGTAAATAGCTTCATGAGTTAGCACCTGATTTCAGCCTGAGCAACCACACAGCTACCTGGCTAAGATTATTCAGACAATACTTTTCCAGTCCACGCAATTAAAAGAGGGATGCACTGAGAGTATGCCTATCATGACATCTTTCGCAGACACCCCAACATTTTCTGGGGACATCCCTCTGTCGCATTGGGAGGCTGTTTGTCAAAATGGCAGCTCTACATGTTACCCAAATACTAGCTTAAACTTGTTTAGACTAGTAGGCCATGTGTGCAGCAGCTGTTTGGATGAACAACCCCCCTCCCACCTGCCAGATGATAAAGGGGTGAACTAGGAGGACACTGGAGGATGTCGTGACAGGCACACTTTCAGCACATCCCCCTTTTGTGTGGCCATAACACTATCATCTGAACCAACCCACTATTAATTTCATATTAACCCTATTCAGACACTGTATGTGCATATACCGGTAGGTGTCTGTGCACATGTACATGTTTGTGTCTGTACATGTAGACACATGTAATAACTGTACATGTGTTCATTGTTAAGTTCAAATGTATGGTACAGATTGGAAGTGTACTACTTTTATACAATGAACATAATGTGTTAGAAACTACACGAGTACAGATCTGTATGTGTGTCTACTGTACACGGATTCTACATGCATTGAATATAATGTGTGAATAGGTGTATTGTCTCTATATGTGATCATGCTACTTCACATTCTGGCCTATTTAATTCACACTCAGTTTGTTCATTCTTGGCTTCTTTCTCTCTCTCTCTCTCTCACACACACACACACTCACACACACAGAGCAATCGGAGTATGATACCGTGTAATGCTACTGCAGCATAGTTCTCAAGAGTAATTTGAATATTTTGGCTGACATCCTGACTAAATTACTCAATGGGAGTCCTACTGAAATTAATTCCTTTAGAGGAACTCCTGAGTAGTACTGTTGAGTAACTTTGTATGTCAGCTGTCTATGCTGGGGAAATGCCCTTGTGGCTGCTGAAAACATGCATACAAGATTTTACAGAAACATACGTTAACTTTCTTAACCGAATGTAGGTGGCACTACATGTGTGTGCTACCATATTGCCCCATAGGTGTTCCCAGGCAACCAATTTGTAGTGCAAAAAATACATCTGTACTCAAGTAAATACATCAAGTAACTCATCTGCAGCAGGGGATCTACATGTAGGAGGAAGAACAACCGGGACTGCAGCCTCCGCGAGGCGTAGGAGAGGCATCTTCAGTACCGGTATGTTCAGTCCCGAGGGGGCAATTGGAGCAGGGGAAATGCCAGTACCGCAAGCAGGATAATGGGCACTTTGGGAGCCGCCTGCATGTTGCTTGCAATCCCAACTCTCCCAAGTAAAGGGGGAAGAGTGAGGCAGGCAGCAGAGTATCTGGCACTCTGGCCACAGAGGAGCTAGTAGAAAGTGCCCTTTCCCACAAGTATGCCCGAAGACAGGCAGCCCGATTACGACGGGCTTGTTTCTTGAAGCCTCAGCAAATCACACACAAATCTGTGCAATGTACCTCCCCCAAACACACCAGGCACAAGGAGTGTCTGTCAGAGGAGGGGAGCTTCGCAGAGCACTGCAAGCACTTTTTAAAAGAGACCTTTGTGGCCATAAGCGGCCAAGGGAGGGAGAACTAAATGGAGATAACCCAATAAAAATCAAAATGCAAAATGTACAGCAGGAAATATAAGGAAAAGGACAGGAAGAAACAAAGAAATAAAAGGATTGGGGAACAAGTCCTAATAATCAACAAATAGCTCACAAAACAGCAGCAAAGCTGGAGAAGATAGCCGGAGGTGTAGCTACTGCGGCAGTCAACGAAAGACTAGGGGAATGTGGTAGTCTGTCAGATAGAGGGAGCTGGGCTTCCCGCTCCTTTTTCCTAATATGGTAAAGCTCTAGAAGTTTCTGAATGGTGATTCTGCGCAGGTGCAAACCCATGTGTGATGCACAGAGACAACAAAGAAGAACATACACTTTTTCATCCATAATCTCAGTCCTCATTTACATTCTTTTATAGCTTAAAGAACTCACTTGGATGAGATTCTTGGTAATGCAAATATAAGTAAGTAGGTTATGTTATATTATAAGCATTTCTGCAATACATTCACATGCCTCTGATGGATTCACATACAACTGATGGCTATGTAAAAGCATATGATATGCCCCAAGAGTATAATGGAAACTTTTCAGTCAGATTGGTTTTGAGGACAATACCTGTTTCTTATCTTGTATCTTCTTAAACTCTTCACATGCTAGCCAAAACAAAACATTTTCCTCACTAAATTCTTTCTTTAAAAACTCCTAAGGGGGGGAAAAGTGAACAGTTAATATACAAGGTCATTATAGCTATCACTAGTAGAAAGAAACTGGACTACAAGATAAGATTCAAGTCATTAGCAACAGATACAATATTATTTGACAAACTCACAACGTAACAATTTAATAACTGCACCTCAGTAGCAATTAGCATAATAAAGCAAAACACAAAGGATCTAAAAGCAGAGAGGATGCCATGTAGGTTACACACATACCCTCCGCTTGCACGGATTCACTCAATGTGGGAGGCCATTATGTTTGGAAGCCATTTACTGTATACACCAGCCCAACCATGTGGAGAGTTTACATGCTAGTGTCAACAACCACGGAAAGTTCAGAAGTGGTTTGCAGCAAAGTTTGCATATTCTCATTAAACATCAGTCAAACATCTAGGGCGGGGGGGGCAGGGGAGGGAATCAGAATAACTACTTTTGCTGTGATCCTTTTATTCCAGTGAAGTCCTGCTGAATTTATTTCAGCTGACCACAGAATAAATTATTTGAATAAACTTGATCCCCCTAATGTAGTAACTCCTTTTAACACTGTATATGGAGAATGTACTGTTGAAAACACTGGTCAACATCCTGACTAAGGAAACACTGAGTGACTCTGGGACTTATTTTTGGGTGGAAGAAAGCACTTCAGAGAGAAGATGAGATCAGCAAAACACCTCTCCTGCCATGCAAGCACCCTCACAACATTTGTCTGGAACACAGCAGCTGCACATGCACTTTGTTAATCAGGATGTCAGCCTGACTAGTGGACAATAATAACAGTTAAGATAGCAACCCTAAATCTCTTGACGCCTTCTGGATCTTCCAGCAGGTTTTCTAGTGATGTAGCCCATCTTGTGGTACCATTTAGACTTTGGTGGCTGCTGCTTGGCTTGCTGTCATTGTCATTTATCTCTGAAAAATAAAAAAAGTTATTTTATATCTATTTATTATATTATTATTATTATTATTTAGTACATGTATATACCGCTCCATACCAAAATGTCCCTGGATGGTTCACAATATAAAACCATTGAAACATTAACATAATTAAAACAATTTGAAATACAATAAAAATTCTAAACCCAAAGCTTTAAAACTATAAACTAAATGCCTGACTAAACAGGTGTTTTTAGGTCCTTCTTAAAAACATTCAGAGAAGGGAAAACTCTAATTTCATTAGGAAGTGAATTCAAGTGAATTCACTTCATTAGGAAGTGAATTCTAGAATCCTGGGGCAACTCTAGAAAAGGCCCAGTTTCGAGTCGCCCCCAACCAAGCCGGTGGCAACCGCAACCGGACCTCCTCAGATGATCTTAATAGGCCTGAATGGTTGATGAAGAAGAAGGCGCTCTCTTCAACAAGCACAAATGTTGCCTCTCTGTACCTGGCAGAAAGCTAAGACTGCTTAACTAATCTAGATGTGTAAAATCATTTGAAAATAAATGACGTAAATACACTTGCTATTTCATTTAGCAACAAAATTGTCCACAGACCTCAAAATTCAGAATTAAAGATTTTCTACTGCCAGCAAGCACTTTGGCCCAAGACTCGAAAGATGCTGTAACATTAGAGCAGTGAGCCAATAACAGCTAGAGAGGAAGTGAGACCTGGAGATCCTCCCTCAAACCTAGGACCTGGCATCTGACATCTGCAAAAGTGACAGATGCTTGCTGTGACATCAGGCCTGTCAGCCAATGGCATCAGGAGAGATGTGTCATGATGCACAATCATCAGGATGGAGGTTTCACATCCTATCACACTGATAGGCAGTTAGTTAATATATATATATATATATATTTCTCCTAGGTGTGCCTGGGGAAAATGCATCCCGGCAGCCCAGCTGATTGGCTGGGCTGCGGAGGCGCCTGATTGGCTGGCACACCAAGGAGGAGGAGAATTGGCCGGTCCATGCTGGCGGGCCTGGCCGCAGCGTGGGCCGGCCAATTCTCCTCCTCCTTGGTGTGCCAGCCAATCAGGCGCCTCCGCAGCCCAGACTCTAGCGAGCGAGAGAGGCAGGTGGGGGGGGAGACAGAGTGAGCGAGAGAGGTGCGCGGGGGGAGAGACAGAGCGAGCAAGAGGGGCGCGGGGGGAGAGACCGAGCGAGATAGGCACGTGGGGAGGGGGAGACCGAGCGAGAGAGAGAGGTGCGTGGGGAGAGGGAGACAGAGTGAGCGAGAGAGGCGCGCAGGGAAGGGGAGACAGAGCGAGCAAGAGAGGCGTGTGGGGGGAGAGACAGAGTGAGCGAGAGAGGCGTGTGGGGGGAGAGACAGAGCGAGTGAGAGAGGCACGCGGGGGAGAGACAAAGCGAGCGAGAGAGACGCACGGGGGAGAGACAGCGTGTGCAAGAGAGGCGCGGGGGAGAGACAGCGTGTGCGAGAGAGGCGTGGGGGAGAGACAGCGCGTGCGAGAGAGGCGCGCGGGGGAGAGACAGAGCGAGATAGGTGGGGGGGCACAGCGAGCAAGACAGCCATTGTGGGGGGGACAGAGCGAGTGAGAGAGCTGTGGGAGGACCAGCCAAACAAATTCTCCCAACTAACCCCCAAAAGGAAGTGAACTACCGCACAGATGCTCTGTGAGGGTTCAGCTAGTATGTGTATATTTCAGTAAATATATACATTTACTGAAATATATTTCAGTAAAATATATACAGCTAGTGTATGTTGTAAACACTGTAGTACTGTACATCTATTGCACATTTTTAGGAGGTATCATCGCATTTCTAGGAGCTAAGGGAAAAAATGATCCAAGAGATTGAATGACTAACCTCCTTGGACTTTTCTGGAACTATACATATAATTTCCATCAGCTTCCACCTCAGTTGGAGTGGAGCCAGCATAGTAGATTTAAGTGGATCATACAGAAACTTAAAACAAAGGGCATTTTCAATTCTGCATCTCTGAAATGCAGTCAGTAATTTACAAACAAAGGGGGAAAAGTACTGTTGTCTTAATGAATTAATATATTTTATAACTGTGGAACAAAGCTTCTACTAGCTCTGCTGCAAAATAGGGACAGCTTGTTTCTGAAACTGTCAGTGCTACTGGCTGGTTAAGATCACCCACACCAAAGGCATGAGACAACATCTGGCAACAAGCCAAGATCCTTTTAAAATTTAAGATTTGGGGGGATGGGCATGCATGTACATGTGTGAAAAAAATGCAAGTGGTTGTATTTGTTAAAGAAGGGGAAGAGAGGTGTGTGCAACATCTAGAAATACAGCTGTTTTCAGGGGAAGTGGATTGAATCACATAAAACCTATTTATGCAGATCCACAGAAGGACATGCTGCCAGGCATTTTTCTTATATTATTAGGTTATTTATTTGGACCATCTTCTAAACAAGAATTATATAACTATACAAAAATACACATACACCCTCACATATGTCCTAATTAATACTATGGTATCTAAGTAGGAGGAATTGAGAGATAATGCTGAATTTTTAAAAGACTGACTCTGCGAATACTAACTACATCAAACCACAGGTTGCAAAGCAAAAAAAACACCATTGTTCTAGTAGGAATTAATCTGCCTACTTTCCTTTCAATATATCTACAACTGGACTAAATTTGGTTAAAATTGTGGTCCACTATATTGAGCTACTATATGGAGTCCCTCAGGGTTCCATTTTGTCACAAATGCTTTTTAACACCTATATGAAACCGCTGGGTGAAGTCATATGGGGATTTGGTGCTGGGTGTTATCAATATGCTGATGACACCCAAATTATTTCTCCTTGTCATCAATAACAGGAAATTGCATTAGCCCCTTAAGTGCCTGCCTAAAGGCAGTAATGGGGTGGGTGAGGGATAATAAACTGAAGCTGAATCCAAGTAAGACGATGGTACTGCTCATTATTAAGGGTTGTAATCTGCAAGACTGGATAGAACTTCCTGTTCTGGATGAAGTTACACTCCCTCAGAAAGAACAGGTTCATAGCTTGGGAGTGCACTTGGACTAGGTCTTACCCTGGAGCCTCAAGTTGAGGCTGTGGCCAGAAGCTATGGCCAGGAGCACTTTCTATGTGGTCAGGAGTGCTTTTTATCAGCCACAATTGATTTGACAACTCCACCTGTTCCTTGAGGAGAATGACCTGAAAACAGTGGTACACCAGCTGGAAACCTCCAGGTTGGACTACCACAATGCGCTCTATGTGGGGCTGCCTTTGTACATCATTTGGAAACTTTAGTTAGTTCAAAATGTGGCAGCCAGATTGGTCTCTGGGATACCCTGTAGAGACCACATTATTCCTATTCTTAAACAGCTGCACACTGGCGGCTGATATGTTTCAAGGCAAAGTACAAAGTGTTGGTTATTACCTTTAAAGCCTGGATAGCTTAGGTCCTGGTTACCTGGTTACTTTTCTGTAAAGGATCACCACTGCTCATTAAGATAATCAGGAGGGGTCTGTCTTCAGGTGCCACAACCAGTCAATCTGGTGGTGACATAGGATCAGGCCTTCTCAGTTGTTGCTCCTAGGTTGTGGTGTGCACTCCCAATGGCTATGAACGGATTATGTTACTTCAGGAGAATCTTAAAGACCCACCTTTTTAGTCTGGCTTTTAATAATATCTAGTTTTAATTTTAACATGTTTTTAAATGGTTCTTGGCTTTAATTATGTGTTTTTTTATTTTAATGTAAACTGCCCTGCTGCAACACCTAATAGCGCAGCAGGAAAATGACTTGACTAGCAAGCCAGAGGTTCAAATCCCAGCTGGTATGTTTCCCAGACTATCTATATATTTATTTCTCCTAGGCGTACCTGTCACTAATCTCATGTGTGGCAGCTCTCGTGAGAGTTCATGAGCAGCTGCTGATTAGCAATGGGACAAGGGAGAAAAAAGGGATGTGGCCGGCTGGGAGCAGGGGGTGGCGGGCCGGGTGGCCACCGGGAACTGGCGAGAGGAGGTGGCGGTGTGCCAGCTTTCCAGCCAGCCCGCCAACCAGAAACCGCAGGCGAAGAAGCAGGCTGCTCCTTCCAGTGGTCGGCCGGCAGGAGCATGCGGTGGCAGGAGCGGGCAGCAAGTGGGCGGGAGGAAGTGGTCGGCCAGCTTTCTGGCCCGCTAGCCAGAAACTGCATGTGGGGGGGAGAAGTGGGAAGGGGGAGAGAAGTGGGCCGGAGGAGGCGCAGATGCTCTGCACCTGGCCCAGCTAGTATTATTTATTCCCGGAATAAAGTTTCTGTCAGATGGCTTATTTCACATAGTCTCTTCCCAGACTATGGAAAACACCTATATCAGGCAGCAGTGATATAGGAAGATGTTGAAAGGCATCATCTCATACTGTGAGGGAGATGGCAATGGTAAACCCCTCCTGTATTCTACCAAAGAAAACCACAGGGCTCTCTGGTCACCAGAAGTCAACACCAACTCAATGGCACACTTTACCTTTAAACTGCCCTGAGCCACTTTAGGAAAGGTGGTATATAAACCAAATGAACAAGCTGTGCAACAGGAAATAAAAATACCTAGTGACATTCTCCCTTCTAGGCAACTCTTTAAGAAAAGCAGTTTTCTCAAGGCCTGAACCTAACAACTCTTAAGATTTATCACTGTCAAGAACAGAATATATTTCACAGGGACAGACTACAGACATATATAGGCGTCTGCCTTTGCTGTCTTGGCTTGTTCGTCTCAGTAGCTAAAATTCACACTAGAATTTAGATGATGGATGGTGGGTTAGGGATCTTCCAAGTCATATTTAAGATTGGATTATTTCCTCTGTTTGACTATTGAAGAGTTACTGATTGCCAAGACCAATCATATACGGAAGTAGTTCATATTTTTCATTTGGATTTAGTGTTTGATCTTCTGGTTTGACTTACTTACTACTTTGATTGATGTATCTCAGGAAGCTGGTTATTTTTGGATGCTCATTAGTAGGAAAAACTGGCTAAGCAATAATTACTTTTGGAATAAACTTTCTGTCAGATGGCTTATTTTGCTTTCTACTAGCATGGCTGATGTTGGGCTTTAACTGGACTTTTATCCTAATCAATACTGATTGTACAGAATATTTTCTTCTTCTGTGAATTGCACAAATAGACAATTTATTATCAAAATGTTGCTGTACAAGACTCACAGATTACAGAAAGAGATGATGCCCAAACCATATTATGCTTTCTTGGCAGCACCAATCATCCACAGTTGTTCTTATGGTGCTCCAAACTCAAAAGAACATTTTATCATTTTGAACTTATAGTCACCACCTACACACTCTGCAGTAAGTCCCAAACCAGCTAAAGTGAGTAGTAGCTGACCCACTGAAAGCACTGGGAAAAGTTAGTCATGACTAACTTTATCTAGATTGGAATCATGGTGTGTTAGATACCTGCTACAAGTATTAGGGTAATGCTTTTATTAGGACCAATTAAAGAGTTGCAAAGCATTCGACAGCAGATTTCTAAAGAACTCTTCATCAGGCTATATGTTAAGCAAAAGGATGGACAGAGGGGCATGTTGGAAGTGCCCAAACATTCCATAGTTTGTAAAAACTAAATCTATAAAATTTGGGATCTGTGGGTGGAATGAAGACAATACTAAGTCCCTGTATTTTGGAAATACAAAATCCAGAAGGTACTCAACCTAATCCCCAGCACTTAATCCAAATATACAGGTTCCTTTTAAGACAGAGAGCATCAAAAAAGAAAAAAGAAAGAAAAACATAGTAGACTTTATATTGGCAAAATGGGGGAAAACTGCACTAGGCTGAAGGTCAATAGAAGCTAATCTGGCTGTATTACCTAATCTCTGGGTATTTCACCCTTCAAAAGTTAAATCTCATCATATGTTAACAATCACCCTCCTCAGTTCAAAAATCCTATGCTTGGTGCCTGATTGCACTATTCTCCAAAACACAAAATTGTAGCTTGCCATATTGGTCCATTAGGGGGAAAGTCCACAATACAAAGCAGGGCAATACTTTTATTAGGACCAGGGTAACAAAAAGCATGAAGCAACAAGCTTACATGTTAAGCAAAAGGATAAAGAGGCATGTTAAACAATTTTCAGTCTGTAGAATCTTAAAATGGATTTAGGTGGCTTTATGGCGGTTTGGATCAGCATTGAATAAAGGGGGTGAGTTGCTTTTCAGCACCCAGTTTGGCCATGGGGAGTGAATACAGAATATTTAACATTCTCCATAGCAGCCCTCTCTGCTCCCACACTGCACCAGTCACATGGTACTACTGTAAAGTAAAGTAAAGTAAAGTAAAGTAAAGTACAGTAGTGCCCCCAAGTCGGTGTCGACAACTGGTGACCACAGAGCCATGTGGTTCTCTTTGATAGAATACAGGAAGAGTTTACCATTGCCTCCTCCGCAGTATGAGATGATGCCTTTCAGCACCTTCCTATAGCTCTGCTGCCCGATATAAGTGTTTCCCATATTCTGGGAAACATACCAGCAGGGATTCAAACCAGCAACCTCTTGCTCACTAGGCAAGTGATTTCTACTGTACCCCATGGGAATATCTCTCTATATAGGTGCTATTCCCACGCAGGGAATTCTAGTTTTTCAAAAGAATTCATAGCTTGGAATGTATGGGTTCTTAAAGGATGCCAACAAGCAAAGGTGAATAAGCCTAAGTCTGTTTTTTACTAGTGCCTTAGTATCAATACAAAATATTATCAGTATGAACACTAATGTTACATACATACTAATGTTCCTAAAATTAAAGGTGAGAAAGTTAAGTACAAGATTTAAGATAGGAATTTCAAAAATTACTTTGCAATCTGGTACAAATTAATAAAAGTAATATGTATTATCTAGCTGACTTAAGCAACTACAATTCATAAAGTTATATCATCCCTATTTAGTCTGATTATAAGTCAAGGAAGCTGTAATGCTAAGCAAACTGACTTGGAAGGAAGTCCCTAATATCAGTTGGGTTTATTTCCAAGTAAAATGTTTGGGATCCAGTTTATAGTAGGACATCAAAAATAAGGGGGCGGGGGGAATCTAGAATGTTGTTGAGTTCTATCAGCTAATTAAAGCTAACTCCCAAATTATTTTTTCTCATTACTTTCCTCTTTCCCTCACCCAACCTGAATGACTACACAAATGCACAGCCAGCAAATTATCTGCTTTTTCCTATTAAACCTTTGATAGTATAACATACATATATATATTTAATTTAGCATTCAGAATCATGCCTGTATTCTGCAGACAATGAAAATAACAGCATCAACATATGACATATATTGTATTGGCATCAAAAGGATTTCTAATACATTGTATTCATCTATGACCACAAGAACATCCTTTGACTTACAAAATCCAAATTGGAACTAATAACTCATGGTGAAATCATTCATAAATGTACAAGTAAAAAGGGAAAATCTCCTTACTTTCCATGTAGTCAAGCATCACTTGAGGAGTTCCATATGCATATGTTCTTCTATGAGTTCCTGTTTCTAAAGGACATTTGGGCTACTGTACTTGTGCTTTGAATGTCTGGCTCACATTAAAAGCCCAAACATCCTCTTTTGAATCACCACTGGTTTCTAGTTTTAACTATAAGGAAGTAAATTTTAAAAATGTTCTGCACATGTAGCATATCTGGGAACATTCAACAGGCACATATAACATGTTTTTTTAAAAAACAACAACCCCAAAGCCATGATAAACCCTACTTGTTTTCTAAAAAAGCAGAATACAAGAACGATTGTGCAAGACACTAATTCTGCTACACACAGCCCCAGCCTCTGAGAATCCTTTGCTTACTGTTTCTAAACTAATGATTTTACATAGACTATTATAATTACTTTGGTTTCTCTGAGCTACTGTATTTGTTACAGCAGTGAAATTCTACAAGAAAACAATCCATTGTTAAGTACCTTCAAACACGGTATATTCTCTGTAAAATATTTGAAAAATACTCATTGGGAGGAATATGTTCAATTTGGACACAGAAGATATCAGCAAATTGGAAAAGTTTTAGAAAAGAGCAACAAGATTAAAGCATCTAGAATGCAATTCATAAGAGGAAAGTCACAAGAGGAAAGATTTAAGGCAGCTTCTAGCCTAGATCAGAGGGGAAGATAACTATTTATTTATTTATGTATTTAACATATTTTAATATCGCCCAAAATTTATGTCTCTGGGCGGTTTACAACAATTTGAAAAAGCAGTCCTGCATAAGATGGAAACCAGTAAGCGAAGAGCAAGAAATAATGGGTTTAGGATCCCAGTTGCTTGAAAGTTTCCCATTTCTGTATACGTTTCAGTGGCATTTGTTTAAAATTGGGATGTTAACTAACCCATGTTAATAGTTTTAGGTTGAATATTTAGGGGCAAATGTTCTCATGGTTACTTCCAAGGAGCAATACATCAGTGGAAATCATTGCCTGTTTGAGCAATACATCTGTGGGACTCTCAATCGACGGAAGATTTTCAGAAGAAACATACAAATATCTGTCAAAAATGTATAAACTAAGAGATTTCCTGACTGTTGAATAAGAATGAAAGTGTCCCCAAGGTTATCTAACCCAACCTCCTGCCTGGGGACCAGGATTCGGACTAGATCACCTCTGAGACACTTTGATTCTCTTGCTTGTTTTGCAAGTCTGTGTAGTTCTAATCCTGTGTACAACCTAAGGCTTTATAGCCAAACAAGGTTCTTTTTGGATGGCATGATGATAAACACAAAATAGGATTACAGAATAGAATCATTCTGTTCTACAGTGTGAAAAAGAACAAAATGTCATTAAAGTCTTCTTAAAATCTACACATGATAATCTTGTCCTTAAAACCTAACTTATCTACTTGATGTTGGAAACACTGAGGGCACAAGATTACACTTTAAATGGGTTATGAGGAATTTTCTTCTTCATTTCAATCAAGTAACAAACATGAAAACCAGAGGCAGGTATGGCCATCGCTCTAAAAATTGATCTTGGACTGGGAGCTATTTTAAGGGGATGTTCCTGTTGGTACAGATGATTCCCATGATGCATTTTATTTTGCTTTGCCATTTTTACCTAATACAATTAAGATAAATTTGCAAAAACAGAATAGCAAAATTGCATATGATTATGAAATGCCAATTCTAGACTGGCACCACTGTCCCTTCTTTTAAAGAAAATGTTTGTAACATCTAGAATTTCGGACAAATTCAGTCAAAGTGAAATATGTACCAGATTAATAAAGTACTGTAAAATAATACAAATAAATGTGTGTCTGTATCATCCATCAAGTTTAACTAGCCGATAAATTACCATGTAAGGGCTTTTTTTTTCCTGGTGGGAAAGGGAAGAGGACCTAAACATTTAGAAGAAATGTGGATTTCCACATTTTGGTATGGACATATTTTTCCAGATGGATGTTGGCATAGTGCCCAAAACGTGCTACTAAATAAGCATGTGGGGATTTATTTTTGTGAATGGAGTATGGTTTCATTATTCTCACAGCAATTCCTCCTGCTGTAAATATTTTCTTCTATTATAATTACAAGGCTGATTTTCACATAGACTGAGAGCCTCCAGAAGTCCAATGAAGTCTCAAGTGAGCTGGAGATGGTTCAGCATGAGTCCTGATGGTTGGGTTTATTCTTCTTACTTTTTACATTTATGAGCAGTTTTTTCTACTCCAAGCGACCTACAAATAATGGCATCTGGTACTGTCTTTCTCCTTATTCCAGGGATTCATCTGATGCTCCTTCTTTTAATAAAAGCAAAGCAGCTCTTCTTCAACAGCAGCAGCAAGAAGAGTCCAGCCGCTGACTCACATGCAAGAAAAAGTGTGGGTTGATAAACACATCTGGAAGCAAACTTGAACTTCCACCGAGCTCACATTTGGAGACGCCTCTTATTTTAAGGAGAATTCTCTCTGAACAGGGCAGCTCAAAAGAAGAGAAGGGGGTCTTTCATATTTCACAACTCCAAAATGTGAGTGTGCGTGACTCTTCCCTTCTCTCTCCCCACCACTTTTTATAATAGCTAGTCGAGCAAGCCAGCCTCGTTAGATAGAACTAAACCGCCCAGCCTTCCTCCTTCAGCTGCACACTTCCTCTTGCCTTTTCTTTTCTCTCTTTTTTTTTTGCGGCTTCGGGGAGCAAATGAGCAATTGCCCTGACTATCTCCTTTCTATCTTCGAAAACCTCCTGCGAGCCAGAAGCAACTCCCTGAAGGCAAGTCAACAGGAGGGCTGCACGCAGCCACATCAGAGAGAGGGTCAACCGAGCTTCGGCAGGGAAAAGAAGCTGCTCGCCTCCCAAAGCCAGGACCATTTTCGATAACAGTCTCACACAGAGCGAGACCCGCCATCCCGTCCCCCGTCCCAGCCGCCCCTCAAAGTAGAAAAGAGACAGGCTGGCGCTTGTTCGGTTCAGACATTGCTGCCACACACGCTAAAACCCTTACCTGACGGCGGTCGCTTCCTGCTGAGCCTGCTCACCGCTCGGGTGAACATCTCTCGCTGGCAGCTGCAGCGCGGCAGCAAGGAGGAGCCGGGTGGGGGAGGTCCCCGCCCGGGGCGCTCTCTTTGCCCGCGCCCGCCCAGCCTCCTTGTTGGGAGGCGCCTCGTGCACCACTTTGCGCGCGCTTTCCCTTGGCCCCCCCTTGTCACGTCAGCTCTCATCTCCGCGGCGGAGGGTTGCCCTGAAGCGCGTCGCCGCAGAGTGCCAGCCTTGCCCCAGCCTGAAGATTAGCAGAGGGAAGAGGTGCCCCCCCCCCCGAGTAGTAACTTACCGCGCGCTGCACTCCAGGACCCGGTTTTAGGAGAGAGGAGCACGCGCGCTTTGCTTTTGAGTTGCCTACTGGAAAGGCCCTTCATTGGGGCGCTCTACTTTATGGCACCTCCTCTAAGCGATGTGGAGTGCCAGTTCATTTCACAGGCATCCTGCTGCCTGGAAACAGACGGCGGAGGGAGGCTCGCCAGACTTCAGTTGTCCGTCTGCTTTCCTCTGTAAATAACAGAGCTTAGATTCAGCATCAGACCGCTTCATGAGGAGAGCAACTTCTGGCATTTGTCGTTGCCACATTTCTGATCCCATGCACAATGTTTACCCACCCATCCCAAGCTCTTCCTTTTGGCACTTTGAGAAGGGCTTTGGTACCTTTGGGCCACCTAATGGTGCAATAGGGAAGCAACTTGCCTAGGGAGCCAGAGGCTGTGGGTTTGAATCCCCAAAACACCTATATTGGGCAGCAGCGATATAGGAAAGTGCTGAAAGGCGTCGTCTCATATTGCGCTGGGAGGAGGCAATGGTAAACCCCTCCTGTATTCTGCCAAAGACAACCACAGGGCTCTGTGGTTGCCAGGAGTTGATACCGACTCGACAACCGCACAGTCTTTCTTTTCTTTTCGATACCTTTGGCACGGATGATTCTCCCCTTCTCAATAATCCTTTGTGCGCTTTATTTGGGAGTAACATTCTGAACTTTGGAGGGACTTACTTCGCAAAGGATCAGACTTCAGAAGCATAAAGGGTTCGTGTGGTTGAATAGGACACACATTCCAGTCACATGCACAACATCGGAGATGCCAAAAATGATTTGTCAAAATCCCTATTTTCTGGAATCTGGCCCTGGTAAATGACAATCCTTATTGTGTCCTTGCTTTTGGCTACACACACACACACACACACATCATTAGTTGCTTGAGTTGTTCTTCGGGATTATACTCACTCTCCAAAGTCTCTAGAAATTAAACTTCCAAGTGGATGCAAAGGTGCTTTGCTAATGAGGCAAGGTGAGACTGGGAACTCCCAATCCAGCCCTTGCAAAGCCTTTGCAAAGGTTCAGTGCCAGGAGTGTGGCTGCTGTCCGCCTTCCCTCTTACCTTTTAAAATGCTTCACAGCCTTTCCCCCTCCCCCTCCACCCCACCTCACCTCAGGTGCCCAGATACCACCTTCAAGTAGGTGGGCAGATATAGTGTGACTCTAGTGCACCTGCATGTAAATGGGTGCCCAAGACGAAGACACTATTGCAGTGCTGGGGTGTAGTAAGCCCATGGAGGCCTGTGTTTCACACACACACCCCATCGCCAGCTCCCACTGCTTCTTTGTAGGGGCTGATGCTAGCCTTTCCGTGCCACCCGCTGCTTTGCTTTGCTATGCTGCCTGCTTCCTCTTCTTGCCACTGCTGTTATGGGTCCCATTATGGGCCCCGCTGTTTGGGGTGAGCTGGGGATGCCAAGTGTCAAGCTCTCTCACACCACATCCCATCCCCTTATTTGCAGCTCCAAGAATCTACTAGAAACTCCCAGCAGACCGTTGGAGCTGTAAGGGGATGGGATGCATGACATCCCTTGTAGGGGGGTGACAGCAAGAAGGTGTCTCCAGAGGGTGCTGCAGCTCATATTCCCAATGCACATGGGAACACCAATGAATATACCCCTGTGCAGTGCACAGCATATAGCAGGCAGAATCCAATCTTCAGCAGTAGAAAACTGTGGTGGCTGAAACAGAGGCCCATAGAGAGAAACTCTGATATGAGGCCAAGAAAACCGCCTCAAGAGAGGGTCAACAGGGTGTGTGGGGATCCTCGTGCCCAGAGCCCGGATGTGCGAGGAGTTCCTACCCTGGTACTATCCCTCGATGGCGGCTGATAGCTCCTGAACCTGAAAAGGGGGAAGACAAACATGAGGAATGGGAGGCCAGCACCCGGGGTCCCCATAAGCGGTCAGAACTTATGACTGGGGGATGACCAAGCAGAGGTCCTTGTTTCACCTGTGGGCAGATGGGTCGCGTGAAGTGAGAATGCCCCTTCAAGGAATGTGACCTCTGCCATGGCGAGGTAGGCCCAAAGATGAAAGAGGAACCCCTAGTCGTCACTGTGCAACTACCTGGGGGAGAAGCCTGGGCTTTGCTGGATACCAGGAGTACCGTTTCAATTGTGTAAGCCCGATGTGGGCTTCACAGGGTACAGTGGCCAAGAGAACAGTAGCAGTCTCCTGGCCTGCACTGACACACATGCCAGCTGCCAGTGCAGTCCTTTCGGATTGGACTGCCCATAGGAGAATGTATCCTGGAAGTGATAATAACCGAGGGCCTGCCCTATGATGTATTACTGGGCCGAGACTGCCCGGGTTTCAGGTCTATGGTCCATGATGCCTCACACCCCCTAGCTAGGGAAGAATCCTGTGCCCTAGCAGAAGAGGATCCCGAGGAAGGGCCCTCTGCCCGAGCATAGCCCACTCCCAGGACCCAACCCGAGGAGGACTGGAGGGGTGATCCCAAATTCCAACGGGCTCAACAGGAGGATGAATCCTTCAGCCCTTCTGGGATGTGGCTCAAGAAGTACCCATGAAACAAGAGTTCAATGGGGAGGATGGGCCAGGCAGGCAATTTGAGGTATGACAGGGGATCCTGTGGAGGGTGATAACCCGGGGACGGAAGCAGGTGAGGCAATGGGTAGTGCCCCAGGGATACAGGGCTGAGGTACTAAGGGTGATGCAGTATTCCCCTGGGGGAGGGCATCAGGGTGGACGAAAAACCCTGAGCAATATCCAAGGATGTTTTTTCTGGCTGTCCATGAGCAAGGATGTGCACTCTTATTGTGAAACATCACATGCCCAATTTGTCAGCTAGGCAATGCCAGGCTACCAGCCCCAGCTCCATTATGCCCCATCACTCGTGCCTATCAACCATTCAAACTGATAGGTATGGACTTTATAAGCCCCTTGTCCCGGACCACTCGAGGCTTTACATATGCCCTGGTCACAGTGGACTATGCTACGCTGTATCCAGAAGCTGTGCCCTTGAGGACCATGCAGACCACACAAGCCGCCCGGGCCCTAATGCATTTATCTTCTCACATGGGACTGCCTGATGAGGTAATATCTGACCAAGGGACTTCATTCATGTCTCACACAATGAAACAGCTATGTAACAGCCTGGATATCAAACACAAGGTGGCTTCGATATACCACCTGCAAACGGACAGCCTGGTGGAACGATATAACCAAACTATAAAAGCAATGTTGAGGAAGCTGGCAGGACACCACCCTGGCCGCTGGGACTTGCTGTTGGGCCCCATTCTGTTTGCTCTCTGTTCCATGCCTCAAGCCTCTACAGGTTATGCCCCATTCGAATTGTTGTATGGAAGGCAACCACGAGGGATATTGGACGTTCTGGGGGAGGGATGGGCCACCCCCTTAGGAGTCAAAACCATGAGCCTGGCCTCCATATATGGAGTAGCTGTGGACCATGGTGCAGGAGAAACAAATTCAGTCCCAATCTAACCTCTTGAAGGCCCAAGAACAGCAAAAAAATTACTACAACCAGAAAGCCCGAGTACGGACTATACAGCCTGGGGAACGTGTATTAGTGAGGGCCACAGTGTTTCCTACACAGAGGGGTTGACCCTGGCGAGGACCTTATCAGGTCATAAAAATCATAGGCCTCCAGACGTATGAAGTTCAATGAGGTATAAGTTGACAGGATACCAAATGGCTGCATATCAACCTACTGAAGAAATGGAGAGACCGACAACCCGAACAAACATGGATGGACGGTGGGGAATAGCCTACCAGATGGAGCATTACCTTGGACGGGTCATGGAGAAACCAGGGAACATCCCTGCTGCACCCACAACCTGCCGGAAGACTGGGCAAACCCCTTAGAAGACCTAATCTCACAATATGCCTCTTTATTCTCAATGAGACCCGGGCAGGTAGAAGGCATCCATCATGCCATAGAGATGGAACCGGATGCCATCGTATGCATGCACTGGAGGCCTATACCCCGAAAAAGGTGGGAGATAGTGGAACGAGAAGTATAGGATATGCTGCAACTCCATGTCATAGAATCCTCACACAGCGATTGCCGTAACCCAATCATTCTAGTTCCAAAACTCGATGGTACCGTATGCTTCTGTATAGACTTCAGGGAAGTCAACAATAAGTCCAGGTTTGACGCCTACCCCATGCCCTGAGCAGACATAATGTTAAGCCAATTGGGAGAAGCCCGAGTGGTGTCCTCGCTAGACTTCACGAAGGAATACTGGCAAAATACCACTCCGTGAAGAAGACAAGAAGACAGTCTTTGCCGCACCCTAGGGCTTGTTCCAGTTCACCGTGATGCCCTTCAGACTCCATGGGGCCGCTGCCACATTCCAGCATCTGGTAGACCACGTCTTGTCTCATTGCCAGGAGTTTACAATGGCCTACATAGACAATATCATAATATATAGCCGGATGTGACCAGAACATCTTGAGCATCTGTGGTTGGTGCTGGACGCCCTAAGCAAAGCAGGTCTACGCATAAATCCTCGAAAAAGCCTCATGGGTGCCTCAGAGGTGAAATATCTGAGATACCTAGTCGGACAAGGACAGATAAAGCCTCTCCAGCAGAAAGTGGATGTAGTAGCTTCCATTCCGGAGCTGAAGACAAAAAAACCAGCTACAGCGCTTCTTAGGTTTAGTTGGATACTATAGCCAGTTTATACCAGACCACGCCACCATAACTAGTCCTTTGACCAACTGTCTGCAACGGAAAGCAGCAGACCCATTCGAGTGGACCCCGACTGAGCTGAAGGCCTTCCAGGAAGTCAAGGAGAGGCTGCACTGGGCCCCAGTCTTGCAAAGCCCTGACTTCAACATACCTTTTGTCGTGTAAATGGATTCATCGGCCACAGGTTTGGGGATGGTGTTGTCACAGTATCACGGAGACAAGGAGCACCCCATACTGTACCTCAGTCACAAGCTGCAACCCGCCAAGAGGAACTACTTGACTGTTGAGTGGGAAGCCTTAGCGGTGAAATGGGCCCTCGAAGCCTTACAATATTATCTCACCGATAATCCTTTCCTCCTCGTAACAGACCATGACCCTCTCCAATGGCTCCATAAAATGAAAGACACCACTGCCTGAATCATGTGCTGCTACTTATCCTTATTACCTTTCAGTTTTACAGTCGTACATCAGAAGGGTCCAGCCAACAGGAACACTGACTTCCTCTCCCGCCTACATGAGAGCACCAACCCCTACCACAGCTCCAAGATTTTAGGAGTGTGTGTGTGTGTCCAGTGAGGCTGGCTGTCCTTACCTCTGAGGAGGGAGTGGTGAGAGGGCCCAAGGCGACAGGTACAGATGGCAGCCGGGGAGAGACAAAGGAAAGACTGCCAACGGGTAGGGACTCAGCTCCAGTGGAGGAGGAGCTGAGCCCTGATAAGACCGAAGGGGTGGCATGCAAGGATAACATCAGCAGCATGCCTTGACGGGAGGGGGTCTGAGCAGGAGGAGGGAGAAGGGGGAGAGGCATTGGCATCAGCTGTAAGGGGTAATCAATTCCAGGTAAGAAAGAGGGGCGTTGGCCCGGTAATTGGGGGCGGGTGATGCATAGCCTGTGAGGAGGCATATAAGGAGCTGGCCAGGGATGAGAAGGAGGCTGGTGGAGTGTCAGGGCCCCCCAGAGAGGGGCAGACACAAGGAACAAGCAGCCTGGGACAGAGGAGGCACAGGGTGATGCTCAAACCCCTTCCTGTCCCTGCTCTGAGGGCGGTCCCGATAAGCCTAGCCAGGCTGGGTAGAGGAGACAGGGACGTGTAGCTGGACACAAATATATGAGGAAAAATGAAAAAATTATAAGTACAATTTAGAGTTGATTTTGACATTAAATTACTTGTGCATTCTTTTGAGGATTTCACACAATTGCTTGTATGGTCCAAAAGAAAAAAGAGAGAGAACATTTTACCCAATGTTCCAGGTTTGAAAGGTGCAAGGAACGGATCTGCGTATAGCTGCTCTCTCATCTGGGTAGTGTGTAAGAATTATAGCCTGATGACAATTTTAGCTGACAGCAGGGCAAAAAGTTCTGTATAGAGCCAGGTTGTCAGATCTCTACTGTGCCACGCAGCTGCCTGCATGATTTGTCAGCACAGCAGAGAAAGTCAGAAGAATGGCTGGCAGTTGGGTCAACAGCAGTGACATTGCGATATTTTGTGCCACACCATTCTGCTTCCATGCTTCAGAAGTACAACAGATGTGCTTTGCAGATATGGCCTTAGCATTTTTTAATTGCATGCTGTTTTATAGAAATTCTTTTTACCAACATCTTTAGGAATATAGGAAGATGTTTTCTTATTTCCCTAGCTGTGTGACCAAAGTTTTAACCCAGGCTTCCAAATAGCCACTTGCCTGGTCAGTCTATGATTCACTTCCAGACAGGGAAGCTTTGCAAACTTGCTTCCTCCTTCTGCCCGCCCCCCCCCCCCCCGCTCGCCCCATTAGGCCATAAAGGCTAACACAGGTACATGTGGGCAGGAGACCTACTAATTCCTGTGGACTTATTTGCAATGCTGAATCAGCCCATCGGCCAAGGAAGAAACCACTGAACAAAGCCAAGAGGCAACTAAAGGAAGCCCACCCAACATTCTGATCCAGTTAATGAAACATTTAATCAGTGTATGATTTTAAAATGAATTCTGCACTCACAATCTGTTTCTCGGTGGGCCACAGTGACTTCCAATGTCGAAGTCAAATCTTTGGTGCTAAATTTCCCTCTGGAAACCCACGTATCCATTTATTTTGAATGAGTCCACAAGTGCTGATTTTTTTCAGATGTCCCCCCGCCCCCCAAGACATTTACCTAACTTGCTATATAATTCCTGGAAATGGCTGACACAAACTATTCATTTTAGATAATATTTCATCCAAAATTTAGATTTCCTGTCTATCAAATTTGGAATAGTCATCAGATTTGAAAAGTGCAGCATATTCGTGTTCAACCCTAAATATTAATACAACTTGGAAAATGAACTGCAACCAAGTTACCAAAAAAATAAATAAATCACATTTCATTTATAGTGATTCTGTAGACTTCTCCATTCCATCGAGAGCCCCAAATCCTCTTTGTGCTCACTGAGTTGCAGAGCCCTCCCCCCCTTGCTCTTACTTCCTTTTTTCAGTTCTCCCTTCATATTGCAAGCTTTTAAACTGCTGAGCTAAACTTTCCATCCTGGCTAAGTTTAGCTCACAGACCTGTGAAATTTTGTGCCTGAATAATGTGTTGTCCAAGAGAAAACCAGAAGCTAGAGAGCAAAAGACAGTATTTTCAGATGAAGGAAGCTGTTGTTCTACAGCCCAATTAATTAGTGTACGTTTGCACATAGGGGAACAAAATTCAGCAACTTGTTGCTACAGCAGGTGAAGGAGTGGGTGGCAGACAGTAAGCACAGTGAATGAACAGGCATGAACAGTTGTGACTGCCTTGCTTCCACTCATCTGGAAATTTAAATTGGGAAGTAGCAACAGTTGTGGGAAAGCTCTGAGTAAATTATCACTCAGCCCACTTTGGAAACATTACACAACTGTTGTCTGGGTCCAGATCTCTATTTACCTCCAGAAATCTATACTCAGAACTAAATATTTTTCTTTTGTTGGCAGAGGTGGGGGCGGGGGGTGGAATGGTCCTGCACTGCATTGGTTTGAACAGGCCCTTAGTTTAAGATGTTTTGGTGCCATCATACTGCAAGTATCTCAGTTCCACTGACTTGTTAGTCAAAGACCATCATTTTCCTACGAAGAGACTGATGATGGTTTTGCTGCAGGTTTAGTAATAATTGCTGATAAACATTTTCAGCTTCCACAAAGGTTGAAACAAATTGAAGGGGAAAGGGTAAAAGGCAACCAGCAACGGCCACTCTGCCTGCCTCCTTCCTTCCTTGCTGCCTGCCTGCCTGCCGGGGCACTGGAATTCAGGCTTCAGGGAGGCCTGCACGGAGGCCTCTCTGGAAGACCCACCCACCCACCAATCGGCTGAGAGGCAGTGAGAGAAAGAGCTCTCTAGCAGCTTGCAGGCTGGCCGCTTAGATTGCCAGCCAGGAGGGCTGGCTAAGAGGCCTTGGGGCTGGGTTAGGGTTAGGCAGTGGGCCCCCGGTCGACTGTCTCCCCTTGTCTAATCATAGTTACGCCCATGTTGCTGGCTATGCACAAATGAAGGGGGGGGTCTATTCCTTTAAGGTGATGGCGTCGCAGTCTGTGAGTTACAGCTGGGTCCACTGCCTGAGACAAGAATATAAATCATTTGCTTCTGCAGTAGGTGGTTAGTGGTGTGAGCTTGGAAGAAGGCAAAGGTGACTTGCTTAAGGTCTCATGGAGAGACAACCAATGTAAGTAACCCTGCGCTGGATAGACACTCTAGGGAAGCGACGAGAACGATCCCCTCTCATCCCTTGCTGAGAAAGGACTGAGTTTGGAGTGGGGTGGGAACAGCATTGGCAGCTCGAGCCCTGCCCCCAGACAGCCCTCCAGCCAATGGCTGGCCAACTCATGCCTCTTTACAGCATGAGCAGAGGGGAAAGACAGATGGCCGACTCTATGTCCAATGGCCAGTCATAAGTCTGTCATCACGCTTGCAAAGCTAAGAGGAAGCAGGCATACTAAAATGTAATACAATATCAATACCCAATGGCCTAGGAAACCAGCTAAAAATAATTAATCATAAACAGCACATCAGCACACCCACAAACAGCTAAAATACAGTACAAATGGTTGTTAAAAGGGCAGCCAAAGTTTCTTCTCGGGAATACAGAGGGCAGGCCATAGAAAGAGCCAGAAACCTGGCAGAGGTTAATGGGTCTAAATTCCCCTTCAGAAGATCAGTGGGGACAAAATATGTAGCAGGATTGCCTTTCTGAAGATCCCTTGATTTCAGATCATTTTATTAGGCAGTGCCAGAAAAGTGCAAGGAAACGAGGGATCGAGGCTAACGTGGTCTGCCAAACAGCCAAGACTGTAAAGCAACAGTTATTAAGACCAAGATGATGTGACAAAAAGGGTGAAACCAAAGCTTGTCCAGTTTGTGAAAAGGGGGAAAGGAATTGTCAACAGAAAGGAGCCGTTTACAAAAACACTTCTGTGGAATGTGTGTGAGGAGTGCTGTATGGGAGAACCTGGAAGAAATCTACCCTCCAGCTTTAAAGAACATTGAGCAGACTCAGAATACATCAATAGGGAAAGACCATGGTCAAGACATAGGAAAAATCAACAGGAGGGAGTAAGTTTAACAACGCCATTTAAAATGTGTACTCTGGCGTCAGAACATTGCACACAAAAGAAATGAGAGAAGTGTCACATTTAGGCAAACTGAGGCCTGAGGTTCGTGGCAAGGAAGAACTGAAAGAAACTTTTGAAGTACATTGGTCATTAAGGGGTGTATAAAGGAATTTGTTCTCTTAGCTGCCTTCCCCGCCCTTTGTTTCTTCCCTTGATAAGAAGGCATCACTGTGTGTTATCTGTCTCTGCTTGATTTGATTGGGAAGACTTTCAAATGTAAGAATGCAGTTTAAACAGTGGAATATCCAAGACTGAAGCTGACGTGTTTACATTGAAACATTTGTTTTAAGTTTTTCTTATAACTGATGCATTCAGTCCTGCCACCTCTGCCAGCAGCCTCATATTTTCTCTGCCTTTTTAAAAAAAACAAATCAAGACCAGCAATTTATTGACAGAACAATAAACAAACCTCTCCACACCTTTGTCTCTTTGCCCCGGAGCGCTTCGACAGCCAAGTGGAGTGTGCAGCCCCTCACCAGATGTGTGGCTGGCAAACCAGGCTCCTCTTTAGGAGTCATACAAATCCTGTTGCTCCACTGAGAAAGGAAGCGTCTTGCTTTCTTGGTCTACTTCTGGAGTTGGGTTTCCCTCACCATGCTTGAAAAATGTTTCTCAATGAGGTTGATAGCCGCTCGATTGACCAAACTGTTCTCATGCGTCTGAAGCATTTCAGTCTTCTCCAGGCCCCTGAGATCTTCAGTTGTGAGGCACAGATCTTATGTCTCGCCTATCTTCTCCACCAACACAAATAGGTTGTTGATGGTATCGAGGATCACCAGGATGGTTTTGCTGTCTCTGACAGTTAGTAAGTTGAGAAGAGGCTGTAGGACGCCTCCCTGGACCAGTTTCACCACTTGCTCTACAGTGGCTCCTGTTGTGAAGTTGGCAAATGCCCAGATAGCCTTTTTCTGAGCTTTAAATTCTCCCTGTCCCAGCAGCTCCTCATCAAGGGAGGCAGCATCCCACAGGTGATCAGCTGCTGGATCTGATTGGGGGGCCCTGCTGGAAGGTTGCTCAGAGTCCAGGCTGCCTTCTTCTGAATGGTGTGCTTCAGGTACCGTAGGAGCTGGGACAGGACCGCCAGCAGGCCAGCATCAATGGCCATCTGCGTTTGCTCATCTGACCCCATGATGATGTTGCCTACTGCTCGCAGAGATGGCATCAGGACACACAGTTCTGGAGTACCCATGAGCTGTACCAACTGCGGCAGTATCCCCGTCTCCAGCACCACGTGGACGCGGTCATTGGACCCATCTGTTAGGTAGGAGACGGCCTGACACCCATCCGAGAGGATCTCTTTGTCTTGATGTTGCAGGAGACAGGTCAGCGTGGGGAGTATCTGCTTCACAGCATCCAGGGGAGGGTGGGGATCCTTATTCCTACAGAGGTTGGACAGCGTCCAGGTGCTGTTTTTCAGAAAGCCCACAGGAGTAGTGGGCATCACCAGACTCAGAAGGGGAGGGACCGTGTTGAAGCTGATTAAAGCATCGGTGTACATGGGGCCATCACCTGCTATGTTTCCCAGGGCCCATACAGGCTGCTCGCAGATGTGCATATGCAGAGAAGACAGGACTACAAAGGCCTGGATGGCATTTGCCTCCACTCCTACCCTGGTCTCCTCTGATGTCCCAGAAGCAATATTAGTGAGTGCCCAGGCAGCCTTGAACTGCAGAGTTGGGGCATTGTGATGGTACAAAACGTCCACCAGTCTAGAAATTATCCCAGATTTGATGACTTCATCAAGAGATGGATTCTTCTGCCTAGACTAGGGATCCTCAACGTTGGGCCCCCAGATATTCTTGGACTTCAACTCCCATAATCCCCAGGCCCAGTGGCCTTTGGCTGGTTGCCCAAGTGGCCTTAAAATAGTGTTGGGGGTCAGCTGATTTCACCACAAAGACAATTTCTTCCAAAGTTTGCTCTTCTTTTTCTGGAGACAGGACGTCTTTCGTGGAGAGAGAGATGTTCCTCCGCTTCAAGGTCTGTTCGTCTTTCCGAGCTTTGCGAAGCTGAACGTCCACCTCTATTCTTTGCTTCCTCTTTTGTGCAAGGTCTTTGCCGTTATTCTTGAATTGCTTCCTCCGGTTATCTTGCCCGTCTGTGGTGGGCATCTTCGGTGCGGTAGTTTTTTTCTCTTGCTCTCTTTTTACTTATTTTTGCAAACTGTACATCCTTCTTCGCCTTCTTGTGTTTCCGCCTCTGATCTGGAGCCGAGAGAGGACTGGGTTGGGTGCTCTTCCCAGAGGGATACTCTGGGCAAAGGTGTCGAGTGGGGAGCAGAAGTCAGTGAGGACCTCCTTTGTGCAGAGAACATCTGTAAACAAAATGTCTTCTTGTTTAGTTTTAAAATGCATCTGACGTAGAGATTTCTGCAACAAACATGTCTGCCAGTTATGTTATCAAAGAAACCGAGAATTACAGTGTCTTCATAAAGCACTCTCACTATCGCTTCCCCCACCCCCAGAGGAGGTCAGGTTCTGTTAAGTGATGTGAGGACAGAGAGTGCATGAGCCAGGCCCACACCTTCGGGCTACTGGTACCGTCTCTGGGGACAAATGCTCAAAGCTGCTTTTGGCATCTACCTCTCTAGAGATGGGAAAGAGGTGATCGCCTTGCTGCACAGAAAGCTTTCTGTGGGTGTTCACACCTTCTTTATCCCTCCCCCCAAAGGATTTGGGTCAAATTGTGCCTGAGCCATTTTTGGAAGGGCAGTATAGAAATAGAATAGATAGAATAGATAGATAGATAGATAAGATGCAGCCCCTTTTGCACAGAGAAAAGGGTCAGGGTAACAAGGGGCAAATGGTGGTCCTCTCTCCAGGGAGTCATCTGCCAATTGCCATCTCTGATATAGACAAACTTTTAGAATAGTTTCTGTGTTTTTAAAACTGTTCAGAACTCTTAAAGGAGCACTGCCTATTGGGTGCTGCAGGCCTGATGGTCCCAGGGGTGGAGAAAGGACACGAACGGCCTGTGTCCAGCCATGGCGCAGCGGCCTCTCTCACCCCGCCCCTGCGTCTGACATCAGATATGAGGGCTACCACACCCCTGCATCAGACACGGGGGGCGTGGTCTGGCTCCCAAACGGAGCAAGGGAGCTCTCTTTGGCAGTTTCAGCCTGGTCGACGCTGCATTCACAGTGTGGCCAGGAGCGGCTCTTCCCTGCCCTAAAGGCAGGGGGGAGCTGCTTCTGGCCGCACTGCGAACGCAACGTTGGTGGTCCAACTCCCGAACGGAGCTCCGTTTGGGAGTTAGAACCAGGCCTGTGCTGTGAATGCAGCACTGGCCATTTAGCTCCGCTCGGGAGCTAAACCAGCACCCCCCACGTCTGAAATCAGGGCGTGTCTGGGGCTGTGCTCGCTTGTCTGGGGCCGTGTTCTTTGAAACTGTTCGCCCAATGATGGCTCCATCCCTGGATGGTCCAGACCAGAGGCGTAATCAGGGTAGGGCAGGCAGGGCACATGCCCTGGGCGCCACTTGAGGGGGGCGCAAGTGCCATGCCCCACCATGCCCCCACCCATCACCCCTAACATTTTTTTAAAAAATCATTTTTTTTCATTTTTTAACAAATGCGGGCGCCGCTGCCGCCAGATGCCCCCCTACCCGCTGCTTACCGCTGCCACCAGCTCCAGGTGCCCTAACCCACACCCTCCACTCGCGCAGGCACAGCAGCAGGCAGTGCACGGTGGGCAGGTCCTCCAATTGGCTGGCAGAGAGCGCGCCCCACGCTGATTGGGCCGCCCGCCACCGCCCCGCCGGTTCAATTTTTTACACGCATGGCTACTGCACGACCATGTGGGTGAGTTGAGCAGAGCCAGCAGCAACTGCTGAGTGTTTGTTGTTCTCCAGCCCGTGTGCTGCTGTTCGTTCCTCCTTCCGGTTTTTGCCCACCACACTGCCTGCCCTCATACATATGCTCAAGTAAGTGGATCTTCCTTATTCTCCTCCTCCATCCTGCTTCTCTCCCCGCCCCAAATCAATGTATGGATAAAGAGTCCTCAAGCTGGTGGTGGGGTCTGGGGAACGCTCAGCCAGCCATGTGCGTTAAGGCAGGGTTTGGGCAGGGGTCTTCATCACTTTCTGGGGCATATCCCCTAGCGTTGCCAAGCATTTACGTCACCAAAACAGAAGGTAAACCAAGAAAACCCACACTGGAATCCTTGCCAACTGCTCTGGAGAAGTAAAAAAGCAGGACTTCAGGGAAAGGAAATCTCTCCCTCTGGCAATAGCTGCAATGTAGGTCACTCTTGCTTGTTCCTAATCCGCCGCCGCTGCCACGCCTGGGAAGACCTGGTGGTGCATACTAGGAGGAGGCAGCAGGACATGGGGAGGCAGAAGCAAGCCCTCCCTGCCTTCTTGGCTCTGTGTGTGTGTGGCGACTCGTGAGGTGTATGTGTGAGAGGGAGAAAGAGAGAGCACGCGCGCTCTTCCTTGCTGCGGCCTAAGCCTCCCTTGCTGTGCTGCATAACCGCTAGCTTCTCCTGGATCTATTCCTTTGTGAGAGAGAGAGAGAGTCCACGCGCCCTACTCTGCTGCTGCCTAAGCCTGAGACTCCCTTGCTGCATGATTGCTGGCTTTTCTCTATTCCTCTCCTCCCTTCCCGGCGTGTGGTGTGTGAGAGATGGAAGAGCAGACTCTCTGCTTCCCTGCAGCAGCCCCGGGGCTGCTGTGCTTTAAAAACACAGAGAGTACCCAACAGGACAAGCAGGAAAGTTGTGGGGAAGTTTTCTTAGATGCTCCTGCTCCTCCAAGCCAGATGCAGCCGGCCAAGGTAGAACAACAAAAGAAGCAGCTGAATGCACAATACAAGGAAACTCCCCCCTACCCCCAAATCCAGTCTCTCTCTTTCTCCCTATTCCTCCCTTGAAGGGGCACGCAGCATGATGGATGGGGTTGCCTTGGGGTCTGTCTCCCTTTAAGACAACTTCCTCTGAGCTGGACGTTCAGCTCCTTCAGTTCCCAGGCTTTTATTGTCTGTGTTCCTGAGTCCTGTTCATTCTGTTTCCTTTTTTCTCATGGAGTGGGTTGGGTGAGGAGGAGAGATGAGCCTGGCTGCTGGAAGGAGTAAAATCAAACACCTATAGGTCCCCCCCCGCCACCTTTTTTTAATCCTCTCTCCCTCCCCCATCACCTTTGGTGCCTCCCAAAATGATTTACTGAGAACTTCTTGAATTGAATACTTTTCTGTTGGACTGAATCTAGCCTGAGAACAGAGGGTGAAATGCAGTTGTGGCTCACTGGTGGGGTTTTGCTGTTTTTCAGTGGTAAAATTGCCTTGTTAGCTTGGGATTGTAACAATTGGGAGTAAACAAAGCCTCCGGTTTCCTGGCTAATGTAGATGGATCCAAACTCATTCCTATTTTGCACCCACTGAAATAGAAAGAATCCCCACTGTACTTTATCTATTGATAGTTTTCTCTCTCTCCATTTTTGGGGGTTGTCTTGAAAAAGCATGAGGTGCTACTCAAAACAAGGGATTTTCTCTCAAAGACCATTTCTTGCTTGTTTTCCCAAGCAAGAAAGTTTTTGGTTTTTTTAAAAATTGTATGCTTCTGTTCCACGTCTAGCAGTTCAGAAGGGTGTAGACTGTAATTGTGTGAGACACAAAAAACTAGAGGCACACAACTAGGTAAGGTGACAACTCTTATTGGATCCACCTTTGCTGTTCAAAGAAGATACAGCAAGCTTTTGAGTTACACAGAACACCACATCATTGGGCAACTGTGCCATTATACTTGAGTGTATTGCTGTGAAAGACTCCTTGTAGTTTAAATTGATTTGCTTATGAATCCTCTGGAGCAGGAATCTGTATAGTTCCAGGTGTCCAGCTGTCACTTCATAAAACTAAGAAGTGGACTTGAGCAGTTAGTTATCCTTGTTCAAATGTTGCTGTGGTGATAAAGTGGATTTATCTCATTAAAGATTTCTTCTTTGTCTAATTATCTGACATGCTATCTGTTTGGCACTGCTTTTTCTTAAAATTTTGTCTCTATCTGTTGCATCATATTTAGAAAACAAATAAAGGTGTATTTTTATGCCATGGCCCAAATTAAGCAGAAAAAAACACTTTGTTTTAGATTAGAATATGCTGCAGAGATACAGTGTTTAGTGATTTGCAGGACTTTGTACTATATTTTAAAATATTTGAATTCGTTTGTTTTGCAGCTAATCTCTTTGAAGATTGATCTTCCTCTTTTTTTTTTAATTGTTGTGTGAGAGCTGCTTGCTAATGCACTAAATAATTCTTGAGCTGACATTATAGTAAAGTTATCTGAAAGATGGGTGCCAGATGTTTGGATGGGGGCCCCCGCAATTTCAGTGCTTGCCCTGGGCGCTATTTTCCCTAGATACGCCTCTGGTCCAGACAATCAAAGCATGAGAACACATTGAAAGCGGAGAGTCTTAGGAACATAGGAAGCTGCCATATACTGCGTCAGATCCTTGGTCCATCCAGCTCAGTATTGTCTACACAGACTGGCAGCGGCTTCTCCAAAGTTGCAAGCAGGAGTCTCTTTCAGCATTATCTTGGAGATGCTGCTAGGGAGAGAACTTGGAACCTTCTGCTCTCCCCAGAGCGGCTCTATCTCCTACTAAGAGAAATATCTTACAGTGCTCACACATCAAGTCTTTTCATCTGCAACCAGGGTGGACCCTGCTTAGCTAAGGGAACAAGTCACGCTTGCTACCACCAGACTAGCTCTCCTCACTTGCCATGCGATCACCTCCTTTTCACCTCAAAGAGGCAACAGCCATCAAAGCTAACGCTACTGCCGGCTGTGTTAACAGAGGCATCATGTCCAGAACACAAGACAGAATTGTTCCACTCTATTCTGTGCTGCTCAGACCCCTCTTGGAAGACTGCATTGAGTTCTGGGCCCCACATTTTAAGGACACTGAACAACTGGAACGGGTTCAGAGGGAGGCAGCCAAGGTGGTGTCGGGTCTGAAAAAAACAAATCCTAAGTGGGCTGGTTGCAGGAGTTTGGTATGTTTAGCCTGGATGCTTTCCAGATTAAATGCTACCACAGGGTCACTATGGATCTGCAAAATGTCCTTCTGTACTTCCTGTGTTGTGACACCTCAGTCCCTGTGTGGACAGCAAGGTGAAGTTCACATTTCCAATGCCTTCTTCTGGGTTTTATCTTTGCCTTATAGTGCTCCAATGCAAAAGAGTAGCTGTATTTTCTCATTGTAAGAGGTTTATGCAAGCTAGAAAAGACTGCTCCCCCTGCTGCTGACTGCACTACTAACAGCTGGATCTTTTATTTATGTTTTCAAGACGATCCTGCCAAACCGAAGCCTTTTATCGCTGTTGTAGCGTGTAATCTCGAAAGCGCCTTGGAGAAGAGAAGACCAAGGGGAGAAAAGAGAGCCGTGGTCCTTTCCAGTAAAATGCTTCAGGTTGAATCAACAACATAATTAAAGGATGTTGCACAAATCCACCAGCAGGGGGAGCTTTTCTAGTATGCCCGAAACGCTCTAAAACAGTATTTCTTTTACAGTGTTGTAGGACAGTAACAGAGCAATAAAACCCCAAAGAAGGCATTGGAAATGTGAACAGCACCTTCCTGACAGCTCAGGGGCTGTGATGTCAATACACAGGCAATACAGAAGCAGACTTTGAAGATGGTAGCGACACTGTGGTCAGGGTTAATCTGGAAAGCGCCCATCAGAACAGACATAAGAATCAGCCAGAACAGCAGCATCTTCTAAGCATTGGCATCCCCACTGGACATTTTCAGCATGGCGAGCCCTAATTTCACCATCCTTCTGAAAAAAGGAAAGAGAGAGAGAGAGAGAGAGAGAGAGAGAGAGAGAGAGAGACCAAAACAAACCTTGATTGTCCTTCCAGGTGTCCCAGGAGATCTGGTTATGCAGAGGCTGCTTGAAGTGGAGACTTGGGGCAGTAACTTGTGGGTGTGTGGCAGCTTCTGCCCTCCAATTGCCAGCCCCCAAATCCCCCAGCTGATGCAAGTGGAAACATCTTGAATCAGCCAAGGAGCAAGTGAGGAGGAGAGCAAAAGGGAATTGCTTTTCTCCAGTTAGGAGGACTCATCTCGGTCTGGCCCGCCCTCAGTCCAAGGAAGTAGCTCCTTGGCAGAACAGATACTGCCTGGCGAGAGTCAACTCCAGAGTCTGAGTGAGGCCAGGATGTGGGTTCTCTACCCTGTCCCCCAAAGCTCTCTCTCTGCTTGGTGGTTCCCCTGCTAGGGAGGGAGGGAGGGCAACAGATATAGGGGAGGAGATCTGGAAGGCTGTCTTAGTGGACACTGCCCAAAGAAATAGCAATGTCTGCCGGGTGGTCACTGTGAAGCTTCATATCAGAGGACTGCTTGAGACACGTGGTGGCAGCATGGTGGGTTCCGTGATGCAGGGAGGGGCAGGGGCATGGTCCTAACCCCACATGTTGGACCCAGGGGAGGCAACGGCCACATTTGCATAACTCCCCTGCCCTCCCAGTCAGCGTGCTGGACCCTCTTCTGTGGAGACGGAAAGGCCTTTGCCTACAGGGCTGGCTGCTTGCATGGCAGGGGGGCAGATCATCCTCACAGGAGCGTAGCTATAATTGAGTGGATGGGTTCAAAGAACCCAGGCTCCAGAGGTTCCCCCCCCCAATTCCACCTCTACCTATTTTCTTCATTATCTCCCTCACTCTGAGGGGCCACTGAGGGGTTTTCAGAGAGTCGTGCCCTGCAGCTGGCTGACCATCAATGCTTCCGGGCCCAGCAAATTGCCGGCCAACAGCCCAGACTAGTCAGTTCCTGGGAGCTAAGGTTGTGCCTTAGGAGAAGCCTGTTGGAAATGCAGGGGGTGGCCCTTCCATGAGGCAGGGTGTGGCAGCCACCTCAAGGGGCAGGGCTTGGGGATGTCTGCTAGGCAAAGCACTCTCCACCTCAGGAAGCCACCCACCACTGCTCAGGCCCACCCAGCTGCATGGCTCTCGCTCTGCCTATTTAAAACACAGGGAGCTGGAAAGGGAATCATGGGAAGTATGGACCTCCCCCCCCCCAATTCCTGTGGTTCTGTTCTGTTCCTCTTTCTTTCTTGAAGGCAAGAAGAGCGGGGAAAGCGTCGTAGCGGCTGGATGGGGCTGAGTGGTGGCTCCAACTACTGCCTCCCTTCCCAGAGAGGAGGAGGAGAAGGGCCCGAAGCTCTACTCTGGCAGCTGCAGGTCCCTTTCAAAGTCTCCAGCAGGGAGGGGTGTGAGGTGACCAGAAAGAAAAAGGGGGGAGAAGAGTGATGGAGCAGTGAGAAGAGGAATGTTGGGGTTGTGGGCTGGTGGGGGAAGAAGGGAAAGAGAGAGAAGCGGGGAGAAGAGAAAGGAGAAGAAAGGGAACTGTTCTCAGAGAGGGAGAGGGAACAGGGAGAGGAAGGAGGAGGAGCTGTTGTGTCCACCAAGTGGTTCACAATCTAAGGAGAAAGACAAAGTCCACAAACCTTTCGAGACCTCTTCAATGCGCAAATAAAAGAAAGCAGAAAACAGATGTTAAAAAATAGCAAACGTTTCCAAGTTTGCTACGTTATAGAATCTATGCTATGCTATAGAATAGAATAGTTTGCAATGCTATAGAATCTAACCAGCTAGAAAACCTAGGTGGACTGGAGTCCTCCACAGAAACCCTGTGGATGACAATACAGGCCCCAAAAGGGAATGTGCTACTAGAGACGTGCTATTGCCCTCTGGGCCAAAACGCTGACAGTGACTGGGAGATGCAGCAGGAAATCAGGGAGGCGTCAAGGAGAGGCAGGGCTGTAATAATGGGTGACTTCAATTACTCACACATAGACTGGGGAAATTCACAGTCAGGTCATGACAAAGAGGTCAGATTTCTAGATACACTAAATGACTGTGCCCTAGAACAGTTGGTCATGGAACCAACCAGAGAGAAGCCAACCTTGGACTTAATTCCGAGTGGCACACAGGACCTGGTGTGTGATGTCAGTGTCATCGACCCTTTAGGGAACAGTGACCATAATGTGATCAAATCCAGCATACATGCAGGGAGAGAAAGGAAGGCTAACACAGACATTTTGAATTTCAGAAGAGGAAACTTCTCTAAAAGGAGGAGTATGGTGAAAAGAAAGCTGAAAGCGAAAATCAGGAGCGTCACTTCGCTCCAGAGTGCATGGAGTTTACTCAGAACCACAATACTAGGAGCCCAGTTAGACTGTATACCCAAAAGGAGGAAAGGTACCACTAAGTCCAGGAGGATGCCGGCATGGCTAACAGGTACCATCAAGGAAGCCATAAAAGGGAAGGCGACTTCCTTCTGAAATTGGAAGTGCTGTCCAAATGAAGAGAACAGAAAGGAACACAAACTCTGGCAAAAGAAATGCAAGGTGACAATAAGAGAGATGAAAAGAGCGTTTGAGGAACATTTAGCCAAAAAAGTATCAAGGGGAGTAACAAAAACTTCTAAACACACATCTGTCACCACATCTAAAAAAGGACATTGTAGAACTGGAAAAGGTGTAGAAGAAGGCAACCAAGATCATCAAGGGCCTAGAGCACCTTTCTTATGAGGCAAGGCTACAACACCTGGGGCTTTTTAGTTTAGAAAAAAGACGACTGCAGGGAGACATGATAGAGGTCTATAAAATCATGCATGGTGTGGAGAAAGCAGATAGGGAGAAATGCTTCTCCCTCTCACATAACACTAGAACCAGGGGTCATTCCATGAAATTGATAGCCAGGAAATCTCGGACCAACAAATGGAAGTACTTTTTCACACAATGCATAATCAACTTGTGAAATTCTTTGCCATGAGATGTGGTGACAGCCAACAACCTGGATGCCTTTAAGAGGAGTTTGGATGACTTCATGGAGGAGATGTCTATCAATGGCTACTAGTCGGAGGGCTATAGGCCACCTCCAGCCTCAAAGGCAGGATGCCTCTGAGTACCAGTTGCAGGTGAGTAACAGCAGGAGAGAGGGCATGCCCTCAACTCCTGCCTGTGGCTTCCAGCGGCATCTGGTGGGCCACTGTGCTATACAGGATGCTGGACTAGATGGGCCTTGGGCCTGATCCAGCAGAGCTGTTCTTATGTTCTTATGTTTCCCACAAAACCTTTGCTATCTTAAACATCTGCTTTGTGTTTTATTGTATTTGCACTGCATGAAAGAGGTCTCAAAAAGCTTGTGTTCTTTTCGGGAATGCATATTTCATCGCCGTTATACCATCTTCTAGAAAGACAAAGGTCGACCACAGCAACAGGCTCTGTTAAAGATGCTGTGCTGGGGTGGACAAGGGCCAGTTGGTCCCCCCTGGCTGAAGAGGAAAGAAGCCACCCCTTGGAAAGGTGCCTCCATGAGCCACATTAGGGGTGTGCATGGTCCGGTGGACCCCCGGTCCGGCATGGGGGGGAATGTTTCTTTAAGTGGGGGTGGGGGTGGTAGTACTTCCCCCCCCGCCGCTCTTCCCCCTCCGGCGCTGGTCCATGGAAAAATCTTCTTGGGGTGGCAGAGTTCCTCCCTGCCGCCCCTGCCCCCGTCGTTGTTTGTAAAGGCTTTAAAGAGACGAGCGCTAGCGGCGCGCATGCGTCCTCCTCGGCGCACGTGCTCGTCTTTGATGCTGCCGCCCGCACGCCGTGACGTATGCCAAGAACCCATTTATTGAATCGGGGTTACCAGAAAATTCCAGAAAGGGGGGGGGTATTATCTCCCAGTCTAGATGGAAAGAGAAACTTCTTGTACCAGAGATATCACTGGCAGCTTCTCTTCTTGCCTTCTCTTCAAGAGTCCTGGGAGCATCGGGGGCTGCCGGGGACCAGGGAAAAGAAAACGAGAGGTTGCTGGAGCAAAAGGGGCCCTGGTGGCATAAAGCCCACACCCCATCTGCCCACAAGGGATCCATCGGCCCTTCGGCAGTGTTCCCGAGAAAACCAGGACCATTAACAGGAGAGAGTGTGGAGAAGAACAGAGCCCTTCTCCACCACTGGCTTCTCTCATGAAAAGGCCTCTGGGGAAGCTCTCCCCCAAGACCTTGGGGACAAACCATTCCCACTCCTTGTGGGAATCAAGGCTGCTTCTCTTCCCCCTTGAAGGCAGGAAGAATGCAACCTCCATGGGGCAGAGACCTGCCTTGAGAAAACTGACCCCCAACAGACTTACACTTCTCATGGGAGCAGGCGGCATCTGGATATCAATCTGGCAGCAGAGCCATCTCAGCCTGGGAGTCTTCTGCTCACAGTCCTGCAAGAAAAAGGTTCGACAGCAAGCCGGTCATCATGGGAGGGTTGGATCTGTGTTGAGAAAGCAGGGCTGGGCTCAGGTTCTGTCTGAGGGCAGGAGAAGCCTCCGACCCTGAAGCAGGAGTCCCCTGCACTCCCAATTGGCCAGCATGAGAAGGGTGGCCAATGGGGAGTGTGCCTGGCTCTCAAATGAGGACAGCCCTGCAGTGCAGCCCCTGGCCCCCAGGAAAGGGTGCCCCAAGCAAGGCTGCTAAAGTGTATGAGTGAAAAGGTTAGTATTCAAGTGGTGCTCCCATTGTGCTCCAGAAACACAGTCCTGTTGGCCTGTCCTCTTACGCCACTGAGGGTTAGTCCCCTGCTCAATGAGCAAAGAGGCACCTTTCAAAAATGATGATTCTCTTCACTGAGCAGGGAGAGAGCAACTGGCCCTATCTGTCCCCAGCACAGCATGCCTCCAGTGGCTGTTGCTAGAATCTGCCTAGTGTTTCTTTTTTAGATTGTGAGCCCTTTGGGGACATGAAGCCTTACTTACTTTTAATTAGATATTGTTTTGATTGTTTTAAACATTGTTTTAGATTTTAAAGATAGGCCTGAAAGGGACTCCTGCCTGCAAACTTGGAGAAGCTACTGCTAGTCCGGGAAGACAATCCTGAGCTAGATGGACCGAGGGTCTGACTCAATAGAAGGCAGCTTCCCATGTGCCGTGGTTCCTCAAAGGAGTGGTGGGGTGAAGATATAGACGCAAAGCTGGCAGGAAGCCCAGGCTCCATTTGGCCCCTTGGGAGGGAGCAGAGAGAAGAGCAGAGGTTTCCCCCCTGGAGACTGAGGCTTGGGATCTCTCATGAAAAGAATTCAGGAAAGAAATATTGGCAAACGCCCTGCCTGGGAATTCCATGACAGGCTGTCCCCCAGGGCAGATCGTTGGGACCCCTTGCTCCCCCACCCTTTGTTCACGTGCAGAATGTATGCTCCTTGGGGCAGGAATACATCTTGGGAAGACTTACACGGAGAAATCGCTGGTTTTCCTCCCACTGTTCTTGTGGTGTTGGGAAACAAGGCCCCGATTGCTTGTGGCGCTGTGCCCGCTGATGGATCTGCAATGAAAGACGCAACACCAGGGAATTTCCCAGACAGCAGGTTCACCGAGGTTTGCTGCGAGGCTTTACTGCTTTGAAGTAGCGGTTGTGTGGGAGGACCCTGCAATGTCGGCGGATCCACACAAGATTGATGTGGGGAGCATAGGTCTGGAGGGGAAGGCCTGGAAGTTACCTTCAGTTTGTCTGTGGCTTTTGTCATGGACTGGCTGCAGGATCTATGCAACAACCCTCTAAAAGATGCTCTGTAAGAGGAGGAAAGAGTGTTCATCTGCACTGGAAAGATCAGGGAAAGCTCCAGTGCTGGCAACGGGGACCTTGGTCAGAAGCACAGGGTTACACCTCTGGCTCAATTGGCACTGAAGCCAACTCCCTGTTGCTGTTTTTCTTCAAGCCTCTCCGCATTTTGAAGTCACGGCTGACTCAGGAGCCCCTCCCAGCAGGAGCCTGCCCCCCACCCATACACTGAGAGAGGACTGAGGGCCTGGGAAGCAGTTTTGTGCATCTTAGGGAATGTGCAGTGATCAGTTGGTTGCAAAAGAGTCGAAGGCCCCCCCCAGCTGTTTTTGGACTACAACTCCCATAATCCCCAGCCACACTGGCCAATAGCTGGGGGTTATGGGACTTATAGGCCAACATCTGTAGGAGGGCCAAAGTTGAGCAGCCCTGGCCTATAGTGATGGAGGTTGAACTGCAGCCCTCAGATAAAGGGGATATGCAGAGTGGTGCACATACTCCTGGAATTTGGGGCCCAAGTCCAGGGCCTCTACACCCCCTGGGGCCCCCAAATCCTCTCTAGTCTGTCCTAGGTGGTGTAGTCACCACTGGCCCACACTGTGCCAGGAGGCAGAGTGTGATTGTGACCTGTGCTGGAGACAGAGGGGGGAGTGGGGAAAGAGATATGTGGGGGTCTGTCTGTCTGTCTCTCTCTCTCTCTCTCTCTTACACACACACACACACACACACACACACACACACACCCCAGTAGAATGCCTTCGGTGATGCTATTTTTGGAGGAGTGGTATATAAATCAAACAAATAAATAAATAAATATTAAAGGATAACTTCACAATGAATAGTCCACCGTTCCATTTTGCTGTCCTTTGAGAAAAGAAAGGAGTCTGCACATCAATAGGGGGAACGTTGTCGTTTCTGGAGGTGTGCCTGACTCTTCCTGTGTTGACAAGAACATGGCCTTCAGGAATAGGAGGGTTGCCCTCTTTCCTGCATCCCGGCACCTTCCTCGCACCCGGTCCAACCCACCACAGCAAGTGCTTGCACCCCAGGCAAAGTTTGATTTTGTGCACACCAGCTGAGAAGTGCAGAGCCCCGGATTTCACTGGAGCCCTGCTGGCTACTCATTCACAAGGCCACATCAGCCAGTGCAGAGGGGCCGTGAATGGCTAGCCCGCACTGCTTTGGGGTTCCAGTGGGAGAGAGTTCCCAAGTCAATGCTGGGGGCAAAAGCTTAGTGCTTCTGAGATGGAAAGAGGCTGCAGTGAATGTGGAAACCCAGCCTGAGGCCATTTCTTTCTGGAAATGAATGCTGAAGCAGGCGATTCGTCTTCCAGGGAGGGAGTGCAGCTGATGACACAAGCTGTTTAGGGTTAATGTGAAAGGACAATCTTGAAAGGACAACCAGCTACTGGGGGGGGAGGCAATTTGCCTTCTGAGCATGCTGGGTCATCCCAGCGCAAAATTCACCCAAAGGGCTGTGCTGGAACCTTTGGGGGACCACAGAGCAGTCCAGCTGGGGACGAGGGCCAAATTTAATGCTAATAAACCAGCCAATGTATTGTGGCTGGGAGGATGGGAATTACCACCCCACCCCGGCTGCGAGGGCTCTTCTCCCAGACAAGGGTCATCTGGGAGTCTTGCAGGCCCAGAAGTCCTGGAAGCATTTCTTCCCTCCTCCATTCTACTTCCTACTAGAACTACAGCTCTTCCCAATGATAGACTTCATGAAATAAGCAAATTGAAAGTGGAGAAGAAAATTAAATACTTGGGTGTCTGGTTGACAAACAAAAATTCTTTGTTGTTTTCAAATAATTATACCAAAATATGGAATACAGTAAAAATTGATTTGCAAAGATGGACTAGAATGAACTTATCTTTAATGGGAAGAATTTCAGTTGTGAAGATGAATGTTCTACCTAAAATGTTGTTTCTTTTCCAGACTATTCCTATAATTAATACGTTAACCTGTCTCAAGCAATGGCAAAAGGACATAACCAAATTTGTTTGGCAATGGAAAAGGCCAAGGATTAAATTCAAAAATTTAACTGATGCTAAAGAAAGAGGTGGTCTTACCCTGCCGGATTTAAGGTTGTATTTTGATGCTGCTTGTTTGACATGGTCAAAAGAATGGATAACATTAAGAAATCCCAGAATACTTGATCTGGAAGGATTTGATAGAAGGTTTGGATGGCATTCATATCCATGGGACAATAAAAGTAAAGTGCATAAAGACTTTCTTAATCACTATGTAAGAAGGAATCTAATGGGAGTGTGGGTAAAATACAAAAAATGGCTGGAATCTAAAACTCCATTATGGGTATCCCCGATTGAAGCTTTGGCACGTAAAGAGATAAATATGCAATCTGAATGGGGGATCTATAGGGACTTGTTATGTTTTCAAGAGAGGGGCTGTAAATTAAAAAACCTAATCGAAGTACAAAATTTGGTTAGTAACTGGTTTCAGTATCATCAGCTAAACGAAATTTACAAGAAGGATCTTAAAGTTGGATTTGAGAAATGTCAAGATTCGAGAAGGAATTGTGTGAAAATGATGAAAAATTAGTCTCTAAGATGCAAGGGCGTAGCAAGGTTGGAGTGGGCCCAGAGACAAGATTTTAAAATGCCCCCGCCCTCACTGAGGCGCAGCTCATGAAGTAAAGAAATCTTAAATGAGGCTGAATAGTGGTAAATTGTGGACGATGCAAGTCATTTAATGGTACTAGAGAAAGACATGCTCTTCTGGTAGCTCCAGGTCTTAACACTCACATCAGTTTCAGAGGATGAATACAACTGAAGGAAGCCCGGGCAGGTGCATGGGTGGGGGAGTCAGTCATGTGACTTGCCTCTGGGGCCCCCCAAGGCAGTGGGTCCCCAGACAACTGTCTCCCCTTGCCCTATTATAGTTACGCCCCTGCTAAGATGTATAAGTTGTTGCTTTTGGAGGAGACAAGAGATGAAGTGGTTAAAACGACTATGATAAAATGGGCTCAAAATGTGGGTCATAATATAGATATGGCAGCTTGGGAAAAATTATGGAAAATTGATTTAAAGGTCACTGCATGTTATACTTTAAAAGACAATTATTATAAGATGATGTACAGGTGGTATTTGACACCGAAAAAATTAGCATTAATGCTCCAAACAAATGTTGGAAATTTTTTAAATGACATTTCCTAAGAGGCCAGAATCCTTCCTGCTGGGAATAACGCAAGGAGAGTTCTCCAGAAGAAACTTAACATTTTTTATGTGTGCAACCACGGTGGCTAGAATAGTATATGCACAGAAATGGAAAGATAATAAAATGCCCTCAAAAGAAGATTGGTTGATAAAAATTTTGGAATACATTGAGATGGCAAAACCTACAGCACTCATAAGGGATGAAAACTTGGAATGTTTCAAAGAAGATTGGGAACCATTCTTACTTTACTTAAAGAACTATGTTTCCAATATGGACCTTTCAGCAGGGTTTGAAATTTAGTAACAACAGCAGGTTGGGCAGGGTAAAATCGAGTTTGCAATGTGGAGTATATATGTTTTGAATTATTACAGCAATGGTAGATTTGTATAGCTAATATGAACCGAGCAGACTGGTAAGCGGGAAGTCAATATTTACTTAATTAAATGTAATTGGATTATTAAGATATTGTAAAACTAATAAAATTTTAAAATGCAAAAAAAGAACTACAGCTCTTCCAAGACCGCCTGGACTTAAAAAGGGCAGTGGCAGCTGCACAGCAGATGTGTTGACGTCTGGGGCAGACGCATCCTGCTGGGTGCCGGGGGGTCCTTTTTAAAACCAAGAATCCCGGCTAGTGCCAAGAGGTGCTTGGAAGGCTGCATCTCCCCTGAGTTCCAGGCCAGAGGCCCATCCAGCCATCAGCCTCTTCCCCTGATCAGCCAAGCTGGCTTGACACTTTGCCCCTGGCAGGCACCGAAAGGGCATAGACACAGTTTGGGCCAAGCAAGCATGCACAGTCATCCTTAACAGTAATTTGGGGAGGAATCAGAGTCCTGTCTGTCCTGGTCCCTGACAGCCCACAGAGGCGCCAGGGTAAATGCAGCGAATATGTGGACTGGCACATTCCATGCTGGAGGGGATTCAGAGTTAAAGCCCTGAGTGTAAAGCCTCCTGGTGTTCCCAGAAGCTGGCGCTTTCCCAACCAGGATGCACAGACTCCTGTCCCCGAGCAGCAGAAGGGGGTGGGAAGAACCGGTGGTGCTGTGGGCTGCCACAGCTTTAGAACAGGACTGCACACCCTTGGCCTCCTGCTGTTCTTGGACTACCACTCCAATCATGCCCTGTCACAGTGGCCAATGGTCAGGCATGAGGGGAGCTGCCCGTTCAGTTCTTGCTGGTGGCCTCTGCCAAGCCACTCTCTTCCACCAGCCGACACAGACTGTCATTCTGCTTAGCAGCAGGCAGAGTTTGGGGAGGAGAGCTGGAGTCACAGCAGTGAGCACCAATGGTCTCCTTTGCCAAGAAGGGCACAGAGCAATCCCAGCCAGAGCCCCTCCCTGTACTCTGGGCAGCCCTCCGTGCCCCTCATTGGCAGAGGATCGAAAGGAGGCAAGAGACAGACAGACAGACAGAGGTGGGCAAGAAGATTGTTCGAGCTGGGCAGCTGTTGTTCAACCCCCAATTTGGGGGGCTGGGTGGGCGCCTTCGTTGACTATGGGGCAGCCATCCCAGTGGTGGTGGGAATAGAAGAAGTAACATTGGAAGGTCAGCAGGCTGTTCCAGGGGGAGGGTAGTCAGAAATTTAATAACTGTCTCCCTTTCCGGCTGTCCTGCCAGCTCTTTGACCTCAGGGGGCACTGCCAACAACCCACACAGCCTTACCTTGCTCCTCTGCAATGCCAGGTCAGACCAAAATGAATGAAGGGGATGAAGGGGCTGACCTGGTATGTATTACCGAGACTTGGTTGGGGTAGGCTAGTGGTCCAGTTTTGTCTAGCTTCTCCCTCCAAGATATTCTGTAGAGGAACATGTGAGGGGACGTGGGTGGGGAGGTGGACTGGTTGTGGTCTATAAGGATAACATCTTCCTTATCAGGGTCCCTGTTAGGCTATCAGATGATATTGAATGTGTGTACTTAAGTTTGGGGACCAGAGATAGATTGGGACTTCTGTTGGTGTACCGATTGCCCCGCTGCCCAACAGAATCCCTTACTGAGCTCACGGACTTGGTCGCAGAGCTTGCATTGGAGTCTCCAAGACTTTTGGTGCTGGGGCACTTCAATGTTCATTTCGGGACCAATCTGTCTAGGGTGGCTCAGGCGTTCATAGTGGCCATGACAACTATGGGCCTATCCCAAGCAGTCTCTGGACCTACGCATATTGCAGGTCACATGCTTGATTTGGTCTTATACTCTGATCAAGGTGGAGTTCCGTGGGTGGGGACTGCTTTGATATCCCCATTGTCATGGACGGACCACCATCTGGTTAAGGTTGGACTTACAGCCACTTCCCACCTCCGCAGGATGAGGGGCCTATTAGAATGGTCCACCCAAAGAGGTTATTGGATCCTTCTAAGGGAGGATCTAAGGGAGCATTGTCCTCTTCCTCAGACTGATGCCCTCTTTCCCTGAAACCTTCATTCTCTGTGACACCAGAGGAGCTGTCAGCCTGGGAGTGGGATGCCTCAAACATATCCCTGAGAATCTCATCTACATACATGCAACGCTCCATGCAATACACTGAGAAGCACTCCCTCCCCTGCTGGCATTCTACCTTCACAATGAGTTTTGTTAGGTATTTAAACTATATAGAGTTGGTTTACTTTAAAGCTAGGTCTTAGCTGCAGTTGCCAGCTAATTAAAGGTTTGAAGCTCTGCCTTCCAAGAAAATTACAAACGTGAGGTAGTATTCGCCTTCTTATGCTGGATGTCTCCTTTCGGATAAAGAGAGAGCAGCTGAGCAACTCTCTGCACAATTCCCCGCTAAACTCCACACAAAACTCCTTTAATATGTTACCAAAATCCTGTTCGCAAAGCTCCGGGTAGCAAAGATCCCCTGGTCTGAGCCTTGTCTTCTCAAGAACTGTTTCCAAACAGCAGCAAGCATCAAACTCCCTTAAAAGCTAGGGGGAAAGAGAAATCCAAAAGAGAAACAAAGACATCCCACTCAGCCTAATGAACAGGCAGAGGCAGGGAGTTCTAGTGGAAATACTGAAAAGGCCATGTTTCCTGTTGCCATCTACCTCAGGTCAGATGGTGGGGGCACTTTGAGCAGGGCCTTTGAAGAAGCTGTTGATCATCAGGCTGGTTCCTCTGGGAGCAGACAGTCCTTCAGTTACTCTGGGCCCAAGCCATTTAGGATGTTATTTGTAGATCAAAACTAGCACTTTGGTGCTCCTATACACACAGGGGCGTAGCAAGGTTGTAGTGGGCCCAGAGACAAGATTTTAAAATGCCCCCCCTCACTGAAGCTCGGCTCATGAAATAAATCAATCTTAAATGAGGCTGAATAGTGAAAACACCTATGTGCCGCAATAGAACATCATCCTAAATAATTTTTAAAAAGGTTTTGTGAATTGTGGAGGATGCAAGTCATTTAATGGTACTAGAGAAAGACATGCTGTTCTGGTAGCTCCAGGTCTTAACACTCACATCAATTTCGGAGGATAAATTCAACTGAAGGAAACCTGGGTGGGTGCGTGGCTGGGGAAGTCAGTCATGTGACTTGCCTCTGGGGGCCCCCCAAGGCAGTGGGCCCCCAGACAACTGTCTCCCCTTGCCCTATTATAGTTACGCCCCTGGTATTATACACAGTTTGTTAGCCTGTGTAGTACTCTGAGTACTGGTGAGATACATTCAGTTGTAAAAGTCCTGATTAATAGCCTAGCTGCTAAAATCTGAACACAATTTCCAAACAGTCTTTGAAGACAACCTCACATAGAGTGCTTGCAGTAATCTAACATAGATGTTATCAATTCATGTTTGACTATGGTCAAGTCTTGTATTTTTCAGGAAAGCAGCAGCTGGTGCAACAGCTGAATCTGATAAAAGATATGACAAACTACAGAAGATTCCTAAGCATGCATCCAAAACCTGAATCTCATAAAGCATAGAACTCCTAAGCTGCAAACCTTATTCTTTAGGGCAGGGGTTACCAACCTGTGGTACTCCAGATGTTGCTCAACTACAACTTTCATAATCCCTACCCACAATAAATTGTAGCTGGAGGTGATGGGAGCTGCAGCTCAACAACATCTGGAGTACCACAGGCTGTGAACCACTGCTTTAGGGAAAGTGCAATCCCATCTAAAATTGGCCGAATCCCACTTTCCTCAACAACCAACAGCTTGATCTAGATTGAGCTGCAGTTGATTGGCTCTCGTCCATCTCATTCCAGGCATTTGTTTAGGATTTCTACAGCCACACCGGAAGGAGGTGAAAAGGATATTATCAATGAATTAAAGACATTTTTACACCAGATCTCCAGACAACTTCATGTAGCCTGAGAGAGATGGTGGAATTCTACAGAACTCCACTATACAACTGGCATGGTACAGAGCAGAAGGCCTCCAGAAATGCCTTCTGGAACTGACCAGTCAGATAGAAACTAAGGCACTGGAACTTTGTTTGTTTGTTTGTTTGATTGTTTGATTGATTGATTGTTTGAAGCATTTACCAGTATAGCCTGCCTTTCAACCAAATTATCCTTAAGATGGCTTTCAAAAGATTGCAGTTTGCTGAAAACAAAGGAATAAAAAACAAATCCACCCCCCGCCCAATGCACAGCTTAGCAACACTTTGCCCTCTGGCCAAGGATAGAGGTCAGGGGGTGCTTCTTCTTGCTTCTGCTATTTTCCCAGTCAGCTCCTCCAATATCCATCCCAGTCATGCGACCCAGAAGGATACTGTGGTACTGAAAGGCATTAAGAGGTCCAGGGCGGGGGGGGGGCACTGAAATGGGTCTAGAAAATCAGATGCAACAAAGTGTGCCTGAGGTTGACTGGCCACCAGCCACTTAAACACAGTGCCCCAAAAGGGAATAATGGCAGGCAGATTATCTGGCTCCAGTGAAGACTTAGTTAGGAGTGCCTAACAACTGCCTCATTCATGTCCTGTCCCCTGGGCAAGATGTTTCAGCGCAACCATCTTCTCTCCAGGTGAAGCCCATGCAAGAACTTGCTGCTTGCTTTCAAAAGGACTGATTCTGCCAAGACTTGGGTCTCATGGGACGTGTTGACCTTGCCAGGAAGCACCAGTCAAAAAGTGGGGTAATAGCCCAGCATAACAACTGTACTGATTATTAGGGATGTGCAAACAGGTTTGACATCAAATGTGTTCGACATCAAACGTGTTTGATATCGAACCGATTCAGTTTAACAGTTTGAGATGGAACTGAACCACCCCCTGTTCAGTACAACCCTGGACCAAATCCCCACCCTGGCTGTTCGGGGGGTTCATGAGTAATTTTTTTTTTAAAATTAGTACTTGGAGGGGGCTTCTCCAAGGCCAGGGGGGGTTGTCTATGGAGGTTTCCCCTCCCCCGTTGGCCTCCCTTGTGCCAAAAATCGCCTGGTTCAGGCTTTCTTTGGCCCTTTAAGGGCCTTTCCCCCATTAAGGTGGCTATTTTAGAGGCTGCTGCGCAAGTGCAATGGGCCCCTGCATGGCTGGGTCATGACCCAGGCTATGCAGGGGCCCATTGCACTTGCGCAGCAGCCTCTAAAATAGCCACCGCAAGGGCGAAAGTCGAGACCCGGAAAGACGTTCTGTTAAATATCCAGGGCCTAAGCTGTTTAGGGCTTTATAGGTAAAAAACAGTACCTTGTATTTTGCCCAGAAACTTGTCGGCAGCCAGTGTTGCTCTTTCAACACAGGAGTAATGTGGTCTCTCCTAGATGACTCAGAGACCAACCTAGCTGCCACATTCTGTACCAACTGCAGTTTCCGGACTACGTACAAAGGCAGCCCCACATAGAGCGCATTGCAGTAGTCCAGCCTGGAGGTTACCAGCATATGTTACACCATTCTGAGGTTGTTCATCTCAAGAAACAGATGCAGCTGGCCGAAGCTGATAGAAAGCACCTCTGGCCACTGCATCAACCTGGGACACCAGGGAGAGGTTCAGATCCAGAAGCACCCCCAGACTGCATACATGTTCCTTCCAGGGGAGCATGACCTCATCCAGAACTGGCAGATCAAAATCATCTCCCGAGTTCTGACCCCGCACAATAAGTAACTCTGTCTTATCTAGATTCAGCCTTAGTTTGTTATCCCTCATCCATCCCATCACTACCTCCAGGCAGGCGTTTAGGGAAATTATGCCTTCTCCTGATGATGTTGACATGGAGAAATAGAATTGTCTATCATCAGCATATTGATAACACCCTGCACCAAATCTCCTGATGATCTTTCCCAGCGTAGATGTTAATGTAGATGTTAAACAACATCGGAGACAATATGGAGCCCTGAGGGACACCATATGAAAGTTCAGGTATTGATGAACAGTCTCCAAGAGACACCGTCTGGAATCTGCCCATGACGTAGGAGCAGAACCACTGCGTCCCACCCCCCAATCCCCTCAGATGTTCCAGAGGGATACTATGGTCAATAGTATCAAAGGCTGCCCAGAGATCCAAAAGGAACAACAGAGTCACACTCCCTCTGTCAATTCCTAATTGGAGATCACCCATCAGGCTGACCAAATCTCCATCACATAGCCTGCCTGAAAGCCAGTTTGAAATGGGTCTAGATAATCAATGTCCTCCAAGACTGCCTGGAGCTTGGAGGCCACTAGCTTCTCAATCATCTTGCCCAGCCACGGAAGGTTGGAGACAGGCCAGCAGTTGCTTAACTCTGAGGGATCCAAGGCAGGCTTCTTCAGAAGAGGTCTAATTATTGTCTCCTTAAGACAAGGAGGCATCCTGCCCTCCCTTAGAGAAGCATTTATAATCTCTTCCAGGCCCTCTACAACAGCCTCCCTACCAGATAGAATAAGCCATGTTGGACAAGGATCAAGAGGGCAGGTGGTAGTCCACACCATTCCAAGCAACTTGTCCATATCCTCAGGAGTCACGAACTGAAACGGATCCAGGGTCATCACATAGGAGCTGCTGGATACCTCAGCATCAGACTCTGTAACAATTGTGGAGTTTGAATCTACGCCAGCTTGAAATAAGATTTCATGTGGTGTGCTACAGCACAAATTACAGTATCATCATCTAGCCCACATTCAACCATCTTCTCAACAAGAATATTGTGGGAGATTTTGTCCAATGCTTTGCTGAAATCGAGGTACACTATAGTTCCCTTTTTAGATGTTATTTTAAAAAGCAGGGACGCTGTACTCGTGTGCAGTGTCCCATGAGTGCACCCTGAAGCCCTCCCCCACTCAGAGATACTCAGAAGCACCAAAGGCCCGCTGTCCACAATTACAGCATTTTTCTGCAGAGGTAAACTCTGTAAACTGTGGAGAAATTCTGCCTGTGATCTGGAGTACCCCAGCCTTCTGATCATCCAGTCATGGAAACAAGGTACCCAAAGTTACAGTGTTTGTCTCTGCAGACAAATGCTGTAACCATGGACAGTAAGTAGTGCTTCTGAGCACATCTCAGCGCAGGGGTGGGGATTCAGGACATGATCTTAGGACACTGTACATGAGTACACCATCCCTGCTTTTTTTATAGCATCTGAAAAGGCTATCCACAGCAATTCCATTTTCTATCAAACTAGTAACTGTTGAAAAGGGAGATGAAATTAGTCTGGCATGACTTGTTTTTGACAAATCCATGCTGGCTCTGACTATCTCCAGATTCTTTCTTACGTGCTCACAGACAAACTGCTTAATAATCTGTTCTAGGATCTTGCTGGGTATAGAGGTCAAGCTGACAGGTCTGCAATTTCCCAGTTCCTCCCTTTCCCCTTTTGAAGATAGGAATGACTTTTGCTTGTCTCCATTCTTCCGGCACCTTACTCATTCTCCAGGAGTTCTTGAAGATTACAGACAGTGGTTCTGAGATAACATTTGCAAGTTCCTACTTCCTACCTTCAGTAACAGGGAAGTAATTCATTTGCGGGTTCTCTTACAATCTCTTTATCTGTCTTGAGGCACATATCGCTCCTTTCTTCATTTGTGCATCTGTTGCCTGGCTCAGCAAAATATACCTTGTGGGAGAAGAGAGATGCAAAATAGGCATTAAGCAGCTCTGCCTTCCCTCTGTTGCCTGTTACTATTTCACCATCTTCTCAAGCAACAGGTTTAAAGCTTCCTTGTCCTTCCTTTTGCTCTGGGCATATCTGTAAAACTTATGGCTGTTTTTGGCATCTCTCACAAGACCTTGCTCATTCTGAGCTGTCACTTTCCTGCATCATCCCAACAAGTTTGTGCCACTGTTTTGCACTATTCTGTGCAATATGTCCCTCATTTCCTATATGTCTCCTTTTTGCTTCTTAGCAGCTCAGAAAGTTCATTGTTAAAATGGTTGTGTGTGCTATTAAAAGGCATTTCCTGTATTTGCATATGCTGCATGGCAGAGGAATGTTTTAAAATTCCTTTCAAAATTTTGAAGTTGTTTAATATATTTTTTAATTATTATTATTTCTTGTTTACACAGTCAGACAGGTGTTATTGACTGGTTTGTCAATCCAGACATCGAGTCCTTCCCAAGGACCTGGGATGGCTGAATTTTATCATCAATACTGTTGGTTATTATAGATATCGTTGCAAAATATAGGCTGTTCCCAGTAAAGTTGCTTTTTGTAATTGGCTGATGGTGATTTCTGTGGCCCCTATGGTGTTGAGGTGCTCTTCAAGTTGTTTTGGAATTGCACCAAGGATGCCAATTACCACTGGGATTATTTTGGTCTTTTTCTGCCACAGCCTTTCAATTTCAATTTGTAGATCTTTGTATTTGGTGATTTTTTCTATTTCTTTTTCTTCTATTCTGCTATCCCCTGGTATTGCTATGTTGATTATTTTGACTTGTTTTTCTTTCTTCTTGACTACAGTTATATCTGGTGTATTGTGTGGCAGATGTTTGTCTGTTTGTAGTCGGAAGTCCCATAACATTTTTGCATCTTCATTTTCTACCACTTTTTCAATTCTATGGTCCCACCAATCTTTGGCTACAGGTAGCTAGTATTTTTTGCAGATGTTCCAGTGTATCATCCCTGCTACCTTGTCATGCCTTTGTTTGTAGTCAGTCTGTGCGATCTTTTTACAATAGCTGATCAGGTGGTCCACTGTTTCATCTGCTTCTTGACAAAGACGGCACTTGCTGTTTGTTGTTGACTTTTCTACTTTTGCTCTTATTGCATTTGTTCTTAGTGCCTGTTCTTGCGCAGCCAATATTAGACCCTCTGTTTCTTTCTTCAAGTTGCCATTCTTAAGCCATTGCCAGGTCTTCATGATGTCTGATTTTCCACTTATATTGTGCAAATATTGACCATGTAGGGGCTTATTTTTCCATTTTTCTGCTCGGTTCTTGACTTGTTCTTTCTTGTAGGCCTGCTTTCTTTCATTGGTGTTGAATAGTTTCGCGTTCTTGACCATTTGAAGTGCATCTTCTTCACTGTCCTTGATATATTCTTCAAGGCCTCTTTTCTCCTCCTCTACTGTTTGATGGACTTGCAGCATTCCTCTTCCACCTGAGCTGCGAGGGAGGTATAGCCTATCTACATCACTGCGGGCTGCAGAGCATGATTGATGGTCATGATTTTCCTGGTCTTACGATCTAGCGTCTCTAGCTCTGCCTGGATCCAGTCTATTATTCCTGCAGTGTATCTGATAACAGGTATAGCCCAGGTGTTTATGGCTTGTATGATGTTCCCACCATTGAGTTTGGACTTGAGGATTTTTCTAACTCTCCTGACGTATTCACTTCCAATTTTTCTTTTTACTTCAGTGTGTGCGATGTTATCAGCCTGGAGAATGCCCAAGTATTTGTAATGTTCTTTCTCTTCCAGGTTCTTGATGTTGCTTCCATTGGGCAGTTCTTTTCCTTCTTTTTTTTCCTCCTCTGTTCATTATTAATGCAGCACACTTGTCTAGTCCAAACTCCACTGCTATATCGCTACTGAATATACGGACAGTGTTTAGCAGTGATTCGATTTCTGACTGGGACTTTCCATATAACTTCAGATCGTCCATGTACAGCAGATGGTTTATTTTACTTGATGTTTTAGATGTTTGTTATCCGAGGCCTGTTTTGTTTAGTTTGTTTGAAAGTGGGGTCATGGCGATTACAAACAACAGAGGGGATAGTGAGTCTCCTTGGAAAATACCTCTTCTAATGCTAACCTGTCCAAGTGTCTCGCCATTGATTGTTAACTGTGTACTCCACATGCTCATTGCTTTTTAAATAAATATCTGAATGTTTTTGCTGACACCAGTTGTTTCTAAATGTTTTAGTATCTATGTGTGAGGTAATGAGTCAAAGGCTTTCTTGTAGTCAATCCATGCAACACTTAGATTTGTTTTTCTTCTCTTGCAGTTTTCTAAAATCATTTTGTCAATCAGCAGCTGGTCTTTCGTGCCTCTGGTGTTCGGACAATTTCCTTTCTGTTCAACTGGAAGCTGTTTGTTAGTTAATAAGTGTTGCATCACTTCATCTGCTATGATTCCAGTTAATAATTTGAACATGGTTGGCAGGCAGGTTATCGGTCTATGATTACTTGGAACTGCACCTTTTGCTGGGTCTTTCATTATGAGATGAGTTTTCTCAGTTGTTAGCCATTGTTCAATATCACCTCCTTGCAAAATGTGATTGAACTGTTTTGATAGTTGTTTATGAAGACTTGTTAGGTGTTTAAGCCAAAAGCCATGCAGTTCATCGTCGCCTGGTGCAGTCCAATTTTTAATTTTCTTTGCTCTTTCACTTATTAATTCTGGTGTTATTATTAGATCTTGCATTTGTTGGTTACATTTTTTGACCTCTTTCACCCAGCCTGCTTTTATTATAATCTATTGGATTGTCCCATAATTTCCCCCAGAATTGCACAGTTTCTTCTTTATTTGGTGTTTCTATGTTTCTTGCAGTTTCTCCTTCTATATAAGTTGTTTAATATTTATTATTATTATTATTATTATTTCTTGTTTACACAGTCAGACAGGTGTTATTGACTGGTTTGTTTTATCCAGACATCGAGTCCTTCCCAAGGACCTGGGATGCCAGAATTTTATTGTCAATGGTTATAGATATCGTCGCAGAATATAGGCTGTTCCCAGTAAAGCTGCTTTTTGTAATTGGCTGATGGTGATTTCTGTGGCCCCTATGGTGTTGAGGTGCTCTTCAAGGTCTTTTGGAACTGCACCCAGGGCACCAATTACCACTGGGATTATTTTGGTCTTCTTCTGCCACAGCCTTTCAATTTCAATTTGTTTAGATCTTGCATTTGTTATTATTATTGTTATTAGATCTTGCATTTGTTGGTTACATTTTTTGACCTCTTTCATCCAGCCTGCTTTTTTATTATAATCTATTGGATTGTCCCATAATTTCCCCCAGAATTGCACTGTTTCTTCTTTATTTGGTGTTTCTACGTTTCTTGCAGTTTCTCCTTCTATGCTTTGGTAGAAACGTCTCTGATTCGACTGGAATTGGAGATTCTGCCTGTGTTGTGAAATTCTGGCTTCGTATCTGCTAATCTTCTTCTACACTGCTGTTATTTGCTGCTTTATTATTTCCAGGACTTCTCTAATTTTCCTTGAATCTCGGTGGTATTTTTGGATCAGATACTGTTTGGTGTTTTCATTCTTCAGCTTCTTGTCTTTCATATCTTTCAATTTACTAGCATCTGATCTAAGCCTGGAGATTTTATTTTCTAATCTAATCTTCCATTTAGGTGATGTACTGCTTTCTTTTTTGACAGGTCCACTGATCTTATATCCGAGCTCTTGTGTTGTTATTGTTGCTGCACTGTACATTAGTTGGTTTGTTTCTTGCAAATTATTGGTTGTTATTTCTGCAAGTGCAGCATTGACATCTTTTAATGCCTGAGCAAGTTGTTTTTTGGCAACTGTTTTTAGAGCGGGAAGTCGAACCCTGGTGGTTGTTTGGTTCATGTGCTCAGTTATTTTTTGCTTTAGTTCTTGTTGCTTTTCTGTTAAACGGCATTTGGGTTTTTGAGTTGAAGGCAAAGGGGCGGTTGCCTGGTTTTGATTTTGAAACAGTTCAGCAACGGTGGTATCCTCTATTTCCAACACCTCCTCCATCTGCGCCTGAGCAACTGCTTCAGTTGGTGGTAATTCTTCTTCCATATCTTGAGCCTGTGTTGCTCTTTGCAGTTCTTCCAGCTCAACTCCTGTAAATACTTTATTTCTTATTATGAATCTTCTCTGGTCTACCAGCCTTTGTTCTGTTATTTCTGTACCTGGATGCTTCTCTTTCCATATTTGGTACATTCTTTTAAAATAACCTCTTCTAGTTGGACTAGACTTGTAATAGCAGATCATTATTTCCTTGTTGGCATTTTTTGTATATTTTTTCCGGTTAAGCTACGTTTCTTCCAGTAGCTTTGCTGTCTCCAGCCCTGGTTGCTCAACTGAAGATCCTGAGTCCTATAGCCCACTTGCCACCAGATGTCCAGGGACTATAGCACCTGGCGCGGTCCTTGTTGACCCGGGCGATGACCGATCCGGTATAGATTTATTAAAGTTATGTCTCACCATATTGTTGATGGGAGAGGCACTCTTTGTCTGGCTCCTCTGGTGAGACCTGTCCAGTATGGTTGGACATCTGGCATAGCTCTCACCTTCATCAGAGCACACAAGCCCCACAACCACGTCAAGGTAGTGCCTCACTGGGGGATGACGATGATGATGATGATGATGATTATATTATTATTATTATTATTATTCTTATTATTATTATTATTATTATTATTATTACCACCACATCTTCTATCTGTCTTTTGGGTAGAATGTACACTGAAATATCTAATGAACAAGTATAAACATAATACAAAAAGCAAACTTTGGTAACATCAGCATGAACACTACTATTAAGACTATACTTTTGATGGGACACAGAGAGCCATTTGTTCATAAGACCTAACAGAAAATAGTGCAACAACTGAAGGGAAGCACATCATATGAAGGGCCAAATATAACCTTTCTTCTAACAAGTTAAATAACATTTTTCAACATACAAAAACCAGCAACTTTTTAAAAATCCTAAACCGCATCTTATATGTTTAGAATATTTTATTTGATGCAAAAAATAAATAAATGAAATACTCCTTGCAGCTTGTTAGTAAGATACAGAGTATATGAATACATCTGAAGAAAATATGCAGCAGTAGAGATGATTGATCTACTGTAGGGACAAATCACGCTAAGAAATCTAAAAACCCCATGTTATAGCATAGCACAACTGTAGCTGGAAACAAACGCACACACACACGTATATATTTCATTTTCCAGCACTAGAGGAAGGGAAGATTCCTGTGGCCCACCTCTGAAAAAAGGCCAAGCCAGCTGCCTTGAGCAATTCAGCCAAGAGAAGAGCCATTCCTGCCTACTGGATTACGCCTTAAGGAAGAATCCAAGAATAAGGAACTGCTGTTCAAATTAGGCTTCTTTTCTCCCTTGCAGAGATTTAGAGTGACATTTAATTATTAATTAAACTATTTATATCCCATCATCTTTTAATCAGATGACCCTCAAGCAGCTATATTGCTTCCCAAGGCAAGACTAAGAGAGCTAGGATTGATTTGCAGTCGTTTCATAGAAATTCAAACTCACTCAACCCCTACTCCCTTCCACTAGCTCTCACATGCAGCAAGAGAATACTGACAATGAACACTGGTCATGCTGAAGAGCTCTATGCATTCAGCAACAGGACACGCCCCATTTAAAACACAATACATTGTGAGATTATCTGGAACATAAGAACATAAGAACAGCCCTGCTGGATCAGGCCCAACGCCCATCTAGTCCAGCATCCCGTTTCTCACAGTGGCCCACCAGATGCTGATGGAAGCCACGGGCAGGAGTTGAGGGTGTGCCCTCTCACCTGCCTTACTCCCCTGCAACTGGTACTCAGAGGCATCCTGCCTTTAAGGCTGGAGGTGGCCCACAGCTCTCCGACTAGTAGCCATTGATAGACCTCTCCTCCATGAAGTTATCCAAACCCCTCTTAAAGCCATCCAGGTTCTTGGCTGTCACCACATCTCATGGCAGAGAATTTCACAAGTTGATTATGCGCTGTGTGAAAAAATACTTCCGTTTGTTGGTCCGAGATTTCCCGGCAATCTATTTCATGGTATGACCCCTGGTTCTAGCGCTATGTGTGAGAGATAAGAATTTCTCTCTATCTGCTTTCTCCACACCATGCATGATTTTATAGACGTCTATCGTGTCTCCCTGCAGTCGTCTTTTTTCTAAACTAAAAAGCCCCAAGTATTGTAGCCTTGCCTCATAAGAAAGGTGCTCTAGGCCCCTGATCAATTTGGTTGCCCTCTTCTACACCTTTTCCAGTTCTACAATGTCCTTTTTTAGATGTGGTGACCAGAATTGTATGCAGTACTCCAGGTGTGGCCGCACTATCGTTTTGTATAGGGGCATAATAATATTAGCTGTTTTATTTTCAGTCCCCTTCTTAATGATCCCTAGCATGTAATTGGCTTTTTTCACAGCTGCCGCACATTGAGTCGACATTTTCAACAAGCTGTCCACCACGACCCCAAGATCCCTCTCCTGGTCAGTCACTGACAGCTCAGATCCCATCAGCATATATTTGAAGTTGGGGTTCTTCATCCCAGTGTGCATCACTTTATACTTGCCAGCATTCAAACGCATTTGCCACTTTGTCGCCCATTCACCCAGTTTCTAGAGATCCTTTTGGAGCTCCTCACAATCCGTTTTGGATTTCACTACCTGAAAGAATTTGATATCATCTGCAAATTTGGCAACCTTGCTGCTTATTCCTACTTCTAGATCATTTATGAATAAATGTAAAAGCACCAGTCCCAGTACAGATCCCTGGGGGACCCCACTTCTTACTTCCCTCCATTGTGAAAACTCTCCATTTATAACTACCCTTTGTTTCCTGTATTTCAACCAGTTAGCAATCCACATATGTACTTGTCCCCATATCCCACGACCGCTAAGTTTCCTCAGGAGTCTTTGATGAGGAACTTTGTCAAAAGCTTTTTGGAAGTCCAGGTATACTATGTCAACTGGATCACCTTGATCCACATACTTGTTGACACTCTCAAAGAACTCCAAAAGGTTTGTGAGGCAAGATTTACCTTTGCAGAAGCCATGCTGGTTCACTCCCAGCAGGGCCTGTTCTTCTATGTGCTTTTCAATTTTATCCTTGAGGATGCTTTCCATCAAATTGCCTGGAACAGACATTAAGCTAACCGGCCTGTAATTTCCCAGATCACCCCGGATCCCTTTTTGAAAATCGATGTTACATTTGCTACTTTCCAGTCCTCCGGTACAGAGCCCGATTGCAGAGATAAGTTATATATTTTAGCAAGGTGGTCGACAATCTCACACTTGCATTCTTTGAGGACTGTTGGATGGATGCCATCCAGCCCTGGCTATGACATCAACTCCTCTGGTCACCACTGGGGGCACCACTCTTGGATGGATGCCATCCGGCCCTGGCGATTTGTTAGTTTTCAGTTTTTCCAGATAGTTTAGAACATCATCTCTTGTTACTTCTATCTGACTCAGTTCTTTAGTCCCCATCCCTGAAAAGTCTGGTTCAGGAAAAGGTATACTGTATGCTCAGTATCCTCTGCCGTGAAGACAATCGCAAAGAACTCATTTAGCTTCTCTGCAACCTCCATATCCTCCTTAATAATCCTTTTCACTCCCTCATTGTCTAATGGTCCAGCTGCCTCCCTGGCAGGTTTCCTGCTTCTGATGTATTTAAAGAAGTTTTTGTTATTCCCCTTTATGCTTTTAGCTAAATGTTCCTCAAACTCTCTTGTTGCCTCCCTTATTTTCACTTTGCATTTCTTTTGCCAGAGTTTGTGTTCCTTTCTGTTCTCTTCATTTGACCAGGCCTTCCAATTTCAGAAGGAAGTCTTCTTCCCTTTTATGGCTTCCTTGACGGTACCCATTAGCCATGCTGGCATCCTCCTGGACTTAGTGGTACCTTTCCTCCTTTTGGGTATACAATCTAACTGGGCTTCTAGTATTGTGGTTTTGAGTAAACTCCAAGCACTCTGGAGTGAAGTGACTCTCCTGATTTTCCCTTTTAGCTTTCTTTTCACCGTACTCCTCATTTTAGAGAGGTTTCCTCTTCTGAAATTCAAAATGTCTGTGTTAAGATATCCTTGGCGATTCTTTCCCCGCATGTATGCTGAATTTGATCACACTATGGTCACTGTTCCCTAAAGGGTCGATGACACTGACATCACGCACCAGGTCCTGTATGCCACTCATTATTAAGTCCAAGGTCGCCTTCTCTCTGGTCGGTTCCAAGACCAACTGTTCTAGGGCACAGTCATTTAGCGTATCTAGAAATTTGACCTCTTTGTCCTGACCTGACTGTGGATTTCCCCAGTCTATGTGTGGGTAATTGAAGTCATCCATAATTACAGCCCTGCCTCTCCTTGATGCCTCCCTGATTTCCTGCTGCAACTCCCAGTCAATGTCAGTGTTTTGATCTGGAGGGTGATAGCACGTCCCCAGTAGCACGTTACCTTTCTAGCCTTGTATTGTCACCCTCAGGGTTTCTGTGGAGGACTCCAGTCCACCTAGGTTTTCTAGCTTGTTAGATTCTATCCCTTCTTTAACATACAGTGCTACTCCACCTCCAAGGCGCCCCTCGCTGTCCTTTCTATAGAGTTTATAACCAGGGATAATAGTGTCCCACTGGTTCTCACTGTTCCACCATGTTTCTGTTATGCCCACTATATCTATTTCTCCATTAGCAACCAAGCACTCCAGCTCACCCATCTTGGCTTGGAGGCTTCTGGCATTGGCATATAAGCACCTAAACACTGAATCTCTCACCTGATGTATGCTATCTTTCTTTTGACTCTTTGACCAGCTGGCACAGGCTCCTGTCTGCTCTTTATGCGGTTCTGCTCTGTCCCCTTCTGTTTTATCTGAATCCTTTGCTCCCTCACACTTTAAAGGATGGCTTTTGCCAAACAGGATACTGCCCAGCTCCCGTCGCCTGTTCCCCAGGCATCATTTTAAAAGCTGCTCAGCAACCTTTTTGATTTTAAGCACCAGCAGTCTGGTTCCATCTTGGTTCAAGTGCAGCCCATCCCTTTTGTACAGGCCTTGCTTTCCTCAAAATGTATCCCAGTGCCTAACAAATCTAAACCCCTCCTCCCAGCACCAATGTCTCATCCACACATTGAAACCCCTCAGCTCTGCCTGTCTCACTGTACCTGCGCATGGAACAGGTAGCATTTATGAGAATGCTACCTTGGGGGTCCTGGACTTCAAAATGCTACCTATCAGCCTAAATTTGTCTTCCAGGACCTCCCGACTACATTTCCCCACATCCTTGATGCCGACATGCACCACAACAGCTGTCTCTGCCCCAGCACTGCCTAAGAGCTTATCTAGATGCTGCGTGATGTCCGCAACCTTCACACCAGGCAGGCAAGTCACCATGTGGTCAACATGTGGGTCACAAACCCATCTCTCTATACCTCTAATGATTGAATCACCCACTACAAGGAGGCCCCCACCCTCTATAGGAGTATCCCCTGTGCAAGAGGATATGGGCTTATCATCCATGGAAGGGGTCCCTTCTAAAGGAACATTTCCCTCTTCCTCAGACCAATGTCCTCCTTGCCCGAGACCTTCATTCTCCCTGACAGCAGAGGAGCTACCAGCCCTGGAGTGGGATGTCTCTATCACGTCTCTGAAGGTCTCGGCCACATGTTTCTCTGTCTCTCTGAGCTTCTCCAGATCCGCCACCTTGATCTCAAGGGAATTAACTTGCTCCCTGAGAGGCAGGAGCTCCTTGCACCGAGCACACACCCATGACTTCTGCCCATGGGGCAAATAGTCATACATGTGGCACTCTGTGCAATACACTGGGAAGTGCCCCCTCCCCTGCTGACCTTCTACCTTCATACTGGTTTTGTTGGCTGTTTACAGTATTTAGAGATAGTTTATTAGAAGGATAGGTCTCAGCTGTAATGGTCAGCTACTTAACTGTCCAAACAGCCTTTCCCAAGAATATGAGGAAGGGATTTGTACTTATATTCTCCTCTCCACCAGACTCCTTGTGATCACAGGGGCTTGTTCCAGGCTCCCCCGCACACTTCCCGCTAAACTCCCGCAAAACTCCAATGTCCTGTTTGCTATCCCTGTTCACTATGTTCTCGGTCCTACACCTCTTATGTAGAGAATATCTTATGTAGTGTGTGAATATCAGGATGCCATAGTTAAACTTGGCACCTATGCTGTGCTTACTGAGATAATAGCTGAAGTTGTCCTTTAGGTTCCATGAAGGCCTCTGGACAAGCAGTTATCACTGAAGATCAAGGTGATTATGAAGAATCACCCAATTCAAGTCTTTGGCTAGTGACCTCAAAACATTTAGGTGGTTCTTCAAAGATATTGCAATATCATTGACATGGCTAACACACATTTATTGATTTATTTGTTTGTTTGTTCTGTTTGTTTGTTAAATTTATATACCGCCTTTCATTAAAACAATCTCAAGGCGGTTCACATAGAAAAATCAAAACAAGACTATAAAAATTGCAACAATTAAAATATTAAGCTAAAAATATTAAAAAACATAGACACATGACACAAACAGTCCAGTTCTAAGGATGATTTCCGTACTTACCCTAATACAAGACGACTCTGGATTTAAGACAAACCCTTACAAAACAGAGGTTATATGCAGGTTATGTGTATATCTACCCAAAAGGAAGAGTACTTTGAATTTAAGATGATCCCCTGATTTCTAACATCAAATAACTTTGGGGAAACTTAGTCTTGGATTCAGGTAAACACAGTATTCAGTAGTCTTGCTGAGTTACATGACTTACTTCCACATCAATATGGACAGGGTTGGAAACTGCTGACTTGAAGGGTAGGCATTACAAATCTACGCTATAGACTGCATGGAGGCAATAAGCCAGCAGAGATCCTTCACTGTTTTCTGTGTGTAAACTTAGAACAGCCTCTTGCTCTAAATATTTTTGAAGTCTCTCTGGATTCATGTCTTTTTTTATATAGTCCAGTATGAATCTTCCTGGAAAACTTTTAAAAAGTGAATGTTTGCCAGAACTGTAATGAAAACAAAGATGCTTTTATTGCTTTACTTCACTGTGAAACAACGTAATGTTAAGAATTCCTGCCCGGAGAATATTTTTGTCAAAGACCTGTACCTACCAACACCAAATGTTGTCAAAGCATTAGCAGTCTTTTAAAAGGATCTTTCAGGACCTATTTTGACTCATAAATTTCTATATAATTTCTATATAATATTTCTTTCGACCAAGATTTCTCTCTCTCCATGTGAGCTTCCCAGATTCCATATGAACATCATGGTGCTTCAGGATCAGACAAGAAGTCTATCAGTTCATCATCTTTTTTCTCATATTGGCCAGACAGATGCCTCTGGGAAGCCCAGAAACAACAAATAGCAACAAATAGCAAAAAGGCAAATAGCATCTCTCATACACACACTGTTGCTTCCCAGCAGCATTCAGTAGCATATACTGATCATGACTAATAGCCATTAATTCATCCAATCCCCCTTGACAGCCATCTAAACTAACAGCCGTTGCCACCCTTTGTGGCAGTGAATTCCATAATTTGGTAATTATGCGCTATGTGAAGAAGAACTTCCTTTGGTCTGTCTATATTCTGTCAATAAGTTTAATTGGATGACCCAGGGTTCTAGCACGGTACTAGAGGGAGCAAAACCTCTCTCTATCCACTTCCTCCATGCCCCTGCATACTAGTCATCTTACAGGGAAGGTGCCCCAGGCTGCTGATAATTTTGTTTGCCCTTTTCTGCACCTTTGCCAGATCTGCACAAATATCCTTTCTGAGATGCAGTGTCCAGGACCACACAGAATATTCCAGGTGTAAACCACATCATAGATTAGTAGAATCTCTTTCCTAATAATCCCTAGCATGGAATTTGCCTTTTTCACAGCTGTCACACATGGGCTCAACTTTTTAATTGAGCTATTTGCCACAGCCCCCAGATCTCTCTTTTGATTAGGCATCCTTAGTTCAGACCCTATTTGTTATGACTAATTTGTTCTACTAATTTCAGTGAGACTACTCATAAGTTAATTTGGATGTCAGCTGTTTTTGTGTGAATGACTGTACACAGGTAAAGCTTCCTTCAAAGGCAGGATACAGATAGGAAGTTTACTACTTAAATGTATTGAACATAATATGTGAATAATTGTATATGTGTACACATGTGTACATGCATGCACACAGATTGTACCTGCATTGAACATAACATGTGAACAGGGCTAAATTATACATACAAATCCTTGAGGAACCTACACTTCTTATTTCCCTCTCTTGTAAGAATCATCCATTTATTCCTACTCTCTGTTTCCCATTCTTTAATCAGGCACAAGTTTATAAGAGGGGCCATCCTCTTATCCCATTATTGTTAAGTTTACTCAAGAGCCTTTGGTGACAGACATTGTGAGAAGTTTGTTGAAAGACCAATGTCTATGGGTTACCCTTATCCACAGTGCTTGCAGGCATCCTCAGATAACTGTAGAAAGTTAGTGAGGTAGGACTTACCTCTGCAGAAACCATGCTGGTGGTTCTTTGGCAAGCTTTGTTCTTCCATGTGCTTGATGACAATTCTATCTTTAATGATGCCAATATTCCAGGATCAAAAGCTTAATGGTAACTAAGTATGCATGTTAGGGAAGAACCCTGGCATCAAGGAGGAAGCCCAAGTCCCTGCTGCTCTCAGATCTATTGCTACTGTAGCTTCACAAACACATCCTAGGCTCACTAGGGAGTTATTCACACATGGCTTCATGCTGTGGGGTAAATGTTGAGCGAAGCCACTTTGAATCACACTCCCCTCTGCTGTCAGGTATTGTTTTGGTGCAAGTTTTGTAGCCCCTCCCCTCTGCTGTCAGGTATTGTTTTGGTGCAAGTTCACATCCCATGCCTCCGTGTTTTCCTTCTAGCCAATGGGGTGGGAGAGATTTCGAAAGAGCTGTATCTGCATTTCTAAAGAGAGTATCCCTTTTATCATGCTAATGATTCTATGTCAGTCAGTGCCTCTTTTTCGGGAAAAATAGCTTAAAACCAGCATTAAAAAAAACCCGGAAATACATTGAAATAAGCTAGAATTTGCAAGACAAAGCCCAATTTTTGTGTGGAGTGCTTCCAAGGATCTTGAAAGGACTTTGGGATAAGTTTGGCTGGTGTGTGAATGTATACACTCTCTTCCGAAGGAGATTCGGAGTAACAGCCCTGTCTGCAAAGCCTCCAGCAGGGGCTACAACATAGATCTAGAATCCTGCATGCCACAGCAAGGAAGCAAAAAGGGGGAAACTGCAGTAGTAACATGGTGGGTGTTGGGTGAGGAGAAAGAGAACACTTTGCTTGAAATCAAATCACATTGCTACATGAGGTCTTTAGAACAGTAGATCCTTATGTAGTTCAAGATATCAGAAACATTCTACCAAATGAAATCATCTTCCCAGCTAATATTTCCCAGTGCTTCCCTCCTTTGTACACAGAACCATGGAATGTAATTCTTCTCTTTAATAACCACACTTACTCTTTGATGCATTTTATCCAGCTGCTTGCTTTTCTGTCTTTCAAAAGCAAACGTGCGGAGAGCATTTGTCCCATGATTTCCAGAAGAAAGGAGTATTCACATGTTATGTTCAACGCTTGTATAATGAGTGTACACAGTTACAGATCTGTACACAGGTACAGACATTCACATGTTATGCTGAATGTAAGTACAGAAGTACACTTCCTATTCCATACATTTGAAGGGCCTCTATCCAGGTTCACTTTTAAAAGGAATACAGGTACAGTCATTCACATAAACATGTGTATGAGTGTACAGACATCTGTACATTCATGCAGCATAATGTCCAAATCAGAAGTTTGCCTTTTCATGACAACATTAACCTCACAAAAGCATACTATTAATAGGAAAATAGCAGGGACTACACACACACACAGCCTGTTGGCTTGGCACAGGCAATTGCTAGTAAATTCACTGCACAAGGAAAGTCTTGGAAGCTGGGCTTCAAAAAGACATGTTTGACAGAGATGTCTACAGTTTGATAAAGTATATCTTATCCACTCCAATTCTATGTCTAAATACAGAAGACATCTGGTTTGGATAACACACACACTTTCTACAAGAGTGCTTATCATTGATGAATGGAACAGGCATCTTTCAGAGCAAAGGGCTATTTCTCCCCCACCCCACCCCGCCCCCACCTGAAAACATCCAGAGGACAAAATACTGCCATTAGTAAATTACTGATCAGCAAGCACAACTGAAACAATTCACTACTGAAAGGATGAGTGATTGATTGATTACATTTATAAACCACCCCATCAAGAGGCTCTGGGCGGTACACAACTAGTTTTAAAAAACATAAAAACAAACATTTAAAACACACTGCTTAAAACAATGTAAAACAATTTTAACACAATTTAAAACCAATTAAAATACTTAAAACCAGTTTAAAAACCTTGGAAGGCCAGGCCAAACAAATAAGATTTTGGGCTTTCTTAAAGGCCAAGAGCGAACCTAAACTGTGGATATCTGCCGGGAGTGCATTCCATAGGCCAGGAACAGCTACAGAGAAAGCCCGGTTCTGAGTCGCCATCAGACATACTGGTGGTAACAGGAGAGGGACCTCTCCAGATGACCTCAATGTGCAATGGGGATCATACAGAAGAAAGCGCTCTCTAAGGTAGCCCGGACCCAAACCAACAATTTAGCCTTTAAATTGTTGGCATCTTCTCATATTTTAAAAGCTTTGATCTAGGTCACAATCCAAGAGATAGAAACACAGCTAAAGCCCACGTCTGACTTGAATGCCAGCACCTGCTGCTTTTGCAGAGTGTAGATTGAAGAGCTGATGATATTTTTTTCTAACTGTTATATCAGCAACAGAATTGGACCGTCTTTCCATGAATGTGGCATGTGAGTTGTTTACACTGAGGGGTAATGGAAGGCCAGTTTGGTTATTAAGGTGGGAGGGACTTGTTCTAGTGAGATTTTGCAAGAATTGATAAAATGGGGAGGATATATACAGGCTCTTTGCATGTGTGCATTCCGTTTGTCTGGAACCGGCGCACGCCGCTGGTCCTATATCATGACCAGCATGGGCTGGGAGAGTTGGGGCATGTGCTAGCAGCTCTTAGAGATGGCACATAAAAAGTGGTGGGCTGGATTTACATCTCCAACATCCTGAACAAGTGGCTACCTGGAGCAACAATCAGTGCAGGCCTATCCACAGTGAGCAGTTGGGCTGCGAGGTGATTCCCAGAGTGGCTGGGGCTCACTGGGGAAGGGGTGCAGCCTCTTCTTCAGGAACAGATCCTGCTGATTTCCCAGCTTGTCGGGGGCTGGTGCTTACCCGGGGGCCTAGCTGCTCCGGATGGTATTTATTTTCCCATTTCAGTCCTCCACATCCCCCATTGGCTTGCTTTGGCTCTTTCTGGAACTCAACCAAGGTCCTGGATGCCATTCATCCCAGCAATGGAGGTAGGAGCAATTGTATGATTGTTTGAGTAACAGTAGGGATCTGGGAAGTGTCCAGGGAGGTGGCACAGTCACAAGGTTCACCCAGAGAGGTTTGGCCAGACTTAAAATGGGCTTGTAGATGTTAGCAGCTTCTGATGGGGAGGCCCTGAAGTTAGTCCTCTGGCAGGTGAGTATGCCATAGCTTGGGCCGGCGGTAGGCTATGCTGTTTTTTCAACGTATGAGATATGCCTCCTCCTATAGGCTGTAAGCCATATAAAAGTCTTAACCCTTTTGCAGGAGAGAGCTGGCCTTGTGGTAGTGGTGGAGTTACCCCATTTGTTGAGCAGGATTGACATTGGCTTTTATTTTGAGGTGTGGCTACCATCAGTCAGCCCTTCCCCCAGCAGCTCATTATTTGGAGGGAAATATGCAGTTTTATTTCTTGCTACAAGCAGCCCACCTACAAATGGGGCAGCCCCCCCCCCCCGACAAGCTCTCTCCTGCAAAGGGGTTAAGGTTCTATATGGCTTACAATAGGACTAGTTATTCCTTGCAGAAAGCAGCTGTTAGAAGAAATTAAAGCTGTTAGAGTATCTGGGTTGCATTAGTGCTCTCCACTGTCAAATCCTAGGATTTCTCCATTAGGAGCCCTTGGGGTATTCGCCTTTTGAAACAGCTGTAGCATTGGTGCACCAGAACAGCCATCATGCCTTTATGGCAGGCTGGCATTAGGTCAGCCTTTTCTTGTTGCTGTGCACTCCAATGAGTGGACTAGCTGGGTTTCCACTGTGAGGTGCAATACTGTTTTGATAAAACTAATCAACATGCTGTAAGGTTGATTTGAGTCAGGGGTCCCATTCATCTCAGAAAACATAGATGACCCTTCTATGGTATTGCAATCTTTTGGTGCCAAGCTTGATTCCTGAGGGGTGTCTTGATTGGATTTCAGCTGACCAAGCAGTGATGCCTTGTATGACACTCTGGCTGTAGCACAGGGTGTAACAATTGGCATCCCAGTCTCATGGTGTTATGTCTATAGTGTGAATTGTGTTACTCTGCCTGAAATTTAACATTCTGTACAAAGCATCCCAAAGACTGGGGTGGAGCAAGTGGATGTTTTGCCTCATTCCAGTTTTCTAAATTCAGGAATTGGCACTGGAAGCAGATCTGGATCCTTTGCCTATGCTGGCAGACATCTGGAATTCTGGGAGAGTGGGTGAGAAAGGGGCTATTGGAATTTCTTTCCCCTACCACAGCAGTAGCATAGTACTTTTTCAGTTTCTGTTGTTCCAGTATGTGCCTGGCCCTGGATTCTGCATTTTCCCTCTGGGCGTTTTCCCCCTATTTTAGTGTGTCTTCAGAAGTGGTATGATCTATATAAAATGTAAGTGGGGGTTCTACTCATCTGCCTTCCAGCTGCTCATTTCTCTTTTGATGCCTATGGTAACAGCCATTTGATTGTGCAATTCTATTATTGAATAAAGTTTAGCCAGGCAGATTGCCTATGCCCATTTACCCATGTGTTTGACTTCTTCACTGTTCTCCATTGTTCAACATCTGGGAGTCGAATAATAAATGTTCCCTATACAACAACCTATTAATGTATTTAAAATATGTATACCCCACTCCTCCAGTACACTACTGCTTGAGGCTGGTGTCTTCTTGTTGTGGTTATTGCTGGTGTCTACCTTATGCTCCTTTTTAGGCTGTGAGCCCTTTTGGGATAGGGAACCATCATTCCATATTTATTTTTCTATACAAACCTCATTTGATAACTTTTGTTCAAAAGCAAGCTATAAACATTTATAGTAGTACTAGTAGAAATCATATGGTTGAAAAGATTCACATGTAGGACAGACATAGCAACAGAAAGATTTATATGGAAAATATAAGATTAACACTAGAAATCCCAGCAGAGAGCGGTACTCCACAGGACTGAGGGGCCTATTAGGATGGTCCACCCAGTAGGATTCCAAGAAGCCTTGGAAGGACTTAAGTTTGGCTTTGCCAGTTGATTCTGTTGATGCCTTGGTGGAAAGCTGGAACAGAGAACTTACCAGGGCAGTAGACATGATCAATCCTCAGCATCCTCTCCAAATCACTTCAAAATTGTCCCCTTAATATTTGGAACTATAGGAGCTGAAGTGGCCATCAGTTACCTGCTGGGATATATTTAATGAGTTTTTTGTGGATAAAAATTCTTGTATTTGAGATTTGGAACGTGGAACTCAGATTCCACAATTACTGCAGAGTGTGATGCAGAGATGGCCAACAACTCTCATGTCATTAGGCTGGATCAGTCAGTCTGTGACTCCTGAGGTTGTGGACAAGCTGCTTGGAATAAGATGGCCTACCAATTGTCCGTTTGACCCTTGCCCACTCCATCACTCCTTGAGATAATCTGGAGGGATCTGTCTGTGGTTGCCATAACATAAGAAAAGCCCTGCTGGATCGGGCCCAAGGCCCATCTAGTCCAGCATCCTGTTTCACACAGTGGCCCACCAGATGTTGCGGAAAGCCACAGGCAGGAGTTGAGGGCATGCCCTCTCTCCTGCTCTTACTCCCCTGCAACTGGGACTCAGAGGCATCCTGCTTTTGAGACTGGAGGTGGCCTTTAGGCCTCTAACTTGTAGCCGTTGATAGACCGCTCCTCCATGAAGTTATTCAAACCCCTCTTAAAGCCATCTAGGTTCTTGGTCGTCACCACATCTCATGGCAGAGAATTCCACAAGTTGATTATGCGTTGTGCGAAAAAGTACTTCTGTTTGTTGGTCCTAGATTTCCCTGCAATAAATTTCATGGGATGACCCCTGGTTCTAGTGTTATGAGAGAAGGAGAATTTCTCTCTATCCACTTTCTCCACACCATGTATGATTTTATAGACCTCTATCATGTCTCCCTGCAGTCGTCTTTTTTCTAAACTAAAAAGCCCCATGTGTTGTAGCCTTGCCTCATAAGGAAGGTGCTCTAGGCCGCTGATCATTACTTGGTTGCCCTCTTCAGCACCTTTTCCAGTTCTACAATGTCCTTTTCTAGATGTGGTGACCAGAATAGTGCACAGTACTCCAGGTGTGGCCACACCATAGTTTTGTCTAAGGGCATAATAATATTAGCCGTTTTATTTTCAATCCCCTTCCTAATGATCCCTAGCATGGAATTGGCCTTTTCCACAGCTGCCACACATTGAGTTGACACTTTCAACAAGCTGTCCACCACGACCCCAAGATCCCTCTCCTGGTCAGTCACCGACAGCTCAGATCCCATCAATATATACTTGAAATTGGGGTTCTTTGTCCCAATGTACATCATTTTACACTTGCCAACATTCAAACACATTTGCCACTTTGTCGCCCACTCACCCAGTTTGTAGAGATCCTTTTGGAGCTCCTCACAATCTGTTTTGGATTTCACTACCTGAAAGAATTTGATATC